>NC_064575.1:51016646-51319676 GCF_937001465.1 Orcinus orca
CCAGTGGCTAAGTTTGTTTCAGTGCGTTGTGTAGGCTTCCTGGTGGAAGGGACTGGTGCCTGTGTTCTGGTGGATGAGGCTGGATCTTGTCTTTCTGGTGGGCAGGACCACATCCGGTGGTGTGTTTTGGAGTGTCTCTGAACTTGCTATGATTTTAGGCAGCTTCTCTGCTAGTGGGTGGGGTTGTGTTCCTGTCTTGCTAGTTGTTTGGCTTAGGGTGTCCAGCACTCTAGCGTGCTGGTCATTGAGTGGAGCTGGGTCTTAGCGCTGAGATGGAGATCTCTGGGAGAGCTTTCGCTGTTTGATATTACGTGGGGCCAGGAGGTATCTGGTGGACCAATGTCCTGAACTTGGCTCTCTCACCTCAGAGGCTCAGGCCTGACACCCTGCTGAAGCACCATGACTCTGTCAGCCACCCCCGCTCAGAAGAAAAGGGAGAGAAAGAAAGAAAGAAAGAAAGAAGGAAAAATAGATAAAGTTATTAAAATAAAAAATATATATTATTATATATAAAAAAATGTTAAAGTAGTAAAAAAAAAAAAAAAACGGAAGAGAGAGCAACCAAATGCAAAAACAAATCCACCAATTATAACAAGCTCTAAAAACTATACAAGAAAAAAAAAAGGACGGACAGAACCCTAAGACAAATGGTAAAAGTAAAGCTATACAGGCAAAGTCACACAAAGAAGCATACACATACACACTCACAAAAGGAGAAAAAGGAAAAAAAATATATATATATACATTAAAAATTTTTAAAAAGGAAGAGAACAACCAAATCAATAAACAAATCTACCAATGATAATAAGCTGTAAATACCAAACTAAGATAAACATAAAACCAGAAACAAATTAGATGCAGAAAACAAACGCGAAGTCTACAGTTGATCCCAAAGTCCACCACCTCCATTTTGGGATGATTCGTTGTCTATCCAGGTATTCCGCAGATGCAGGGTACATCAAGTTGATTGTGGGGATTTAATCCACTGCTCCTAAGGCTGCTGGGAAAAATTTCCCTTTCTCTTCCTTGTTCGAACAGCTCCTGGGTTTCAGCTTTGGATTTGGCCCCACCTCTGCGTGTTCTTCGCTCAGACAGGACGGGGTTAAAGGAGCAGCTGATTAGGGGGCTCTGGCTCACTCAGGCCAGGGGGAGGGACGGGTACGGAATGCGGGGCAAGCCTGTGGCGGCAGAAGCCGGAGTGAGGTTGCACCAGCCTGAGGCGCGCCGTGCGTTCTCCCGGGGAAGTTGTCCCTGGATCACAGGATCCTGGCAGTGGTGGGCTGCACAGGCTCCCAGGAGGGGAGGTGTGCACAGTGACCTGTGCTTGCACACAGGCTTCTTGGTGGTGGCGGCAGCAGCCTTAGCATTTCATGCCCGTCTCTGGGGTCCGGGCTGATAGCTGCAGCTTGCTCCCATCTCTGGAGCTCGTTTAGGCAGTGTTCTGAATCCCCTCTCCTTGTGCACCCCTAAACAGTGGTCTCTTGCCTCTCAGGCAGTTCCAGTCATTTTCCCAGACTCCCTCCCGGCTAGCTGTGGCACACTAGCCCCCTTCAGGCTGTGTTCACGCAACCAACCCCAGTCCTCTCCCTGGGATCTGACCTCCGAAGCCTGAGCCTCAGTTCCCATTCCCCGCCCGCCCCGGCGGGTGAGCAGAAAAGCCTCTCGGGTTGGTGAGTGCTGGTCGGCACCGATCCTCTGTGCGGGAGTCTCTCAGCTTTGCCCTCTGCATCCCTGTTGCTGCGCTCTCCTCCGTGGCTCCAAAGCTTCCCCACCACCACCCCCCGTCTTTGCCAGTGAAGGGGCTTCCTAGTTTGTGGAAACTTTTCCTCCTTCACAGCTCCCTCCCAGAGGTGCAGGTCTCATCCCTATTCTTTTGTCTCTGTTTTTTTTCTTTTTTCTTTTGCCCTACCCAGGTATGTGGGGAGTTTCTTGCCTTGTGGGAAGTCTGAGTTCTTCTGCCAGCGTTCAGTAGGTGTTCTGTAGTTGTTCCACATGTACATGTATTTTTGATGTAGTTGTGGGGAGGAAGGTGATCTCCACATCTTACTCCTCTGCCATCTTGAAGCTATCCTGAATGTGTATCCTTTATATGATTTGATGTTCCCCAAATTTGACACAAATCTAAAAAGCTTGAGGAATTCAGAGTTATAGAAAATGGCAATGACTAATTTGTTAATAGTGGAGGCATATTAAATATGAATTTGTCTTCATCTAAAAGTTGTCTTGCCTCACCTTTTTCACCAGTTTTCTTAGTGACACAGAGGTAGATGTAGGGGAGCCCACTAACTTATTGCTTTACATTGATTGGTTTTGAGATTTTCAGTATCTGTTATAAATTTTCATAGATTTACTCAGCATGTGATTTTGTGTTGTTTTATCAAGAATAGTAATTGTATTACCATTTTTCCAAGACAGCAAAGTAGCTCCACATTAAAAACAACAATAAGAGCAAAGACAAAGTATATCATCTCTACATTATAAACTCTCTTGATATTTTAAAACCTGGAGCACAGTGTTTGACTCCCCAACTTGACTTTTCACCTATCTCTGTTTTTCAGGATTCAATAAAAATAAGATTGATGAGAAAAAAATAGACTTTGTATCATACCTCTTACTTTTATTTCTGAGATGCCTTAATTCCAGAGAGTAGGACTTAAACTGAGGGTTTCAAACTTGCCCACAAAGCATAGGCTTATTCTTTTCTACGTCTGTATATTCTTTTCTTCTTTGCCGTATTAGCTGGTCCTCTTAGAAATTATGGTTGTATTGCCTTTATCCAATACATTCAGAGAAATTAATATTTTGAAAATTTATGGTCTCTGACATTAATCATTATTACCTACTGGTCATACTTCCATTATAGACTAATATTCTTCACATGCAGAAAAAGGGAACTTGATCCTCTCTGTTAGATGTAACACCAAGAGTTTGTTCTGAAACTGTACCGTAGCTCCTGTACAGTTGGTTCTGAAGGGCTGTGAAATACTGTTTGTTGGCACTTTCTCACTAAACACTGAAGTTGGGAGCCTTTTAAGTTCAGGTTCATTGAGCATCTTTTTTTTTTCTGAAGAGTGAAAGTGCAAAGAAAGGAACCCTATAATCAAGATGTGTTCATGTAACCTCATGACAAAATGTAGAAGCTGTTCTACAATATTATTAACATTTTGGCCTAGAGGGATCTTCATATAGTCTCTCAGACTATAATGGATATTCTTTTCCCTCTTAGCTAAGTTAATTCATAAACATTACCTCACATAAACATAATTTCATTATCAATTCAGCATTTAAAATTGATTGCTATCCACACAATATATGATATACTTGATTTTCTTGTTTTTATGTATTTACCCAAGAATAGAATTTCATCCCATAGGTCAATTGCTTCTTAAAAATTATAGTTTAATTATTATCAATAGTTAAATTAAATGTAATTACAGCCTTGAACTAATTCAAATATGATTGTACCTAATTATTCTCATGAAGTGTTTGTGTTAAAGCCAGTAAAATTTTTCATATGATTTTAAAGGTTTTCTGGGGTCAAGAACATTTGAATTGCCTAGTTCTTCTACATGAATTACTCAATGGATACCTTAAAGAGGAGGGAAATTTTGAAGTGCAAGTTTCTGAAACAGTGCCGCAAATTCCATCTCCTATGGAAAAAAATCAGATATTTAAAAGTGAACAAAGTTCAGATGACCTACGGACAGGTCTGTTTCAGTATATACAGGATGCTGGTAAGTAACGATAGCTTCAGTGTGATTGTGTGTGTGTTTGTTTATTTTACCTGCACATTCAGTAAATAATAACACATCAAGATCACTTGAAAAGTAAGTCAATACCTGCAGTACAAAAATAGTACATTGCCATTCAGTCTCTCTTAAGGGAAAATTTTTGATTTGTTCCTGTCTTAAACCATGTAAACATGATCAACCAGCTTCTTTATATTCTTTTCTTTTATACTCATAATTTTTTCTTGTGTAATAAACCAACATGTTCCCCTTCGAAAGCATACAATTAATTACACTTTCGTTTAACAGAAGCTTTGAAAATGCCTGGTGTCTATGAAGTCTTGTTTTACAATGAAACTGAAGATAGCCCAGGGATGATGTTATGGAGATATCCAGAACCTAGAGTGCTCACCCTTGTACACATAACTCCTGTGCCCTTCAACACCACAGAGGATCCAGATATTAGCACAGCAGACCTTGGTGATATGCTACAGGTATGGAATGGCTCTTCATTTCAAAATAAAAGACAGTGTGGGAAAGTGCTGATTTGATCATAATAAAAATGTTGGGAGCATACCTATCTTCTCCATAAGTTGTATCAGAGAGAAATACACATGTATGTGCGTATACAGACACATACATATGTACACATACACACACACACGAGACACACACATACTAGAAATTGTATAATAAGAGAATAATGTCATTCAGATTCATGGTACATGGCAATCCTGAGAGTTCTTAATTCTACTCTTCAACCTGTTACAGGTAGCTTACATAGTCTCCAGGTAGTAATGGGACAAACAGGTGTCATTGAGTTCAACACACATTTTCTGAGGACCTACCATGTGCTCACACTCTTCAGCATTTTTAGAACTGTTCTATGAAATGAGATATGTCCCCATAAGGGCCAGAAAGGATGACTTAATTTTCATTTCATTTCCCGAGCTGAAAATGGTCTTGGGCCTCGTGGTAGGCTGATAGGAAAACCATCTAACCAGTGATCATATTCTGTATGATTTTGTGGAAAGTTTTTTGCTTGTCATTTCCCTGAGTGTGGATAGCACTATATTATTATTCTACTTATTAATATTCTACGGATCTGAATTTCTCCTAAAATTTGTTTTTCTCTTAGTTGTCCACCTGTTACTAGATCACATAACCATCCACTGGAAGTCATTCCTGATTGCTCTTTTTCCCTAACTGCTCACATCTGATTCATCAATAAGTCGTGTCAGCTCTACCTCCAAATATGTCCCTATTCCATCTACTTCTTTCTGTTTCTACTGGTACAACTTGAGTTCAAGCTACCATCTTCTGTTCCCTACTACAGTAGCTTCCTAATTGGTCTCTATGATTCCATCCTTGACTCCTTGTAATGCATTTTCCAAACAACAGCTAGAGTGATCTTTTGAAAATGTAGGTTAGGTTACGTCACTCCCCTAACTTAAAACCTGATGGTGGCTCCCTTTAAGACTAACAGAATTCGGTATCTTACTATGGCTTGTAAGGACCTCTGATCTCTGCACTGCCTACCTCTCTTGTATGTCTTGATCACTTATCTCCAGCCCCTGGTATAGAAATATGAGCCAGTTTTTTTAATGACTGCTCTACACTTAACAACTCAGAATAATAATACAAATCAGAGGAGACCACAGTACATATTAACATTGGTATTATTATATGCTTATTTAATTCTTGTTTAAATTCCTGGTTATAATATAGTCAGATGTTCACCTTCTGAATTGATAACAATGAAATGTGTCATCATTTTGTCAAGTGAACTAGAGTATGCAGAACTATCCAGTTTGCCAAGATGTCAACAGTAT
This sequence comes from Orcinus orca, assembly GCF_937001465.1. NCBI lineage: Eukaryota > Metazoa > Chordata > Mammalia > Artiodactyla > Delphinidae > Orcinus > Orcinus orca. Next base: position 51,022,207 of record NC_064575.1, read on the forward strand.
CTACCTTCTTTTGTTTTTTTTTTTCTTGTGATGAGAACTTTTAAGATCTACCCTCTTAGCAACTCTGCTTTGATTCTTAAATCCTCACATTTGCTTCCGCTTCTGTCAAGGTCATATTCATGATTATCTTCTCTCCCAGTATTCTTGGATTATTTTTGCTAAATAAACTGGCATTGTCTTTGAATCCTGCTGTCTTGTTAGACTTGCCTAAATGTAGAACATCTGTAGTATTTTCAGTCAAAATGAAAATACTTGGGCTGCCCTGGTGACACAGTGGTTGGGAGTCCGCCTGCCGATGCAGGGGACACGGGTTTGTGCCCCGGTCCGGGAGGATCCCACATGCCGCGGAGCGGTTGGGCCCGTGAGCCATGGCTGCTGAGCCTGCACGTCCGGAGCCTGTGCTCCGCAACGGGAGAGGCCACAACAGTGAGAGGCCCGCGTACCGCAAAAAAAAAAAAAAAAATGAAAATACTCATATATCAAAGTTTCAGCATTATGTAAAGGCTTCTTTATAACTGATTTTGGGATTCAGATTTATAGTTACATGTTAGTTAACATAAGCCTGATAACTATTGGTTGGTAGTATTATGCCAGTTGTATTAAACAGAGCATTTAAGGTAGTAAGTACATTCACTAGTGACATGTTCATCTTCTCACTGCCACCGGAGAGGCAGGAGAGCATAGTGGTTAAGAGAATGAACTATAGCCAGAATGCCTGGGTTCAAATTCTGGCTCTGCCATTCGCAAACTGTGTCACCTTCGATAAGTAACTTAATCTCTCAGCCTCAGGTTTTCTGTTTTGCTTTTCTTTCATTAGTAAAATGAGGCCACTAATAATGTCATGCTTATAGGAATTAATATTTATAAGACACACAGAACAATGCCTGGCACATGGTGAGTGCTGTGTAAGTCTGTGTACTACCAGGACTATTACAGTGATTATCGTCAAAAGTCTTTTCATCAGGCAGAAGCATAGGCTAGATCAGGGAGAGCTGGGGTCTAACAGCTCTACAGACCAGCTGGAGCAGTCTAGGAGATCTGGGATAGTCCGAGGGGCCTATACAGTAGACTTGGCACATAAGCATTGCGGGAAGGAAGCCTGGCAGGTTTCAACAAGCAAAGAGCTGGTATCAGAGAGGTCCTGCGACATTTCATATCTTGTTGGAAAGAGGAGCTGATACATGGCAGAGTTCAAAGACAAGGGTGCTGGCCTACGAAGCAAGACAGGGTTGTACCTACTCTAAGCTGAAGGGGAAACCTTGATCCCAGTGGTAAGAAAGAACACCCAGAATTGACAGCTGGGATGGAAGAACAGAGCAGGACTGGCAGAAAGTTGCCATGCTACTGAGCTCCCAGCCTAAGCTTATATTCCCCCAGCTAGGAGCAGAATTTGTCCCAAGGGTTGGGGCGACCTCATCTGTAGAAGTATGACAGCTCTTTCCTTGAGTGCTTGCAGTGCCAGACCCTGAGCATACTCCTGGGGATTCAGAGCCAGATAAGACACTGTCTACTCATCAGAAGCTCTCTGTCTAGCAGGCAAGTTTCTCTGGTTGTTTGGGGCAGAAGAATTTCCCTATTTTCAGCATTCAAGCATTCAGCATTAAACCTCTCTGTTGTCAGAATCATTTTCCTGCTCTATGTGATTATCTCTAGGTCTGTACTGGAGGCACCGCTAAAATATTGAAGTACCAATCCTGAATAGCAGGGAACTTATAAAAAGAAAGCCCTTTATCAACACGGTATAGTGTAGATAATGTAGACATTAAAGTCTCAACTGCTGACTCCTGTTCCCCTCCCCCTTTGTATTTTACTAACTCAGTGACCATAGGCAAACTGCTGGTCTCTTAGAGCCTTAATTTCCTCAACTGAACACCGGAGTTAATGCTATTTACCTTGCAGAGTTGTCACGAGATTTAAGTGAAATATTATTGCTAAAACAAATAAGTGCCTTACACATAGTGAGCTCTTAATAAATGTTAATTTCCTTCCCTCCACTTCTTCACAGGCAAATGCCTGGACCACTAAAAAGCCTCCTAAGTGAAATTCTAGCCTTCAATCTCTTCTCCTTCCAACCTATCCTGCTAACTTCTTAAAGGAACAGGTGGATTGTGTCATTCCCTGAGAAAAACCTTCAGCGGTCCTATCACTGCTAGACTGACCTTGAGGGCCCTGCAGAACCTCCCGACCCAGCTTTGCCTTTCCTTCCCTTCTGCGTGATCTGTGCTCTAATCAAACTGGCCTATTCAGCATTCCCGAACCAGCCTGTGGTCTCCCACATCCGTACCACGCCCTCTTCATTTGAGTCTCCCTTTTCTGCTGAAATCCTATCCACACATCCAGACAGCTCCAGTGCCATCTATTCCATGAAGCCTTTCCTGGACACCATCTCCAAACATGATACTGCCTTTCTCTGAAGTTCTGTAACACTTCATGGCACCACCTTTATGCTGTTTCTCACCTATTCCTCACATTTTAATTATCCATATCTTGTCTCCCTCCTAGACTGTAGGTTTCCAAAGGAAATGATCACATCTAATTTTCATTATGCTCCGTATAGTATCCATTGCAGTGGAGGTGCTCAGTATATTGAATGGATCAATGAGTACATGGATGTCTGTGCTCCTGTTCTGTATAATTCAAAAGCATTACATTGTTTGTCATTATTTTATGGCACTATTGAATGCATTTGGTTTTACAAACTGAATTATGGCAGGATGCACTGTGTTATGCTTCAGTGGCATTACCTACTATAAACAGGCAGTCTAATGTCATTACATTACACAGACTCTTGGTGAGATCATTGACTCTTCTGCCAAGCCCACTGCCCCCTAGGCAGAGGCTCGTCCTTAAATACAAAAACAAGTTCATCTCCTTGGTTTTAGTCCTAAAAACAGAATCAAGCTTGGATTAATTTTTTCCTTCAGGACCATTTAGTTCATAAGAAACTGACCTTATAGAGTTCACTTACAGAACCCTTAAATATATCTGTTTTTATCTCTTTCCATAATTAATATTAGGATTTATAAACAGGCTCCTCAAATGACTTTATGGAATTTATTTTGCGATTATACTGAAAAATATGGAAAACATGTCTATAATATTAAACTAACCATAGGTTCAGAATAAAGACCCTGAAATTAATGTTCACAGAAAACCAAAGGAGCTTATTTTGTGGTCAGTTTTATCACATTAAATTTTAAGTGTTAATAGTATATTTAGATGTCAATAAAATTAGGATCTGGGCTTCCCTGGTGGCGCAGTGGTTGAGAGTCCACCTGCCGACGCAAGGGACACGGGTTCGTGCCCCGGTCCGGGAAGATCCCACATGCCGCGGAGCGGCTGGGCCCGTGAGCCATGGCCGCTGAGCCTGCGCGTCCGGAGCCTGTGCTCCGCAACGGGAGAGGCCACAACAGTGAGAGGCCCGCGTACCACAAAAAAAAATTAGGATCTGTAAGTTAGAGTAATGTCATCAACCTAGAAGGAATGTTGTGCTATTTAAATGAGCTGAAATATAAGAAATTTCTGGCACTGTGTCTGGCACATACTGTAAGTTTTCCTCTCTCCTCATCCTGTGTGTACACTGCCTACTGAGGATTCCATTTAGGAAATACCCGTGTTCTCAGATTGTAAATTTTTAATTCATCCTTTGTAGTGGAATTGGTAATGGAGATTTTAATTCTCACACAGATCTGACATGGTGCTTGTTCTTGTTCTCTCAATACTGTATTATTCTTGTTTTTATATTTATTTTCATTTATGTATCGTACTAAATTTTTAGGTATCTTCGTTAGGTATGTGACAGTAGCCCATACTAAATAACATCTTTCCCCAAGGATCTCAAGAGTGTAAAGCTTGAACATTACAATTCAAGATAAACACTAAATGTTGGGTTGGGATCACTGAAGCAATTTAAATAGATGTGAAGTAAAGTTAAAGGAGTGAAATGAAGGATAACGTAACTGTATGGATTAAAAGGAAAGATACAGGAGCTAAAGTCAGGAATTTCTCTAATGCAAGAAATATCTAGGGTGTACATAAGATTACTGGCGTTAAAGTCAAATAAAAGGGAAAGAGCACGTTTAGGTAATGTAGGGAAAAATTAACACATGTTCAAAAAACCTTACATTAGAAAAATTAAACAAGATATTTAAATTCAGATCTACACCTTCAGAAAATGTGAATATAGTTAACAAATGAGAAGATAAACATATATATCTGTTGTTTTTATTTCTACTTCATAGCATTTATCATCAACAAGTAATTGTTGAATATCTTCCCAATATCAATATAGGATACTACACTACAATATCAATATAGGATACTATAGACAGTGAAGATATAAAGAGATAGAAGATCTGTCCCTACTCTTGTAAGGTTTATAATCTAATGGAAAAGAGAGGACATAATTGCATATGCAAACTCAGGAGATAGAATAGCTGAATATATATTAGAATAGACCCATTATATAGAAGGAATCATGTAATTTGGGGAATTCTGACATCTGAAGAGTAAATTGAATTAATTGGCAAAAAAAGAATAAATTTTTTACTAAAGCTCTATAATTTCATAGCACTTTCTCAGTTAAAAAGGCATTTTCAAGCTTCAGAATTAGGTGCAGAACTCTTATATGACTAGAGTCCTTAAAAGATATCTTCTCAAGGATAACAGGAAGAAAAAGACAAAAGCAAGCTGTGTCATTTGTTTATTTCTGGTGGAGAAAGAGAATGGTAAGCCAAAGAAATCAGTGCACTCATGCCCAATTCATTTTTGTTTATCCAGTTTAAAAGTCATGGATATTAGTTTTTAAAGTAACACTAATATGACTATAAAAATCAAAGTGAAACCACATTGGAAGACAACAAAAAAAAACGTATACTTGGAAGCCAAGGAGAATCTAAATGGTTGAGATCTGTGTTATTTTTCCTCCAAAGTGTTAGGATGGTCTTTGTGTTTGACCCCCAACACTGTGCTAAGTGCTTTGCATACATAACCCCATTAAATCTCGTTCTATTCTGAGGGGTGGGCATTATCCCCATTTTATGAGTGGGGAAACTTATAAAGGGAAATTAAGTGTTCTTGAATCATAAGAAGTGGGAGAGCCAGAATTTCATCTCAGGTCTTTCTGACTCCAAAACTTACGTTCTTTACCTTATTTGTAAAACAATGGAATTGTTTTGACACATCTACAAATGGGACACATCTACAATACATTTGTAGATGTATTGTCACATTTAAGTGACAGTGAGGGACTCTGTTGAGAAATGTGGAAAGAAGGAAAATAAAATTATTCCTTTGCTTCAAACTGTTAAATCATGAAATAATGAATCAGACCAAAGATATGCAAAATAACATTAAATAAATAAAAGGACTCCCAGAAACAAGATGGTTTGGGTATAAAGATATCTAAAAAAAGAATGTTTCCTTCAGAAGGAGAACTGGTGAGCTCTAGAAGCCTAGGATGGTCATGGAAGCATTTGTTGGAAGAAGCCCTCCTGGCAGCATTCAAAGAAATGGTGCCTAAGTGTCTGGTTCACCTGGGAGGTAAATCCCCTTTATGAAGATGAATGTAGCAGCTGTCAGATCTCTGTGTCTAACATTCAAATCATCTAACCCCCCAAACAACCTTCTAATAGTTTGACTCCTGATGCAATCTGTCTACAGAGAGTTTCATACACTTCTCAGGCCAGCATCAGTATCCAGGCTGCTTGGCAGTGATACATCTTATGGTAAATTAATAACTTGGCATCTGGTTTATATATCAGTCTCTAGTGAACTTTGTTACATGACTCAGCATTCCTAAATCTAGCCAGTGCTAGGACACCATGGAAATTTCTTGAGACTGCAAGACCAATGGCCAGATCTTAAATCATGGTGAATCCATCATGCTAAGTACCCTCTTGCGGCTACCTGCCTGCCCAGCATGCTGACCTCTCCCAAATGACGGCTCTATTGTGCAGTATGTCACAAACCTTTCCAAACAAAATCCCACTCTTACTACCTTGAAGAGTTGGGAGGAGTAAAGATAATGTATATAAAGCACCTGGCATAGTGTCATTCATAGTAAAGGCTCAGTAAATTATTATTACAGTGCTCTGTAACTGCTGTCATTATCATCATATCATCATCCTCATCGTCATCCTCTCAATTGACCAAAGAACCTCGATCCCACTGTGTTAGACCAAGAAAGCCCTGTTTTCTTAGAAAGACACTTTTTGTGTTTGTAGTCTGTTAATGTCATAATAATTGTTGAGAATGATGGCTCTGCATGTGATTAATGGAATGCTTTCACTGATACAAATGGCTGCTAGACAAGACACCACCTTCCCACATGGTCATGGTCAGTGCCTCCAAGGTAGTATGTCAGCTACAGTCCTCTAGGTTGCAGGTAGCAGAAACCCCACTGAAGCTGGCCTAGCGAAGAATAGAGGAGAGAGCTAGTATCAAGATACGGTGGGGAAAACAAATACCATATGCTAACACATATATATGGAATTTAAAAAGGGAGTACTGATGAACCTAATGGCAGGGTAGGAAAAAAGACTCAGACGTAGAGAACGGACTTGAGGGCCCAGAGGGGAAGGGGAACTTGGGGTGAAGTGAGAGAGTGGCATGGACATATATACACTACCAAATGTAAAATGGATGGCTAGTGGGAAGCTGCTGCATAGCACAGGGAGATCAGCTCGGTGCTTTGTGACCACCTAGAGGGGTGGGATAGGGAGGGTGGGAGGGAGACTCAAGAGGGAGGGCATATGGGCATGTATGTATATGTATAGCTGATTCACTTAGTTGTAAAGCAGAAACTAACACAACATTGTAAAGCATTTATACTCCAATAAAGATGTGAGGAAAAAAAAAAAAAAGATACAGTGGTGAGTCCTAGAGGCCAAGGGCAAAATGCAGCTGGGTCTTTAGTAAAGGATAGGGCCAGGAGTGGAAGACAGGAATCCAGGGGAGTATTTACCTACTTTTACTTTTCTCTGCGTCTTTCCCCATATTTGCCTTATTCTTCCTTTTCAACAGACTAGCTTTTTTTTTCCCCTGCTTCTCAGACCACCTGGTAGTCCCTGACAACTCCCAGAGCTCCCAGAGTCACATTTACAAGTCCAACCTCTGGTCCCATTCCACATTCCTGACTGACCTAGTTTAGTGTCAGGTGCTCTTGGCCCATTTAGCTAAGGCCATGGGGTGGAATCACATTCACCAGCATGACTGTGAATTAGGGGTCATTGTGAGCTTTGCAGATACCCGTGAAGGGATTCATCCTATATCGTGTCTCTTAGTGCTCTTGTTTGCCACCCTGGCTAACCTGGCCAAACTCATGGTCAGTACTGGCCTCATGCAGTCAGCTGCTTCTTTCTTGTCTGACCAAATCTGAAGATCTTCACAGTGTATTCTACCCTTCCAAGAGGGAAGCCTTTTATATATGGTCTGTGGTTTTGGAGAATAGTCACCACTGACAGGAGGAGGCGACTCTAAAAAGACTGCCTCACTAAAAGAAATTTACTCCTTTTTGCTGTGGTTTTTCCAGCTTTCTCTTTTGCAAATATCTGTCAAAGCTGTTTCTCTCTGCACATCACAGGCTATCTGCATCTAGAGATAAACCTCACATCACTTTTTTAAATCTTCTCATTGTCCTCCCCAGGCATCTTCTCAAAATACAGATTAGGCAAGTTTCTATGTCTTACAGATACATATGAGATATTTTCTTTTCCCCAAGTATCTTTCTTGGTCAGTGCTTCCTTTTTAATGCAGTGACTATGTAACACATTAGCAACTCCACAGATTCTGTAAATACTCTCTTGGTTCTAATGATATATGAGAGCTTTATACATAAAATAATTTTCTGTTCTTGAAACTGAGTTTACAATGTGATGCCTAATATCCGTAGCTTAGTGATTTAATTGTTTGATTTTCTAATAACATTTTATCTTACATACTTATCCACAGACTGAAGTGAAGTTTCATTAAATCTTATAGTTGTGTGGATTTCATTCTTTTTTCGTAATTATGTGCAAAAATGTTCCAAGTCAGAGAGTAATACTCAGTATTACCCAATAAATTAAAAACTAGACTTTTGCTGCTTTAAACTTGACATTACAAGCTTCCTGTGATTCTAAAGCACATGGACCTGATAGGTAAAGGTTATGATATTAGTACATGGTGACACTACAGAAAAAGAAACCTTCAGAGAATTACTTGCAATCTAATATGATTTGCCTCTTCCATGCACAACTTAAAAAGAATAAAAGGAAGAGTTCTTGGGTGTTTCTTTTCAGCTGTGTTGGGCGGTTCACTTATAGCTGCACATATGTTCCCAGAATCCTGAGCCTTTTTATTTTATAAGCACCTCCTGCCCACTGGCAGCTGTACTAATGTGTCCCAGAAGGCTTTGCTCCTATCCATCATCTTTAGGAGTGGTGCTTAAAGCCAGATATGAAATTCATTGTTGCTGAAATGCAGAAAAGAAGAAGTCTTGCGGCCTTTGAGGAAGTAAGAGGCAGAGCCTGACTCTTAGGAAATAAAGGAAAGAAAAAGTCCTGTGTACCCACTGGACACAATAATAAATGGTTTTGAATGATGGGTAACAGTGCTGGATTGACTGCTAAGTGTTTTGCATCCAGAAGCCATTGCCTCCTTTTTTGGACAATGAAGGGGAACCTAAAATAAGAGTATTCCCTGGATACACTTTTAAATATTCTGTCTTCATAGTATTGTAAAAGTATTTTTTAAAAAGGATCTAGAAATATATTAAAAAGAGCTCCGCCTGAGAATTTTGAGGTTAATTCAGTAAATACTGATAAAAGGACCTGTGCTAGGGCCATAAGACATACAGAGTGGGAGAGGACTCTAGTTCTGCTCTCAAGGCACCTATAGTCTTTTTTTTTTTAACATCTTTATTGGAGTATAATTGCTTTACAATGGTGTGTTAGTTGCTGCTGTATAACAAAGTGAATCAGCTCTACGTATATTTATATCCCCATATCCCCTCCCTCTTGTGTCTCCCTCCCACCCTCCCTATCCCACCCCTCTAGGTGGTCACAAAGCACCGAGCTGATCTCCCTGTGCTATGCGGCTGCTTCCCACTAGCTACCTATTTTACATTTGGTAGTGTATATGCGTCCATGCCACTCTCTCACTTCATCCCAGCTTATCCTTCCCCCTCCCCATGTTCTCAAGTCCATTCCCCATGTCTGCGTCTTTATTCCTGTCCTGCCCCTAGGTTCTTCAGAACCCTTTTTTTTTTTCTTAGATTCCATATATATATGTTAGCATACGGTATTTGTTTTTCTCTTTCTGACTTACTTCACTCTGTATGACAGACTCTAGACCCATCCACCTCACTACAAATAACTCAATTTCGCTTCTTTTTAGGGCTGAGTAATATTCCATTGTATATATGGAGGCACCTATAGTCTTTTAGGAGGAATAACAATTACACAAAGTAAGGCAAGGCAGAACTGCGAAGTGATATAGGAGACACATAACGAACATGCCTTTTAAACAAGGAGAGTTTACATCTGACTGGAAACATTAGGAAAAGGCTTCACAGAGGAGATGGCAATTGAGAGGATCCTTGAAGGCCATATGGGATTTCAACATATAAAATGAGGGGAAAGGGCATATGATGAAAAAAATCAGTCTGAACAAAATTTCAGAATTGAATAAGAGAAGAGAGAACTTATGCTTGGGAGGTAGCAAATAATCTGGTTTGACCAGCACAGGTTATACAAGTAAGGGGTTAGTGGATAAGTGATAAGCTGCAGACCTGGGTTTTTAGTACGACCATTCCATGGAGGGAAAGAAGGTAACACATTCCAAACTTGTCCTTTTACATGTCGTGTCTCTTCTATCTTCTCTGTAACCCTGTGCACTTGGTACTGTTATCTCTACTTTAGAGCTAAGGTTACTTAGGTCTGAGAAGTTACATAATCTTTCCAAGATCATAAAGCAAGTAAGGAGGTAAAACCGAGACTCAAGTCTAGGTTTTTATGAATCCACAAGTTTTTCTTCCGTGTTGTACTACCTTGACTACTTTTTAGAATATGGAGTTTGTATTTCATTTGATGGGCATTAGAGAACCATTGGCAGTCCAGGACTTGAGGTAAATTAATCTGATAGTCTGGTAGAGAGTGGAATGGAGTAAGAAGAGACCAAAATTGAGAAGACCTGGGAATTCCCTGGCAGTCCAGTGGTTAGGACTTAGCGCTTTCAATACCAGGGCCCGGGTTCGGTCCCTGGTCAGGGAACTAAGATCCCACAAGCCGCATGGTATGGCAAAAAATAATAATAAATTAATTTTTTTAAAAAAATGAGAAGACCTGTCAGGGGTCTCAGAGAAGAGATGACAAAGGCTGTAAACTGGGGGTGGGGGTGGGGTAGGTGAGGAGAGGGGAGGTAGTAACTGGTGTGGAGAAAAATAAAGGAATGCAGGAGACATTGTAGAGAAATAATCTATGTTCTTGACAACTAATATGGTAATTTAATGAGAGGGAGTAAGAGAAATCATAGATGGCAGCTAGATTTAAGCTCCATAGGAAATATGGTAAGACTGTTTACAAAATTTTGGAAATAAGAGTGGCGCCTCTCATGCTGGGCACTATCACCATGCTCCTAACTGTGCAGATTAGATCTACTCCTGAAGTCAACTACAGAAGTGAATGTGTTCTCCCCTAACTACAGGTAAGAAAGCTGAGGGTCTGAAAAGTTAAATGAGTTGCCGTGCGCCTCTTCTCCCTGAGAAGTGCATGAATGCACACAAGATTTAACATACAATTTCAAGAAGTTTATAGACGCCTGTAAACTGTATATGAATCTTTGAGGAAGAATCCCAACAAGAAATACTGCCAGAGCTACTGGAGCTCTGTGTCCATTAAGATTAGGTTCAGATGTGAGTGATAGAAAATACAAAATAACAGCAGCTTAGGCAAAACAAGCTTCTTTTCCTATCATACATGAGAATAATCTGAAGGTAGGTGGTCTAGGATTGTATGTGTCTCTACGAAGTCATGAGGGCCCAGGTGTCTTCTTGCTTCCTGCTGCTCTACTGTTCCCAGCACTTGCTTTTCCTTCATGGTCCAAGATGGCTGCACATGCTTCAAGCATCTTGTCCCCAGTCCAGCCGGAGGAAGAGGAAGGAACCAAAACAGAGCAGAGGAGGATGTTTCTTGGAACCCACACCCTGCACACTGTGCTGCCAACATCCCAGAGTCCAGAACTGTACCACGTAGCTACTCCTCGTTAAAGGGGAAATTGGGACTCATTTGCTAAGGAAGAAGGGAAGGAGAGGTCTCAGGAGACAACCAGAAGTCCCTGCTGGCATCACAGATGTAACTCTTGGGGATCCAGGTCCACACTGTCTGCTGTGCTAGCCAGCCCTGTGACCTGCTTCTGCTTCTGGCCTGCTTGTGAAATTGATTCATCACTTAGTCTGTGGTGCAGTAAGAGAACTCACTTTCTACTTCATTAGTAAATAGTCTGCTGAAGCAGAATTTGTGGACAAAACTTAAAAAGCAAATGAGATTTTTGAAATAAAAATAAATAAATAAAGAGGTTGAATGCTAGCATTCCTTGGGCTTCAAAAAAGTAAGAGGTGGAGAAGGAATCTGTCAATAAGACGTGCTTTTAAAGTAAATGGAAAACATTTGCAAATTGGAAGAATACTGAAGTCATTTTTGTCCTGTCACTTTATTTGGTGGTAGAAATTTTATTAGCCTATTTCTCTTTTCCTATTAAATACTCTTATATTTAAAAAGGAGGGAGGGGAAGCTTTTTTTTTTCCTGGAAACGAAGAACTATGCCTAGCAATCAGCGTGTTTGATGTTTATTGCTCAGTATTAAAAAATGTTCAAGCTATAAAAATTTAAAAAAAGGACAGTAAATATGAACTGATGGCCTATGATCATCTTTTTATGAATTATTCTCCCCAAATAGAAGTATTTCCCCCAATGAGAGTCACAGTAAAAACCATTATTTAAAAAGTATGATTCGTTTCCTGAAAGCTACAATACCTTGTTGAGAAAGTAACAAACAGAGAAAAGTGAAGTACAGAGAGGCAGTATAGCCTAGTTGTTAAGAGCAAAGATTCTGGGAATTCCCTGGCCGTCCAGTGGTCCATTGGTTATTGGGGAACTAAGATCCCATAAGCCGAGTGGCCAAAAAAAAAAAGAGCAAAGATTCTGGAACTAAAGTGTCTGGGTCCAGATCCAAGGTCCACTGGGTGATCTTGGGCAAAATACTTAAGTTCTCTGTACTTTAGTTTCCTTATCTGTAAATTAAGCATAATAATTTGAATTGTTGGGAGGAATAAATGATTGCTAGATGTGAAAAGCACTTAGAACATTGTCTTGCACATAGTTAATGGTTTATAAATGTTAGCAAGTATTACTTTCCTCTAAGGCTTACTGTCTCCAGGTGCCAATTTGTCTCTTATTCTGTCCTAGATTTTGAATGTAGGGGAAAAACTGAGTTTTGATTACAAACTAAAAATTCTTTATCCTTTTACCCATTCTTTTCATAAAGACATTGGTCTGAAAAATTCATTTCTTTCATATATTTTTAAGCATGCATGGCCTTCCAATTTTCTTATTCAACTCCTAGTTAGGAAAAGAAAAAAAATCAAACTTGAGAACCTTACCTTATTTTGTAGCAACATTTTAAATGCTACATCAAAGTTAAGAATCTTGATTCTCTTATACTATTAACAGTTTCTTAGCAGCTTTTTTGAGATACAATTCACATACCATACAATTCACGCATTTAAAGGGTACAATTCAATAGTTCTTAGTGTATTCATGGAGTTGTACAATTATCCCCACAGTCAATTTCGGAACATTTTCATCATCTCAAAAAAGAAATCTAGTACCCTTCAGCTATCACTCTCCAGTCTCCCCCTCCCCCAGCCTTTAGCAACCACTAATTTACTTTCTGTCTCTATGTATTTACCTGTTCTGGACATTTCATGTGAATGGAATCATATAATTTCTGACTTTTTGTGACTGATTTCTATCATTTAGCATAATGTTTTTCATAGTCCACCCCTGTTGAATTGTGAATCAGTGTTTCATTACTTTTTGTTACCAAATAATAATACATTGTATGGATTTACCACATTTTACTTACTTACCATTCATCAGTTGTTAGACATTTGGATGTTAGCACTTTTTTATTTTTTGAAACCAGAAAAGTCTTTATTGCAAAGGTACAAAAGGATCACAGCAGAGATGTACAGCAATAAATTAGGTGTGGCCAGGAGGGGACGGGCAGGCATGGGGTAAGCGTCCCAAGAACAGGGGCCACGACATAGGGTCTCTTCTCAATAATTTATATTGTGATAAAAGTTGGGCGTTGGCACTTTTTGAATTCTTATCTACTTGGTCTCTGCTCTGTCCTGCAGGCTTGAGGGGAAGGACCAAAAGGTGATGATGGTGATTAATAATATTTACAAGGTGTTCTTACAAGCACTATCTCTAAGAGCTTACAATCCAAGCTTCTTGAAACAAATACCTGGGCAACTATCACCCAGTGTTATATAATAAGTGTTAATGGAAGTACTGGGAAGCAAGTTCATATAAAAGTTGATGAGCTTCAGAAGTAGGCTTAAATCCAGATAGTGGAGGATTTTAAATGTTATGCTGAGACACTTGGGCTTATTCCACAAACACATTGTTCTGTGAGGGTAGTCGTTACGGTTATCAAGCTGAGCAACAAGCGTGGCTGATTACAGAGCGAAGGGTGAATTAGAGGATACTACAAATATACTTTTTTTTAATTGTGCTTCACTTTATTGCGCATCACAGATTTGTAGTTTTTATAAATTTAAGGTTTATGGCAACCCTGCATCAAGCAAGTCTGTCGGCACCATTTTTCCAACAACATTTGCTCACTTTTTGTCTCTGTGTCACATTTTGGTAATTCTCACAATATTTCAGACTTTTTCATTATTATTATATTTGTTATGGTCATCTGTGGTCTTTGATGTCACTATTGCAAAAAGATTACAACTTGCTAAAGGCTCAGATGATGGTTAGTAATTTTTTTTTTAATATACACATAGGTTTTTTGGGTTTTTTTTTTTTTTTTTTGGCTGTATTGGGTCTTTGTTGCTGCGCGCGGGCTTTCTCTAGTTGCGGCGAGCAGGGACTATTCGTTGCGGTGCGCGGGCTTCTCACTGCGGTGGCTTCTCTTGTTGTGGAGCATGGGCTCTAGGTGCACATGCGCAGTAGTTGTGGCTCGCGGGCTCTAGAGTGCAGGCTCAGTAGTTGTGGCCATGGGCTTAGTTGCTCTGCGGCATGTGGGATCTTCCTGGACCAGGGTTCAAACCCGTGTCCCCTGCATTGGCAGGCGGATTCTTAACCACTGAGCCACCAGGGAAGCCCGATGGTTAACAATTTTTAGCAATAAAGTATTTTTTTAATTAAGGAGTGTATGTGTTTTTTAAGACATAATGCTGTTGCACACTTCATAGACTACAATATAGTATAAACGTAACTTTTATATGCCCTGGGAAACAAAAAAAATTTGTATGACTTTATTGCGATATTCACTTTATTGTGGCGGTCTGGACTGAACTCACAGTAGCTCCAAGGTGTGCCTGTATACGTCGACTGCATAGAGACCTATTCAGAGCACAATTACTCAGCAGTAATGAGAATGACAGCCAGAATGGGAAGGAGAAAATGAATGTAAGAGATAGACATCTGGAGGTAGAATTAATATTAGATTTCAATGCCTAGATACAGATGATAATGTGGGGGGAAACTAAACCCTGTGGGTCTAGCCTAGGTGACTGGATGGATTGAACATCATTCATGGGAACTGGAAGTGTCAGAGAAGAAATGAGGTCAGATTTGTGGAAGAGATACCAAGTTCTGCATTGAACACCTACAATTCAAGGTTTTATAGATGAATGATCATGATTGAAATGCCTACCACAAGTTTGGAAATGTATGCTGACAATTCAGAAAAGGGTCAGATTATTTAAGAAAGGGTTTGGGGAGTCATCCTCATAGAAGTAAAAATCAAAGCCACGAAAGTAAAATAGAGAGAAGTCGCACTTAGAGAGAATGAAGCATTCAAAGATACGAGAACTAAGAATAGAACCATGAGAAAACTCACTATGTCTAGTAAATAAATAGTAGATTTGGAATTGTGGTGGGTTGAATAGTGTCCCCCCAAAATTCATTTCTACCCAGAACCTCAGAATATGACTTTATTTGGAAATAGGGTCTTTGCAGCTGTAATTAAGTTACGATGAGGTCATACTATATTAGGGTGGGCCATAATCCAATGACTAGTATCCTTACAAGAAGAGGGAAATTTGGATAGAGACAAGCTCACATGGGGAAAAGGCCATGTGAAGGCAGAAACAGAGATTGAAATGACACAGCTACACACCTAGGAAAGCCAAGGATTGCCAAGAGCCACCAGAAGCTGGGAAGAGGTAAAGAAGGATTCTTCCCTAGAGCCTTCAGAGGAGCGTGGCCCTGCTAACACCTTGATTTCAGACTTCTAGCTTCCAGAACTGTGAGAAAACAAATTTCTGTTGTTTTAAGCCACCAAGTTAGTGGTAATTTGGTATGGAAGCCCTCAGAAACTAATAGAGGAATCAACAAAGGAGTGGTCAGAGAGGAATACCTAGGAGACTACAGTGACGGCAAATACAGGCATAGTGAAAACTTTAGGAAGCTTGGAGAACTCAGCAGAATCATGACTCCAAACAGACAGAGTACTGTGGACTGGGAAAAAATGCTGTGAATTTGACAACTTGGAGATCACTGTTGACTTGGAGAGAAGTTTTAGTCACCAGGGCACCATGGCAGAACCATTCCCCTATAATAACCCATCTCCTTCGTGGATACTATGCTTGGGTCACATTGGGCTTAATTGTTTGACATTCTCACTAGACTGTAAGTTCCATGAGAATAAGGTTCTATCCCTTATTCATCAGTATCCCCCTGTCACCAACTGCTATGTCTCCCAGAGACCAGAACATAGCAGTTGCTTAGTAAGTATTTGTGGAAAGAATTAAAGGATGGAGAGAAGAAGTTAGGAATTAGAAGTTATTAACTTGGTTTACACAATTCTGTGGAGTAAGTTATTGGTTGGAGGGCTTAGAAATAGCGAGTTGAGTGATAAGTTTCATTCCTTGAAGACAGAAGAAATTAGAGGCAAGATGTCAATTTTTAAAAGTTGTAAGATGACAATGACAAGGCCTAAATGAAGGTTTGGTCTATATCTATATGCTTTTGTGTACTATCCAACAAACCTTGATAAATGGTAGTATGCCAAGGACTAAACACAAATGTGGAAAAAGACCCTAAGTTTTCAAGATTGGAAGAGGCAGTTTTTTGCTTTTTTTGCCTCTCGTTTGTTGTTTATTTATTGTCTTCTTATTTAGTGCCAGCCATTGCTAAGAGCATTATATGATTACCTAACTTAATTCTTACAATGCTACAAAAACCGTTATTCACGTTTTACTAAGGAAGCTACAGCTCGGAGAGGTTAAGTAACCTACTGAAGATGCCCTGTGTGAAACACACTTTTACATGGGATCTGTGTTTCTTCAATTTTGGCATGCATGGAGTGGTCCAGAGCAGCCTCCTTCAAGCACAGACTCTTTTTTTGAAATGAACTCTTGTTTTCCAGCCAAATTCTATGTTCTACTCTATAGTGCATTTTTATTAGTTTTACTGTTATAAAAGAGTATTCCATCTCATTACCTATAATTATGTTATAAAACTGATTGAAACCAAAGTATGTCAGACAGTTTTCTCTATCTTGGTGTCACAATGTTTTAAAAGCCTAGACTTACATAAATAAGTCACTGCAGATGGCAGTTCTTTTTTCACTGATTTATCAGCCACATAATAGTGAATCACTGAGTAGGGATGCTCAGAATGCTGCCAGAGCAGCTAAATAATATGTTGGTTTTAGGCTACTATTAGATGGAATTTTGATAAGTGGTTTTTCTTGATAACAGTTCTTGTATCATATATTGCACTGGAATGGTTGCTTATCCAATGTGCAGTATAGGAGGCAACCTCTTTTCACTATCTCAAGGAAATAATACTCATACAAGGGCATTTTCAATGAAGAGATGACTGATAATTGTTGTTCTTCACTTTTGTGAGTCTTGCTATATATAAACTGAACCAGAATTCTCAAAGGACTCATTTTCATCACAGCCAGCTTTCTTAACACAGCTCTCAAACTTCATTTTACTGCAATGATCTTGAAATATGTATAAAGTACATTCACAGTTTTATCTTACAGTTGTTGATTGGAAAGTATTTAGCCTTAGAAAAATGTTTGCTATATAAGCCAACTTTGAACCATTCTTTAAAAGAAAACAATGATTTCATTAATTTTACCCATATTTTTACTGCCTATTGTGACCTCTCTTTTTTACTCCTTGAGGAAAAGTCATTTCCAAATATTGACCAGTACCTTTTTCTCTTTAGCTACGTCATGGTCCATCTGTGTAAAATAGTAAGCTATCAAATTTGCTTCCTATTTCATTAAAAATATATCTTAAAAAATGATTACTCTAATTATTGAATTTTTTATCTTTTTAAAAATACCCTATTAAGCACATTAAGAAAATTCAAAGCTTAACCTTGATGTAAGGTAATCTTAGTGATTATTGTAGTGTATTTTAGCGTATTAAGAAATTTTAAATGGTCTTGAAGAATTACCTTTCCCACAGTTTATTCTGTTGTAGGCTTGGCTCCATCTACAGTAGATACACAACCCTACATTTTTTTCCCAAGCAATACCTTGATCTCTTTAAAATTTATATACTATGTTGGAAACCTCCACTTGACGCTTTATCATCAAGTGTAAAGTAGACCTTCATAAATACCATCTTATTAATATAGCCAACATAGACCAATAAAATAACCACATCACTAAAGTCGATGCTGTCATCTAGTGGTAGGGTAAAGAACCTTAGTTGATGGGGCAATTTTTCAAGTATGTATTGCGTATGCTAAAATTTATCATTTAATGGTATCTATTGGTGATGGCATTTTTTAAAATTAAGGTATAATTGACAGATAATATTATATTAGTTTCAGGTATACAACATAATGATTCAATATTTATATATATTGCAAAATGATCCCCACAATGTCTGGTCAACATCCGTCACCATACATAGTTACGAAAATTTTTTTTTCTTGTGCTGAGAACTTTTAAGATCTGCTCTCTTAGCAATTTTCAAACATACAGAACTTTTAAGATCTGCTCTCTTAGCAATTTTCAAACATACAGTACAATTTTCAAACGATACAGTTACAATTTCAAACATAGTAACTATAGTTGCTATGCTGTATGTTACATCCATGTGGCTGATTTCTTTCACAACTGGAAGTTTATACCTTTTGACCCCTTCACCCATTTTGCCCTCCCCACCCTCTGCCTCTGGCAGCCACCAGTCTGTTCTCTGTATCTATGAACTAGGTTTTGTTTTTTGGATTTTGGTTATTTTAGATTCCACAGATGAGTGAGATTATACAGTATTTATATTTCTCTGTCTGATTTATTTCACTTAGTATAATGCCTACCAGGTACATCCATGTTATCACAAATGGCAAGGTTTCATTCTTTTATATGGCTGAATAATATTTAATTGTGTGTATGTACCACATTTTCTTTATCTGTTCCTCTATTGGTGGACACTTAGGTTGTTTCCATTTCTTGGCTATTGTAAATAATGTTGCAATGAACATGGGGGTGCATATATCTTTTTGAGTTAGTCTTTTCATTTTCTTCAGGTAAGATACTCAGAAGTGGAATTGCTGGATCATATAGTAGTTCTATTTTTAATTTTTTGAGAAACCTCCATACAGTTTTCCATAGTGGCTGAACCAGTTTACATTCGCACCAGCAGTACACAGGGGTTCTCTTTTCTCACCAACACTTGTTATTTCTTATCTTCTTTATAATCGCCAATCTAACAAAGATGTGAGGTGATATCTCATTGTGGTCTTGATTTGCATTTCCCTGACAATTAGTGATGTTGAGCATCTTTTTATGTACCTATTGGCCATCTGTGTGCCTTTTTTGGAAAAAATGTCTACTTAGATCTTCTGCCCATTTTTTAATCAGATTTTTTTTTTTTGCTATTGAGTTGTATGAGTTCTTTATATATTTTGGGTATTAACCTCTTATCAGATATATGATTGGTAAATATTTTCTCTGATGATGGCACTTTTTTTAGCTCTCTTTTATCCCCCCTTTTCCTTTTTATTTTCCTTTTTTGATTCAGTGCAAATGTGGCCTTTTCTGAGATGTGCATGGTTTCATCACAATTATTTGTTATACAAGCTCTGCCTTCTAAAATGATTCTTAAATCAGTTTTGAAGGAAGTTTCAAGCAATTTTTAAATTTTTCCTTGGTTGATATGCTTATTATATTATTCCTAACGAAGACTTCTATCATCGCATCAATTTTAATTGAGGAAAAAAATCTAATGATTCCCTTTGAAAAACATTCTAAGTTTCTGTCATGAAAAATTTACATATACGAAAGTGAAGAGTTTAGTATAATAAACTCTGTGTGTCTCTCACACACCATTAGTAATTATCAATGTCCTGTTGTCCTTGTTACATCTGTTCCTCTCACCACTTTTTGTTGATCCTGTTATTGTTTTTCCTGGAGTATTTTAAAGGAAGTCCCGGACATCGTATTATTTTACCCATTAATAGTTCAGTAAGCATTGCTAACAGGTAAATATTTTTAAACATAACTTCAGTATCTTTATCACAGCCAACAAAATGAACAATAATTCCTTAGTAACATATAATAGTCTATATTTAATTCTTCCTATTGTCTCAAAACTATTTTTTTTTTTGAGTTGGTTTGTTTGAATCAGCAGCCCAATGAGGTCCATACATTGCATTTGATTGATATGGTTCTTATCTCTCTTTTAATCTATAATAGTTGCCCCTCTCTTTCTTCTCCCCTGTGTCATTTATTTGGTGAAGAAATTGGATCATTTGACCTCTAGAGTTTCCTATATTCTGGCTCACTTTATCCTTATAATATTGTTTAACATTTTCCTCTATCCCCCATATTTTTTGCAATCTAGTAAGTAGTTGTTGTGGAAGCTTGATTAGATTTTATTGGCATTTTTTTTTTCTTGTAAATAATGCTTCCCAAGTGACACAGTATGCTTCCTATTGCATCACAATGGGAAGCACATGATATCTGCTTATTATACTTTTAGCAATGTTAAAATTGATCGGGTCATCATCCATCATCATCAAGTTCCCCATCAACCTTTTACACATTGGTTTTAGCATCCATTGATATGTACCACAGTTGGTCAGCAATTTCCTCAACCCATAGAAATTAAATCCAATGATTCATTCTTCACTAAGAGGGAAGAGGCAACTTTCATTTATTGAGCAATTTCTATGTGCCAGAAATTTTGCTTGGCAGTTTACCTACATCCTTTCATTTGCCCTTCCCAAAATCTTGTGCATTCTGTATCATCATTGTAGTTTAATAGGTAAAGAAACTGAAAATAGAGAGGTCATATAGCTAGAAGGTGACCCAGTTATGCTGGTTTTAGGAGTTGTTTTTACGGAAAATTAACCTAGAAAATATTAATTCTTATTTGTATGAAGAAGTAGATAAGATAGTTTAAATATAAAGACCAAACTGAATGAGAATGAAAACATCTAAAGCATTTGTATTGCTATCAATAAAGTGATGTCCATGTCATATAACCTAGGTACCTCCCTTGCCCCAATTACACACCATTGGAGTCCAGCAAATAAATTATTTCAGTCTTAAATATCCCCTTAATGAACTAAAAATGTAAGCTGTATGGTAGTTCATTTTACAGAAAGCCATGATGTCTGCCAAGTAATAATTTTATAAAATGAAAACTATATCATAAAGCATTTTCTAATTCTGAGGCATGCTAAACAATGCAGTGTTGATGAGAGAAATCTTGAAATTTCTTCTTCAAGTGTTTAAACATCATTTGTCTCCATGGTTTGGAATTAGTCTTGTCCAGAGCAAGTTGATGTCTATATGACCTCCCAAAGTCCTTTCTAGTCCTGTGATTCTCACACTAATGAATTTAAACAGAAAAGGATTATTGGGCCAAAACTCGGAGTATCTTCAGAGCCAGAATGTAGGAAAAGTTACAAAATACAGATGTCTGTCAGGGATGAGGTCCAAAGGGAGAAAGAAGCAGGCCAGGAGTTAGAAATAGATATGTTGTTGTACCAAAAAAAAAAAAGTTTTGAACTTGGCCTTTAGCCAAAAGAATTTTTTTTAATACTAGATCAAACTTTTAAGCCATAATATTCAGTTGAGGTACAATAAAGTCTTGGGGTTGAGGATATGTAGTTGGAAAAAAAAATTATAGTTCATTACATTCAAGGAAATGCAGACCAGCTCTCAGTTCCTCAGACCTGTGCCAGATTATATATTTTAGAGAATCAATAATCCTGTATTTTTCATTCAGGAGTAAAATCATTCTGATGCTCTTCGGAATTTTCAGTATTTGCATATCAAGAATTACAAATGAAAATCAAAACCTTTAAAATATTGTTTAATTATGTAAGATATGACAGAAATGTTTTTATTTTTTAACCCTGAAAGTAAGCCATTCTTTTTTTTATGGAAACATCTCTAAAATTAGTGCCATTTATTTTAATTGCTTACTAAATTTTTAAGAAGTGGTTGTATTTGGGAATATAAAAGAATTTGTTCTTTGTGGTTTTTTTAAAGTGACATGTTCCAAGAATACTTTTTTCCCTTGGGCAACAGGGTCAGAGGAAGAGGATCAAATAGGGAACACCCATGAAGGTGCCGGGTCATTCTGTGTGAATATAAAAACTGATCTATGGGCACAGCTTGTTGTTGGGTTGTTGTTGTTTTTTTAATCCTGTCCATACTATTTATTAGTTTTCTGTTTTACTTTTTTTTTTTTTTTTGCATGCATCTCGAGAGAAAAATTTGTCCCGTAAGGTCTGTGATGTACCCCTAAAACAGCAAATTAGGTGTCTGTGGCTTCTATTCTAGTCTATGATATGTTATGAATGTAACTAAATTGTCTAAAAAGCATTCCCAAAGCTCATCTTTTCCACATTACATTCTTTCTACATGATGATTCGCTTAACAGGACATAGGTCACCACCAAATAATGGTGGTCAGTACAGCCAGAAATTCTATCTGCAGATTTATGAAGAAAGAGCCAGTCATTCCAGCCCAGGAAATTTGCCTCTCTGTAGATTTTCTGAGATGATTTTGCAAGACTTAGAAAATTATAGGTATCTGTGAGAGCCTTCTTTGTTCCCTTAGCCACCTGAAACCTGAAAACACACCAACTGAACAGAGCTGTGGTTTGATATGTTCAGTTGGTATGTAAATAGACATATTTTCTAACACCCCGTGGCTGTTCTTAATGGTAAATCAGGAAAGTATAAGGTTAAGAGTGATTGGCACTAAACTACTGTAAGTCATTATTTCAGGCAAATTTGACATGACATATAATGGGAAAAGAATCACAATCAGTGTCAAAGGCATTCATGTTTCCTTGTAAGGGTATAAATCATCAGTGTGCCTGACTGCTTTTCTTTTGCATTTCACTTTGGGACTACAGTGTTGAGGTGGTCATTTGCGAGTATGATTGTCCTAGGAAACTATACAGTTTACTCATGTTTGCTTTATCAGATTTGAACATATATTTGAAATTCCAAGTAGTTTTGTGTGTTGTGAACAAAATTTAATCATATAACAGATGATAAAAAATTAATGCTTGCTGATTTTCAAGTTTATAGTCAAATTTTATCCATTTTTTAAAAAACTGGCAGGTAATTTGTGCCAATTACCTGTCATTTCTTGTCAATTGGATTTTATGTATATTTGAAATATAACAGTTCACATTTTGTTTAATGATATGTGTTTTGTATTCAGTCATAATATTTCCAAGGTAGGGAAGACTTTGAGTTGAATCCTGAAAAGATGAAACATATCTTGTACATGTGTGAATTTATGTTATTTTTATATTTATATAGTGTTTATTTCTTGACCTTTTATATATTGTTCATTTCTTGACCTCCAGGGGGCCTTCCCTGATATCCTCCATCTCCACCCAAGCTGGGGAAGTTGCCCTTCTTTAGGACACGCTGGGCCTATTTATATTACTGATTCCTTCCTTCACTTTGGGCTTCTTGAGGGCAGGGTTTATAAGATGTTTATCTTTGCTCTCCAGTGCCTAACATAGTACTTAGTGGGTGTTGACTGTGACTGAGTGAAAGCTTAAAATGAAATAGAATAAGTTTAGCTTAATGCATTGAGACTATCTCCTAAAGGTAATTGCCAAAGTAAGAGGCCCTGCCTGCATATTCATCTTCGTCTGGGCTTTACATACTGTTGTCATGATCAGTTTGGTGGATCTGTGAAGCCTCCTGAATGAGCAGGCTGAAGACAAGGATACCCTTGTAATATTTCTGGTAAGAGGATTAAACAAAGAGAATAGCAGCTAGGATTATAGCTCATTCAGCACAGGAGAGTCAGGGAGTTACAAAGGTACGCAAGCTGGAGTTCCATACGCACAGATATACACAGATAACCATGAGATAAGATTGTATTACTAAGTGCCAGTAAGAAGAGTTTAAGCTGTATGTGTTTGGGGAGTTCAGAAGAGAAATCGCTTCTAATTTTGATTATTAGAGAAGGCTTTTTGGTTTGTTTGTTTTTCTAGAAGGAGATGAAGAGAATAGGTTTGAAAGATGGATGAGATTTCAAGAAGCACAGATGGAGACAAACTGATGGCAGCTAAAGGCATATGTAGTGTAAAAGTAGGAGGTTAGTTTGGGGAGACAGGAAAGGGCCAGAATTGGGGCATAATTCCTTAGGAATGATAATGGAATTTGCACGGTTTCATTTTTACCATTCCCCTAGCACACTTAATCCAGAATACCAGAAGTCAACCAAGGTTACTATTTTGAAAACTATACTGTACAGCCTGCCCTTTACTCAGGGGTTGATTATGCAGGCTTAGTTTTTTAAATTTTTCATACTTTTTCTTCTTTTTCCTTCCTGTTATCTGCCTACAAATAACTCTTCTTCCCATAGTACCTCCATCAGAGTTAAAATCATGAGTCACTATTGCCTACTTATTAGCAGTTCTGTATAAGATCTGGTGAAAAGACAGTATGGAAAGATAAGCTCTCCCACTGATAAATAGTTAAACCACATTAATTTGGACTGTAAAGACAGGTTCAAATTTACCAGAAAAATATGGAGTAATTGTGTGAAAACAGATTTTTCTTAAACACACTTTAAATCATTTCTGGCAATATCAGGTACTTAACTATTTATGTATTACTTGTTAGTAAGTTCCATGAAGTCACGAACCATGTCTGTCTCCCTTGCTGGCCATTGTATCCCTAGCTTGCCCTTGACATAGAAACAATAAATATTTGGTAAATAAATTAAAAATACTTGATAGGCTAATTAATCTCACTTTTACACATACATTTATACATGTGTGTGATATATGTGGTACATATAAAACTATATACTAAATAGAGTATAGATATTGTCAAAAATTGTGACGGGTTTGAGCTTTACCCCATTCGCAAGTTAACAACTTAGCCTGCCAGAGTCTCATGGATGCTGAAGAAAATATGGGAGCGCTGGATCAGAGGTGAAGGATATTTTATTACCTACAACAGTGTGTCTGCATATGTGCCAGTTCCCCAAGCCTCAGTTCCCTTAGGGTGACATGAAGAGAGCCAGGTGATGCTTAAACACACGGTGAGTTACATTAAAAGACAGGAACCCCAAACTCAGGGAACCTGAAATTTTTGAAATGGGGAGGAAGTATGCCTGCCCTTTTCAGAGACAGAGAGACACTGTCTCTGTCTTCCATAGCTGTTTGCTATAGAAGTGAACTTGAAAAGATAATCTGGAGCAAAGACAGTGCCTTTTTCTAAGATATGTGGAAATGTGATAGACCTGTGGCAAAGTATCTCCCAAGAGACATATACTCTAAAGGGCCTCTGTGAGGGCAACACTTTTCATCTAATCAAGGAATCAGTGAATTACAGCCTGCAAGCCAAATCCAGCCCACCACCTGTTTTTGTAAATAAAATTTTATTGGCACACGGACATACTCATTTAGATATTACTTACATGCTGCAATAGGCAAAGTCAAGTAGTTGCAGCAGAGAGCATATAGCACGCAAAGCCTGCGGTGTTTGCCATCATCTAGCCGTTACAGACAAAATTTGTTGACTGCTCAATCTAAACATTTAACTTTAAGACAAGCCCTCATAAAATATTCCAAGCTTGCTTTTTTGTTCTAAAGTATTTTCAGATTTTTTAAAGTTATTCTGTAATCCCAGTTGACTTCTTCCCAATTACTAAGGGTTACCCTGTCTGTACTATAGTTTTTTCTTATTACAAAGGGTTGTTAAGAGCAATTATCAGTGATTACTGTATTCTTAACTTTTTTAGTTTTAAAAACAATCTTATAGCAGATTATCACAATACAAGTATTTGGTTTATGAGCATTGCTTATTTGTCAGGCTGCATGCTTTTGAACCTCTGCCACAATCAGGTAACTAAAATATGCAAGTCATTATGATAAAGTGAATGAGCTCCCTGGGTTCTAGAATCCTACAGTCCCAGGTCTGCAACTTACCATTGAGATCCTTAGCAAGTTGTTTAACCCTTCTTTATTTTCCTCATCTGTATAATGGATATGCTCTTACTAACTTAAAGAATTACCATTGAGATTGAATAAAACAATGAAAATCTTAGCACATAGTATGCACTTTAAAATATAAACTTTCTTCCTAAAATATAAAGCCAAAAAGCAAGTCCTATATTTATATATCACTTTAGAGTTTTAAGAGCTAGAGTAGTCTTATTCCATCTGCTGAATTTTTTATGGATAAGAGTATTGAGGCTCATATTGGTTATGTGACTTCAAGTCAAGGTGACAAAACTAGTTTGCAACTAAATTTAGATTAGAATTAAGTTCCCCTGATTCCCAATTAGTGTTCCTTACAGCATACTATGTACATTTGACTATTCCATACAGATGAGTAAAATACCTGAACAGTTACAGCTGACGCTAGAACACAGTAGTGAGTTTAGGGTTTGAGGCCTCATAAAAAGAAACCATAAAATAGTAAAGTTGCCCTTGCTCTAAGTTAGTTTTGACTCAGAAGTTCTTAATATATTTTTATTATTTGTCTTTATGGAAAATATTATCTTGAAAGATGTCATATTACACACCTGCATTTGCTTGAAACTTGGTAGCTTGATAAATTGATAAGATAACTGGGTCATATGTTAAGTTTTTTGAAAAACCAACCCAAACATAGATCCTAATAAAAGAATGTTACACATTTCCTTTTAAAGGCTAAAAAAGCATTTCTCAGGACTCTTAAATTACCATATTCTGATACCAAGGGAAAATAAAACCTGGACTTAGAGTCTTGTTTGTACTTAGAAGGTTTTCCGGACAGGAAGGCAGTCTTGATGCAATGCAGTAAGCCACAATACCAGTGGGGCATTACAGGTGAAAAATCTGCAGCTGTACCCCTTCACCACAATGTATTACAACTGTACGCTGGAATATTTCCTGTACAGAAATAGGGTTTGGTTAACTTTGTTTCCCAAGAGTAGATCACATTAAAATGTTATAAAATCATGATTTCCTGCATTTTGAATACTTGTGGTTTCTCAACTGGTTCCAATATTTTAAGTTTTCTTTTTTTTTTGTATGACTGCTATTAGTTGAAGATGTATAGAAGCTTTTCTTTTCCTTCTTCAAAATCAACTAAAAAGCAGATACATGTAAAAACTTGTATTGTAAGCTAAAAAATTTGAGATTATATACATATTTGTATTTTATGCCATTATTAAATGGTAGGTTTATACTTTGAAGTAGAAGCATAAAAAACTGACATGCTGCTATTAGAATACATTTTAATTAACTATTGAAAAGTATCTCTACTCAGTTGCTTTTGTTTTGTGTGATGAAGTGATGAATATGTTTCTCCTCTTATAAATAATTGATTGTAAAAATGTTCTTCATGTTTAAAAGGACAGTTACTTAGGTCCAGTAATAATCATAAATAGAAACCACATCTGATTTGCAGAGGCAAAGCTGGTTTTTTACCTTGTTAGGTTTTAATGTTTATATTGCTCTTTACGTATCTTAATTTCTATAATAATACATAGATGTCCATTTATCCTAATTTCTATAATAATATATAATAAATATATAATAAATTGTAAATAATATGTAATAAATTATCCTAGTTTATGTAATGATACAATGTATATATACATTGTCTCTTTCAGTCACCAATCAATCCACTATTTTATGCTCAGACCTCACGTTCTATATTTTAACTATCCACTTACCTACTCTCTAGTCATCAATTAAAAACTCTTTATCTACCTCTAATTTTTCTAGTGCATTCCCCACTGGGGAATATATTTGGTCTTATCACCACTTTGACATTGTGATAAATGTAGTGTATCCTTTTACTTGCTTAATGAGATAAAATAACTTTCTGTTAACAAAATAAGGGTTTTACAACAATTAACTCTTTCAAAAGTTATCAACTAGGAATGTTCCAGTGTGAAAAACCCTTTTCCCACCCAAGGGTGTAGGTCAGAAAGAATTCGAAGAAATCTATACTTGAGGCAGTGGATAACAGAAAACTGTAAAGCTAAACAAAAGGCTCAAAAGGAAGAGCTGGGGAATGAGATGTCCACACAGACTTTGAAAAGTTCCAACAGGTTCCTGGGAAACTAGGAGAATATGTACATGCATAAATCTGTGCACTTACCCCAAGCTCTGCACATGCTAAGAATGACCTAAGAATGCCCTGTGCTCTCACCTCAGGCTGACCTTAAGGCTCTGCACAAGCAGGAAGGGAAGGCCAGGGGAGAGTTGAGGGCATGCCTTAATAGGCACATAGAGCCCCTCAACAGAGACTGGGTATACTTGTTTCCAGGCCTTTAAGGAAATCTCTGTCTAATTATTAACTGACCACTAAGCTCACCAAGTAGAGACTTCAGTGGCCACATATAAAGAAAACAGACTTTTTAGAATTAATTCGTAAATGTTAGTAACAACAACAAAAAAAGGAGAACAAATATCAATGACAAGAAGCCCTGGGGAAGGGAGTCTGATTTCCACAGTTGCCATTATTTATTAATAATATAATAATAGTAATATAGTTAATATTTATTAATATAATAAAATTGTATATCATTTATAATGTCCACTTTCCAACAAAAAAGTACGTGCTCTGCAAAGAAACAAAGTCTGACCCATACACAGAGGAAAAAAGTAATCAATAGTAACTGTCCCTAAGATGCCCAGATGTTGACCTCACTAGACAGACTTGAACTGTCTATTTTGAATATGTTCAAAAAAACCTAAAGAAAGCCTTGTCTAAAGGACTAAAGGGAAATATGAGAATGATGTCTCACCAAATAGAGAATATCAATAAAAAGATAGAAATTGTAAAGAAAAAAAAAAAGAAATCCCAGAGTTGAAAAGTATAAAAAGTGAAATCAAAAATTTACTAGAGGGGCTCAATAGCAGATTTGAGCAGGCAGAAGAAAGAAGCAGTGAATTTAAAGATAGGTCAACTGAGATTATTGAGTGTTGAAAACTGAAAGATAAAAGAATGAAGACAAGTGACCAGAGCCTTAGAGACTGTGGAATACCATCAAGTGTACCAATATGTGCGTGAGGGGAGGCCTAGAAGGAAAGGAGAGAAAGGAGAATAAAGACTATTTGAAAAGCTAATGGCTGAACGTTTCCAAAATTTAATTAAAAACATTAGTCTGCACATCCAGGAAGTTCAATGAACTCCATGTAGAAGAAACTCAAAGATTTCCATACCAAACAATCAACCTATCCAAAAAAAAAAAACCCACCCTGACTGCAACTAGAGAGAAGTGGCTCATCATATGTAAGGGATACTCAGTAAGATTAACAGCTGATTTCTCATCAGCAACCATGGAGACCAGAGACAGAGAGATAACATATTCAAAGTGCTGAAAGAAAAAGGCAGCTAAAGAGAAAATAATTGCCAAATTAAGTAACTATAAATGACTGGGATTAATGGTAAGGGTCAAAATGTATTCTGCATTCAGATTTCTTTCTATGAATCCACTTTAAAGAAACTGAAACTGGAAATTGTAAATGATACATTATGGAGTCTATTTTTCTTCTTTAATCGAAAGGTAATTAGTTTAAGGAGCAAAGGATTTATAGCCAAAAGGTCTGCCACTTACTAAATGTGTAACCTTGAACATATTACCTAACTTCTTTAAGCCACAGTTCACTTATCTGTAAAATGGGAATAATGTATTCCTCACTAAGATAATATACAAAAAAAGTCTGTAAATTGTAAAAGGCTGTTCTTCTACCACAGCTTCCATCAGTGTTTTTATTACTGCTACTACCAAAATCACGGATAATGATGGAAAAGCGAACTGTTTTACCCCTACTGTACTGACCTGTTAATTGGTGCCCTGAGAAATCTGGAAATGTAGTGGGAGGAGTGATAAAGATGGTATCCTCTGATGTAACCTACCCTTAATAACTTACTACTGAATGGAAGTTCCAGCTTTGTGCTCACTAACCAGCCCTACACAGTCAGCTAGGCTCTCTATTTCTTCATAATATAAAGGAAAGGACAGTTGAATCAGATTGATAGAATGTATCACTTGCTAAATACTACCACCTCTTTATTATGTACGTGAATACAGGGAACACACTTCCTCTGTATCCTTTTCTTAGGTTGCTTGGTGGCACTGAGTGGGCGAAGGGGCAATGGCCCAGCTTTAGCAGTCCCTGGACAAAGAATTCAGACCTGTTTATCTATGAGCAGATGGGCAGTTGCAACCCTGCTAATAGTCTTGGCAGTACTATTAAATAATAAAAACAAATTAAGTGCCAAAATATTCTTTGTACCAAAAATATTTTTAAATGGCCAACACACATGCAAATCTTCCCAAATTAGCCATCAAATGGAAACAAATCTTGGAATCATATTTTAAATGCAAAAATACATGTGCTTTTACCAACTGGCAGATATACAACCTAAAATATATTCATATGCAGAGACCACATATGCTTAGAGTACAGTTTATTATATATGGCTGGCTAATTTTTTAGGTCCTGTCAAATAATGGATAGGAAAACAAAATGTAATAAAAATATATATAATCTTGACAGTCATTTGAAATGTACCATGTGTTACATGTGGAATGTTTTCCAGTGAAACCAATTTACTTGTTCCCACTTCCCATGACTCAGTACTAGATATTTAGGCTTTCTAAACTATTTTTGGCAACCAAACTTTCTTGGAATAGTCATCTTTCCTTCAAGTTATTCAGTGCAAGCATTAATAACAAATCCTCAGTTATAGATATGTAACTAAAAATCATTCACATCATCTCCTTCAAACCTAAAAGCACAAAATAAAGTTATTTTAAATAGATCACACAAAATAGAGCCCAGATTTATTCCTGAGAATAATTAATTGCTGCCATATGAATCACAATGTGACTGCGTTAGATTTTTAGTTTAATTCTGTTACTGCTAGACTAGAGATTAGCTGGGCAATGTCTACCTCTAACTGAAAGGCAAAGGAAGATTAGTGAGCTAATGAAAAGTTTGTTAAAAGTGGGTGTGATTGCAAAGTAATTTGAAAGGAGAGCTCAGTATATAAAACAAAACCTTTTTAGAATAAAAGGCTGTAAAAAAGATTATTTTTTCAGCATCTATCTTCATTCATAAATTTTAAAACTATTTATTGAGCATATACCATGTACCTGACTCTGTGCTATGAGTTTATTGGAGAAATAGCTGGAGTTCGTTAAGAATGCTTGTCAGAGAACACACGGAATGCAGCCAGGCCTCAGGAAGGAGCAGTAGGCTACTTTTAGAACCACAGCCATTGTCCCTACCCTCCTAAATGAGGTCTTAATTCCAACACATGCCTCGCTTCCCTCTTTCCTAGTCACTACCCAAACTGTAAGATTTAGCCCCTCTTGCCTAGATACTGATTAGTATCCCTTTTTCCTTCCCTTACCAAAACTCCTTTCTCCTCTACCTCCCAAACCCTTCCACTGAGCCCTCTGGAACACCTGTTCTGTGACTAGTGAACTTCCCTAAACCTCAGCCTCTTCTTCAAGAATTTCCTCTACCTCTTCACCTTAAATGAAATCCTGCTGTCCCCTGGGACTCTGTACACCACTGTAACCCGCCCTGAGGTGGAAGCAGTTTATTCTCCCACATCGTTTTTACCTCAGGGTCAGGAGATAAGGTGCTCTGCTGCTCACCTATGCCACTTGCCTGTACTCGTCTCCCCTCCTGTAAAGGCTTCCTGCTTTTTTGAGACTCCTTCCATCCAATTATATCACCCTCACCCCTCTTCGTTGTTGCCATCTGCTATGTATTTGGTCGTCTGCCCTCATTCTCAGAAGTCTTCAGCCGGTGGCTTCCAGCCTTTTCCTTCACTGCCATCAACATGCATGTGAGAGAGCCCCAGCCAAGACCCCAGCTCCTCACTCTAGTGACCTCCTGCGCCACTCCGTCTAAGTGCCCACTGCCGCACGCAAGCCCTGGAGCCTGTCAGCATCCCAAGCTGCTCCACCTCCTAAATCGCTCATTCCAGCATCCTGCTCTTACTCACAGTCTGTCCATCTCTCCAGCCCGCTCATTCGGCAAGCCCCAGTACACTCATTCATTAAACCGTAGAGAAATCCATAGTTCTCTGCTTTCTCCCTATCCATCAGCTTACTCTGTTTTCACATCCCCTTTCAACCATTTTACCTTCTTAATTCGTCATTTAAAACACCTTCAACACAGTTAACTCCCTCTCCAACTCTCTAGAATAGCCAACTCCATACTCAAGATTTCCACTTGGATGGCTCACTGATGCCTCCAACTCAGCTTGTCTAAAAATGAACTTACAATCTCCCCTCTTCCACCTGACACCACAACCCTACTCCCCAATGGGACAAATCAATCTTACCCATCCCAGTAAATGACATCAGCACCCATACAGTTGCTTGGGCCAGACACCTGGGGGTCATCCTTAACACCTCCCTCTCCTATATCTAATCAGTCAACAGATTTTTATTCCTCAAGGATCTCCCACATACCACTCCATCGCCACCAACCATACCATAAGCCATCTACATTTCTAGCACAGATCACTGCCCTAGCCTCCTAATTGTCTGTTCACATCCATGCTTGCCCCGTTCTCTTTTAATACATTCTCTACACAGTATCCAGAAACTTCTAAAAACATAAATTTGACTTTAAGCATTGCTTCTTTGCTTAAAACCCTTCAAAGATATCTCATTGACATTAAGATAAAGTCCGAAATCCTTATCAGGGACTAAAATAATTTAGTTTTTATTATCTACATTTCACAAATGAGGGAACTGAGGCCCAGAGTCATTAAATAAGGTGCTCAAGGTCATAGAGCAGTGATTAAGGGTCAGGGCCAGGATTTTATCCTAAGTGAATGTAATACCAACAAGAGATTTTTTTTTTATGTTGGAGAAATTTTAAAAATTAAGATTATATCTATATGATTTATAAACCTGTGGCTCAATATATATTTCAGTGGACAGTTGACTAAAATTACCTTTAAAATACTAATTGTACTGAGTGTTGTTATCAGCTTTTCTTTTGAGGTTTTGAGGACAAAAATGTTCTTAACATGGGGGAAAGGATTAATATGTGACTTTTGCAAATGTACTTATAGACATACAATCTTAAACTTTTTAAACAGAAGTTTCATTTATTAATACCCCTTTATTAACCAAGGGAAATAGGGCATATAAAGGAAAATCCTGACAAACACGTAACACATATTTTATGATGTATTTCTATAGTAGTTCTCTATTGTTTTCTAAATTTTGAAAGTAGCCTGGAATGTTCCAGTTGAAGTATGTAACCTCAGAACCAGCCTCACACAAAGTTGTGAACTAAATAAAATTTTTCTTTGGCTTTCTTCCAAATCTCTCTTTTTGAACTTTCACAGTTTCTCTTTGCCTAAGCTCCAGTGTTGGTACAGTTTACTTTCATTGCCCTTAAACTACCTAATGGCTTCCCACAATGGTTCCCAGCTTGCATTGCCTTTTATTATGGATTTATTCCAACTGTCTCCTGTACATCAAAACTTGCTAGTACTTTTTTCTTAAGACCTCACTCTGCTTTCCAGTGTGACGGCCAATTTTCATAAGCTATTATACGTGAATTTTCTTTTAACTAATTATTTATTTTTGCCTGCGTTGGGTCTTCGTTGCTGTGCATGGGTTCTCTCTAGTTGCAGGAAGCAGGGGCTACTCTTCGTTGTGGTGCGCGGGCTTTTCATTGCGGTGGCTTCTCTTGTTGTGGAACACAGGCTCTAGGCGTGTGGGCTTCAGTAGTTGTGGCGCACGGGCTCAGTAGTTGTGGTGCACGGGCTTAGTTGTTCCGCGGCATGTGGGATCTTCCCAGACCAGGGCTCGAACCCTTGTCCCCTGCATTGGCAGGCGAATTCTTAACCACTGAGCCACTAGGGAAGTCCCTATTGTACATTAATTTTAATGGAAAACTTCTGGAGACAATACCAGAAACAAGTCTTTTATTCACCCTATTTGCTGTGTAACCTCTCTACCAAGAAGATGATTTTTGAACTTTACATTCTGTTAATTTGTTACTAATTAAAAAAAAAGATAGGTATGTTAAATATGCTTTTCTAAACTCATTTGCCCTCTCCCATGAGATTCTTAGGTGTCTCACCCCACTTCCCACATCTTATCCATTTCTACTTATGACTTTCTTAAGCTAAAGGACTGACTTACTGGCAGTCTAGAAAGGAGTTAGGCAAGGAGATGTTCCTTTATCTCTCAAGTAATAGGCAACATACAGGGAAATATTTTAATAGATATGCAGCAGAAAACCATATTGAACTCTGATTACAAGGTTCCTGAACATCCAGGCTCAAGGTTTATTATTTTCTTCCCACAGGTCCAACCCATTGTTAAGACATCTAACAAGCAGGACTCGTATTCACAACCTACCTGATTCTTTTAACAATACTCAAGCTTCAGAAGTGTTCTTTGAGCATGAGAAGGATAAATAATTAGTAACTAACATTTCTTAAGCTTTTATTATGCGGTATTAAATGGAAGGCTTTGTCTCTTTTAATCCTCACAACAATTCATGAGATAGTTCTGTTATTATCCCCTTTTTAGGGATATGAGTACTGATGTTAGCAAAATTAATTTACCCAAGAACTCATAGCTAATGGAACTAGAAATTGAATCCCATTAGGTATAACTCCAAAGTTTATGCTTTAATCTTCTACACTTCTTTGTGGAGAATTTTTAATGTGCCATAGATGGACTGAATCACCCAGGATATGTGTATTTGTTCATTCATGAATTATTCATTCATTCATTCAGCAACTTTTTTTGAACATTCACTGTATACAGTTTGCCAGGTTCTGTGAAAATCCAAAGCTTAGCCAAATGGAAATCATTCCCTCAAGGAATGTGTCTACCAGCGAAAATGTCATGTATAGAAATAACTGTAACATGAGGTGTATAGTGATAAGAGCTATGAAACAGATTCCCATTTTTAAAAACTATTGGAGTTCAGAAAAGGGAAAGCATTTCTCCATCTGGGAGGTGAAAAGGCTCAAAGAAAGGTGGTATTTCATTTGGACCTTGATAGATGGGAAAGATTTAAACATTAGACAGTGAGAAACCAGGGATTCTACGGGTATTTGAGGCTGAGAGACAGTATAGGAACAAAGACCCAGAGAGGGGAAAGTTAGAAAAATGTATGTCATGGAAAGCAAGAAGAGGGAGAATTTCAAGAAATGGTGGCTAAAAGGAGAATTTATGGATATGTCACTTGTCCTTATCACTAACCAAAACATATGCTCTGTTTCATCACACTGTTAGCCTCTTATGCATATCCATTTTGTGCCCCTTTCGTCCATTTAGCACGTCACCATACGTGGATGCTCAAGTCCCCATTTAAGGAAAAGAAACTGTTATAGACGGAGGCAAAATTTATTCCCATTCAAAGATTTAGAATCACTTATTTAGGAAAGGAAGATTAAGGAGAAATCTGTTCATTCAGGAAGCTTTTATTAATATCCTGTTATGTTCCAAAAACTGATGCTAATATTTTTAAAAATAATATGCCATTTTTGCCTTAAGGATCACAGAGTCAACTAAAGGAGACAAACATGTAAATAAGGAATGGCGAAATGTAATGATTTCTATGATAGAGGAGTAAGTTAGATATGGAAGTGACACAAGAGAGGCAGTGACCAGTTCTGAGAATGGTCATAATTAGGAAATGCTTCCAAAAGAGGAGACACATCTGAGCCCAGTCCTTTTTTTTTTTTTAAGACAAATGGGATCAACCCACATGTTCTATTTTGAAGCTTAATTTTTTTTAAGTTAATAATATATCTTGAGTGTCTTTTGTGTTAGTGTATATAGGTATTCCTTATTCATTTTAACGGTTGTACAGATTCCATTCTGTAGATCTGCATGTTATATTTAATTCCATATTTGTATCTTTCCAATTTCTTACTAATACAGTACTAAAGTAAACACACATACGTACACACACACACACACACACACACACACACACTTGTATTGGAATATCTGTAAAACAAATTCTTAGATGTATCCTTCCAAGCATTTAATAGATATTGCCAAATTATTCTTCAAAAATAATGGGTAGAAATGCTTTTCCCACACCTCTACAGAAATTGGAAATGTCAGTCTTTTCAAACTTCCAGATTAATAAATAAAAATACTACATTATTGCTTTAATTTGAACTTATGTAAGTATTAGTGAAGTTGAGTATCGTTGCATGTTTACTGGCTGGTTATATCTTTTCTTCTGTAAATTAATTGCTGTCAGAATCTGGGATTTTACCTTATGCAAGCTAATGTTTTATGGATGCTCACAGAATATATTAGACTTTTGGGTCAGAAACAAAGAATATTATTGCTCGTGGCACAGCAAACAGTGTGTGCATCATGCTTGCATTGGTTTCTCTTGCCCCCAAGTCCCACAAGGGCGATGCAGAAGAGCCCCCAGGGGGATGCTCTGCATGCAGTAGATAAATGGCACAGCATGGAACATGGAGCTTGTCAAATCAACCTCTTTTAGAGCAAGTCTGCTCTTTGTCCTGGAAAGAAACTTTACCTCATCACTCAAAGATACTTTCTGCAAACAGAACCTGGGAAATGGTCCCTGTTAACAGCTTTCAGGGCCTTGCATCCTTTACATACCTGGCAAGAACATGCAGGGACGTTCAGGGCCTCTTCCAACAACTGCCTTTGCTTGTTTTTCTATATGCTTACTTAATCATTTTCTCATTGATTTGTAAGAGCTCTCTGCTCTCACAACAAGTATTTGTAGATCTGTCATTAACTATTAACCTGTTTTATCCTAACCTTGCTTTTTATTAATTCTGATGTTATCAGTTGTGAGGTTTGTTTGTTTGTTGTTTCTTTTACCGTCCGCGGGTTTCATGCCATACACAGAAAAGGCTACCCTATTATGATAAAAATATTAACTGATTTTTTCTCTTATGTTTTCAGTTTTTAGCCTTTAATATTTTGATCCTTTTGGAATTTACTTACATATAGGAATGATGTAGGGACCCACTTTGGTTTTACCAAATGGCTAACCAGTTCTTGCAACCTCCTTTCCCATCCTTCCCATACTTGTTTGAAATGGTACCTTCATCACATACTAAAATTTATCTGTACTTACATATTATTATTTTTTCTTCTTCTAATCTATTTGTATGTTACTACTCCAATCTTATCTTTTAATTTTAATTAGTGTAGCTTTATAATAGACTTAGCATCTGGTAGAATTTGTTCTCCACTCTTTCTCCTTTATTTAAAAACTTTCTTGACTGTTTCCACATATTATTCTTGAATGAGTCTTTTGAAATAAAGTAGGTAAACAGGATGAATATAACTATGAAAAGAAATCCTAAACTACTGTCCTTTACAACTGTGTCCCCTTTTAAAAGTCTCATTAATGTTATAACTTTTATGAAGATTCAAGTTGCATGTCAACAAATACAGAAACATCATTTCTGTTTGCATCTTCTAAAATCTTCTTTCTTTTAATATAGATTCCTTGTAGTTTGGAATACTGGGATGAACTCCAGAAGGTTTTTGTTGCATTTCGAGAATTTAGTCTGTCTGAAAGCAAAGTTTGTGAACTGCAGTTGCCAGATATCAATCTTGTGAATGACCAGAAGAAACTGGTATCCTCGGATCTTTGGAGAATTGTTTTGAACAGCAGCCAAAATGGAGCTGATGACCAAAGGTAACTCAGTGAACAAAGTGAAAAATGAAATAGTGGCATTATACTAGGATACAATCGTCAAGTCATCTTATCTAGTGGCCCCTCACTTAGCTATATTGCAGCTCTCTAACAGCTGCATCTGTCTGAACTACAGATGAGAACGAGGAAGTGAGATAGAAGCTGATGTTTCAAAGTCTGTGTACTAAAATTCCTGTGTTTTACTGTGAGCTGTAAGAACCTGTTCCTTAAATATAAAAGGAAAAAAGAGCAAAAAACAAACTTCAAAAAAACCAAAAATCCAGTTATCCTGAGCTAAAAAATATAGAGGAAAAGAGCCATACACACTTCAATAGACTCTTAATGACACAGTCATCAATATGTGTAAATGTTAACCCTGGGGCATTAAAAGAAACGTTAAGTAAATTGAATTGTCTCCTTTTTGGAACTACTTCCTTCTTAAGGGGTTTTAAAAAAAACTTTAAAAGACAGACATTAGGAAAACTTGACTAACCAAAATAATTTATACTCAAGATTTCAGATAGCCAAAGTTTTATTCAGCTCTTGAGTCTATTTGACTATAATGTATCTCTAGAGCTATAGACTTCAGGTATTCTGAATCGTGTCCCCAGAACTTCCTGTTCCACACCTCCTACAGGATATCTGGTTAGTGACAAAACAGGGCCAGATTGTCCCTATTTCCAATGTTTGCCTGCTTAATACATCCACTAACTTAGAGTAGAGAAAAAATGGCTCCAGCAATTTATTCTTCAAGTGCTCCTTCTAGTTTACATATCCTTATTATGTCTTTCTGTTCATGCTCCCCTAAATGACAAGAAAAAGAAACTAAATCACCATCAATGGAACAGTTTTTTGGGTCATACGATATGTGTACTATGGGCCTGTGCCTATCTTGCTGCCCATCACTTTCAATGTCCTACCTTCTAATTCTCCTGACGAGTTTGCTCTAGCATTATCTTATTCTTTGTATATAATCCACCCCCCTTTTTTTCCCCCAAACGACATTTTGACACTAACAAAAAGAAAAAAACATCCACCGTTCCAACACCCTGTGATTGAACTGTTTTCTCTTTTTTGTTACCTTTATTTTTGCCCATCATTGTATGCCTTTACAGGGTTATAATCATAGCACACCATTTTGTATTCTAATTCCTGTTTTATATTATAGATAGTTGTGAATGCTTTCTCTTTTTGTAATTAATAGTAATATATGTTCATTGAAGAACATCTGGGAAATACAGAAAATAATACCACCCATCATCATATCACACCAAGATAACCTCTGTTCACATTAGTCTGTAGCATCGCAGTCTTTTTCGTTGATTACTTTGTATGCTTAATAATAATATGTTTTTTGCTTTATGATTTCTATTTCTAGGTCATTTGGGCTCTTTAAAAATAATTGCCTTCCCAGTATATTACCTAGTAATGTACGACTGGTGAAAATATATTAAAGGAGTGGGGTCTTGATTTTACCTATATGAAATGCAGCAGTGAAAAGAACACCCATCCTGGGAGGAGTTAGCAGATGGATAGAAAGATTGCCTATTCTAAGCATAGGTTACCTAGTCAGAAACCAGGAAATCTCAGAAAACAGAGCTATGGGTAATGAATTTTTTTTAAATCTGAGTTTCATTATTAGTATCAAGTTAGAAATCATTTCTTGATTCTAATTATCAAAGAATGCATTTTCATCATTGAAAGAAGCATTTTGGACAAGGTTAATTCCTCTGAATCTGAAACATTCATGAAAATCACTTTGTGGTAAGCTTAGCACTGCAGAAATGTGGAACCTTTAGGGAATGGAAATTTATGCAGACAGTCAAATTTAGGCAGTTTTTCACCAAGCCTTCGACATTGTAATCACAGATCTTTTGTCCTCACCTTGGATTTTTCAACTTGCCTAATATTTCACAATTGATCTTGCTTTAAATTGTTTGACATTAAGCATTTTTCAGGTAGAAATTGATATTAGTGAAATTAAATTTAAAGAGCTGGTTTAAAAATCAACATAATAAAACACTATTAAGACATTTTTCAAAGAGAACAGTAAATAAATTTCATCCAGTTTCTTGAAGGAAAACATCAGTGCTTTGATGATATGTCAACATTTCACATGGTTAGATCCAGTATATTCTGTCATGAGAAATCTAAAACTGGATAAAAACCTGACACTTTTATGATTAGAGATTATCGTATCTTAAATAATATTTATGGTTTGAGAAGGATATGCATCAGACTGTTGTACATTACTGGAAGAAAGTTCGTAAAAATAAGTCCCATGAAGTTTAATCTAAAAAATAAAGCATCTTGTCCACAGTTGTCAAAAGTGCAACAGTGTAGGATATTTAGCGGTAATGGCATCGCTGTGTGTATGTAAATAGAAGCACTGTTTATTAGGGATTTTCAAGTTAGCAGACCTGGGTTTAAGTCCTGGCTCCATCACCAACTAGCTGTTTGGCCCTGAGAAACTGATTTCTACACTGAGGCCTTAAGGAATGGGTAGGAGCTAACCAGTCTGAGGGGTGGCAGGTAGCCTTCGGTACAAAGGACTGGAGACAAGATTCACTCTCTTAAACCTTGGTCTGTTTATCACATACAGGCATATTATCTTTAATTCAATCCCCGTGTATCTGTAATAATTATTTTCCACTATCTTTAATTAATGGTTTGCTTGATCATATGAAAATGAATGATGGGTAACTGTTGTTTTTTTCAAGATAGCATTGGAAGGAGAGTAACTTAAGCTTAGTTTCCACAATAGTATTGAACTTTAGTAGAGTTTTCTTTCTATTTGTGGTGCACTGGAGTGAAGCAAGAGATACAGCCTTTAAGCCCTGATCAGGGTATCCATTTCAGCTATTTATTTTTAATCTCAGCATGTATGTATTTGCCCACCCCCACTGCCCACTGCTGAAGCCTAAATAAACCCCTTTTCCCAGTAGGTCCTGACAAGAAACAGACAGCACACTCAGACTGGTTAACTGAGGAGAGTTTACTGTAAAGACTATTTACAAAAGTGTTGGCAAGGTGAAGGGATAGGACAGTACCCTGAGGCTAGAAACCATGGGGAACCATCCCACTCTTAGTCCTGAAAGAGCCAGGTAATAGAGCCATTACCAAAACTAACCCAGAATGGGTGGTTGTAGCTGTTTTTGGTGGAGGGACCAACAATGTGCAGAGACGTGGCTAAGAAGGAGCCAGGAGAATATGAGTCCTTCCGCCACTCTCTTCACACCTTCTGATCTCCCTTGGGCACCTTCCACTGGCCGAACCAAAAGACAAGCCAAGGACAAAGCAGCTTGTTGATACAGTCAGGGGCAGAGAAGAGGATGGGGAGGGGTAGAAAGTGGATTTAGAGAGCAAACAAGATAGCCAGCAAGCACACG
Organism: Orcinus orca; assembly: GCF_937001465.1. NCBI lineage: Eukaryota > Metazoa > Chordata > Mammalia > Artiodactyla > Delphinidae > Orcinus > Orcinus orca. The sequence continues at coordinate 51,062,992 of NC_064575.1, forward strand.
CTGTATTTGGAATTTACAGTTTCTTACCTAGTGATGGGACCTAGACAGAAAGATGAGAAATGGCTGGTGGGCCCAACTCTCAGGCTTTGGGCCACTCTACTAGGTTCCCTGAGTTTGGTATCAACCAGATGTCTTCTGATGGACCAGAACAACTTTCTACTTTGTTTCCACCTCTTACCCTCACCCCAAATGGCTAACTCCAGAAGTACGTGACTATCTAAAGTCACAAGTTACAGGCAATTATTGTGTTACACAGTAATAACTGTGAAGATCTTGATATATACGTCCAGTTAACTTTATGACAAATTGTTTGATGATAATGCTAAGCTGTTTACCTGTGCCGAGTCTTTGGTGGTTTTGTCCATATTGCATGGTCACTTTCTCACAATGTTAAAACGTGAGAATAGATTGCTTACAAGGACTTTTTATCCCCACTCACAAAACGTTGGTTCATAGAAGGAAGGCATCCTGGAAAAAGCAGTGTGTGGCTCTTTCTTCATGTGATGAAAATAGAAACTCTGTTGAGTTTTTTAGAGCGCAAAATTAAAAAAAATAAGATTTTCTCCTTCTCCCTAAAGATCCTGTAAGCCGCTGTCCACTCATATTTAGTGATCTTTGAGACAGTGGCCACAGCTTTTTGTGTATGTGAGGAAGAGATGCTTTTTATTTACCAAACCTTCATTCTTGTGTGTATAGCCAGTGCAGGAATCAGAGGAAGAGCGTTGTGATGGTAAAGTCCCTGGATCATTTCCTTTCTCCTCACTGGTTGAACTTTCTCCTACTAGACGGTCACTGTGGCCTCTAGATATTGTTTGCCTCCATTTGGCTACTTGGATATGTACTTTTAGATGTACCTAAATTTGCTGGGTACCTTTTTTTTTTAACCTTTTGACTTTCATAAACCATTCAGACAACAATCTTGACGTTTGGAACTGCTTTGCCACCTTGTTACAAGGTATTGACAGTAGTTCCCTGTGCTATACAGTAGGTCCTTGTTGCTTATCTATTTTAATTTTTTTAATTATTTATTTATTTTTGGCTGTGTTGGGTTGCTACACATGGGCTTTCTCTAGTTGTGGCAAGTGGGGGCTATTCTTCGTTGCGGTGAATGGGCTTCTCATCGCGGTGGCTTCTCTTGTTGCAGAGCATGGTCTCTAGGCACACAGACTTCAGTAGTTGCAGCACGCGGGCTCAGTAGTTGTGGCTCGCAGGCTCTAGAGCACAGGCTCAGTAGTTGCGGCGCACAGGCTTAGTTGCTCCGGCATGTGGGATCTTCCCGGACTAGGGCTCGAACCCATGTCCCCTAAATTGGCAGGTGGATTCTTAACCACTGCGCCACCAGGGAAGCCCCGCTTATCTATTTTATATGTAGTAGTTGGTATCTACTAATCCCAAACTCTTAATTTATCCCTTCCCCAACCCATCCCCCACTATCCCTCTTGGTAACCGTAAGTTTGTTTTCTATTTCTGTGAGTCTATTTCTGTTTTGTAAATGAGTTCATTTATATCATTTTTTTTTTAGATTCCACATATAAGTGATATATGATTTGTCCTTGTCTGGCTGACTTACTTCACTTAATATGATAATCTCTAGCTACATCCATGTTGCTGCAAATGGCATTATTTCACTCATTTTTATGGCTGAGTAATATCCCATTGTGTATATATACTACATCTTCTTTATCCATTCATCTGTTGATGGAATTTTTTAAATAAAATAGAAACTATCAATGTGAAAAGGACAAATACTGTATAATTCCACTTATATGAGATACCAAGACTAGTCAAATTTATAAAGACAAAAGTAGAATGGTGATTGCCAGGAGATGAGGGAGAGGAAAATGTTTAATGGGTATGGACTTTCAGTCTGGGAAGATGAAAAAATTCTGAAGATGGACGATGATGTTAGTTGCACAACAATGTGAATGTACTTAATGCCACTGAACTGTACACTTTTAACTGGTTAAAACAGTGAATTTTAAGTTATGTGTATTTTACCACAATTTAAAAAATATTTTCAGTAACCTCCCCCCCGCCATTTTATAGCTGTACTAGGTTACAACAGAGGTGTATTTCTTATTTGCAGTTAGAGTTAAAACATTCCCCAAAAAAGACAGATCTAAGGTGTAGAGAGAACATGGTGCATCGTCCCTTGTCTTCTCTCCTCCATGCGGTGCTCTCCCAGGATGGACAGGACAGTGTTTTTGCAGTAGGCAGCGGAGAGTTTAGGTGAACCAATGTTGAGAAACAGTGCCACACTGGGATGAATGACAGTGTGATATTGTCAGATCCCTCTTGGGAGCTAAAGGTAATCACCAGCAACTAACATTAAACTAAGTAACCAGTACGGTACCCTGTTTGCCAACCAGGAAAAGAGGGATGAGATTTTTTTTTCTCTTATGGAGTGATAGACATTATGCTAAGCAGTTTCTATGTAGTACCTCCTTTAATACTCAAAAAGTAAGTCCAATTACTATACTTACTTTACAGATGAGAAAACAGATTTAGCTAGATGAAATAATTTGCCCATGATGACAGTGTAAGTGGAAGCAGTGCAAGCATTTTCATCTCGGTTTTCTTACCTCAATCATTCTCTGCTTAATCTCTATGCTATATTATAAAACTCTTATTACCACAGAGGGATACAGAGAAAAGCCCAAGGCTTTATCAATCAAGTCAGATCATTGTTGGATACCTGCAGAGCTATAGGGGTGACATCCAGGGGTGAATCTTTAAGGATTATGCCTGGGTCCCTGCAGTGCCTATGGATCAATCAAGAACTAAACTTACTAAAACACTCCTTGTTTAAAGGAATTGATACCCTTCTGTGGGTCACCCAGGACAGTTAATAAGTCCCTTTGGCTAAAATGAAGGTATGGATATGTAAAACTCCTGCCATACTTTCTACTCTTTAGAATATTTCCTCTATTCTAAAAATTTGAATTTCCATTAGGAACTTATTGATATTTGAACTAACTACTGAATCTTGAGTTCTATGTATTACTATTTGAAAGGTTTTGCTCCTTGGAGCCATCTTTACTTTTCCATTTCTGATTATTACACATCGCATGAATTATGTTTTTCCTTTTGATATCTGGATCAGATCGAAGTCCATTGTACTTAATTAAGGAAATGATATAAATGTAGTTGCTATAAGTGTCCCTAGCAGGGTCATTGTTCTCATCTTTATGACTGTTTAGCTCTATCATAGTTAGATATTTTTAATCCTTATGTAAAAGGTAAACATGCATATGCTACTTTTATAGTGTATAGTGATGATCGAATTAAGTTGAATATCAAAAACTATAAATTTACTGATTCAAAATATAAAGCATTTCATGTGCATATACCATATTAATTTTGTGTTTAACACATTTTAATTTTGATATAACTCCAATTTTTAAATAAAACTCTAACTTTTTAAATATAGATAAATCTAGTAACATTTTACTCAGGATTTCAAGATGGAAAGAGTGCTGACCACTTGAATATATACGTTAGGAGTTACTGTATAGACCTAAAAATATCTTTTAACCATTGATTTGTACATTTAATTTAGGAAAAGTGAAAAATCAGTCAATTTGTTATAAATAAAGATTTTGACACGCACTTATTTGTGACATCTTAGCAACCTTTTTCAACATGTTACAGAATTTGCTACTCTCAAGAGAGAGAAAAGTAAATCTTGGAAAATCTCAAGAGTGTCAAAAATTGCAGTTGACAGAGAAATTCTTCAGATAAACACCTCAAATTTTGTACTTACTGTTTTAAAACTGATCTCAAAGTACTCTCACCTGGATTTTTAATATTTTGACTAACGCTATACCCTATTTTTAACAACTTCTTAAAGTATTATAAGGGAGAGATTTCATATGTGTAAAACACACGTACAGGGCTTCCCTGGTGGCTCAGTGGTTGAGAGTCCACCTGCCAATGCAGGGGACGCGGGTTCGTGCCCCGGTTCGGGAAGATCCCACATGCCGCGGAGCTGCTGGGCCCGTGAGCCATGGCCGCTGAGCCTGTGCATCCGGAGCCTGTGCTCCGCAATGGGAGAGGCCACAACAGTGAGAGGCCCGTGTACCGCAAAAAAAAAAAAAAAAAAGTATCTCCTTTCTAAAACACACGTACAACTAATACAGTTTGGTCTTTCTGAATAAATATAAGTTTTAATTTTACCTTGCCAATGAGATCTTTTTTTAACTTTAATTTTTTTAATTGAAGTATAGTTGATTTACCATGTTGTGTTAGTTTCTGGTGTATAGCAAAGTGAGTCAGTTATAAAATGTGTGTGTGTATATATATATATATATATATATATATATATATATATATATATATATATATACACACACACACACATACACATACATACACACATGTTTTCATATTCTTTTCCGGTATAGGTTATTACAAGATATTGAATATAGCTCCCTGTGCTATACAGTAGGACCTTGTCGTTTATTTTAAATGAGATCTTTATTTGTAACTCCACAGATAAATTCCTAGAAAGCTATTTGGATTAGTATACCCATTTATAGAAGTTTTAAAAATACACCTAGCTGCATTTTCATGCATAACATTTCATCAGAAACATAGTGCCCCAGAGCTGTATTTTCTTTGCATGCAGTGGAGTTTTTCTAACATTGCGGTAAATACCACCACATCACTATAAACACCTTGAAGTTAAATATTCAGTAAACCTAGCTTTCATTTTCACCAGCCTTTTCACAACCTCTTTCAAAACTCAGCTGAAGATTCACACTCTGCAAATCCCACATGATTCACCCTGTGCCATTCTGACTTCCTCTTGTATTTCCACTCTGGCAGCACTTCCAACTTGCCTATTCCTTGTTGGTTGTTCTGTTTTATAATGTTTGTAAACATCTACATATTTTATATCGCCAGTTAGACTGGGAATTCTTTGAAAACCAAGGATTTATTTCTTTAGTTTTTCTTGTCATAGTTCTCCCTAGGATACTATAAACCATTGTTTCTTCTCTAGGCTCCTCATGGATTTGGGAGCCAGGCTACCATAGCTGTAGAGCAAATTTCAGATTTGGAAAGAAGAGGGTGGAAGACGGTAAGGGGGAATAGGGCAGCATCTATTTAGTGATCCACATTTAGCAGAATGCACCTTGGCCCCTCCCAATCCCCAGGTCTCATGCTTCTACTAGCATTGAGGGGAGGCAGCTAGGCTGCATGTTTCCCATGCACACCAGCAGCCGCTATGTACAAATTTCTTCCCTCCTACAGATGCCTTCACTGTTTATTTTAATTGACTTTTACTGGTATAAAATGGTGTTGGGAGGATGGACAAGTAAAGAGAGGACACATGTGGTGTAATTGTCCATGGAGCCTTGGTTCTTCTGGACATGGTCATAACTTTTATGGCACCTAATACAGTATGCAGTAGGTATTCAATACAGAGTATTGGCTAACTCATCTGGGAATATGGATGTGGATGACCTAGAGAAGTAAAACAAAAGAAAGATTTATGGTGACACTGAAAATATTGGGTTTTTTGAACAGCAGAGTCATACTCTGAATTGTGTTGGTCTTAACTTACGGACAACTTGTTCTCTTATTAGTTTAAGTGAAATGTGGATGGAAGAGAATTGGGTTGGAGGTCAACATGGCCTGGGGTTTCAGGAATCCTTCAAAATTTTTCTGCTAATAACTCATAATCAGCAAGAACTTAATTTTTTTAATTAATTTATTTAATTTATTTATTTTTGGCTGCATTGGGTCTTCATTGCTGTGCATGGGCTTTCTCTAGCTGTGGCAAGTGGGGGCTACTCTTTGTTGTGGTGCACGGGCTTCTCATTGCGGTGGCTTCTCTTGTTGCGGAGCACAGGCTGTAGGCACATGGGCTTCAGTAATTGTGGCTCGTGGGCTCTAGAGTGCAGGCTCAGTAGTTGTGTCACACAGGCTTACTTCCTCTGTCACATGTGGGATCTTCCTGGACCAGGGGTCGAACACGTGTCGCCTGCATTGGCAGGCAGATTCTTAACAACTGCACAACCAGGGAAGCCTCAGAACTTAATTTTTTAAAACGACTTGTTTATGTGAGCAAATATGGAAGATTTGATGAGAACATTGACTATAGGATTATGGGAACTAGCTTTAAAAACCCCTTTAGAAAGACATTTCATTTATATGATGTTGGGAAATTTAGGTTATTGAACTTATTTTATTAATTATCTCCCACAGCTCTGCAAGTGAATCTGGTTCTCAAAGCACTTGTGACCAACTTGTAACTCCAACAGCCCTGGCTGCCTGTACCAGAGTTGACTCCTGTTTTACGCCATGGTTTGTCCCATCTCTTGGCGTTTCCTTCCAGTTTGCTCACCTGGAGTTCCATTTTTGTCATCACCTTGATCAACTAGGCACAGGTACTCTATTTTAGCATCAGAATAACATTCATTTAATACTTATTGTTTTATCCCTGCACAAAACTCCTTCCCTACTGACCACCACTCACAAGGTGGAGGAAACTTTTAGAAGCAGCATTCATCTCCTCTAACAGTAAGCACCAGCAAAGTTATTCTGAAGTTGATTTCGTATGATAGGTGTCCGCCTTACATTTGAACCATCTTATGGACCTGTTATATAGGGTACCAGTTATATTGAATTGCCATGATTTTGCACACTTCCTAATGAGAATTTTCAAGGAAGTTACAAAAATTGCAGGTTTTACTGTTACTCCAATTATGATCTTTTTGAAAGAAATACATCTGTTTTTTTCCTATCTTATGAGCCATTACATGAATGGCATATAGTTTCCAAAAGTACTTGATATTACCTTATCTCGAAAGTACAAAAACCTTCTACAAAAAATGGGCAAATTCTCCAATAATTTAAAAGACTAGCATTTTTACAAGTTTATAAGGTAGAAGAATAAGTTTTTCCACACACCAAAAGTGGCCTTTTATAAGTTTGCTCATGTTCATGAATAATTATTCCTAAAAGTCTGTACCAAACCTTTTCTACTTAATACATTTTGATTCTGGTATTAGGTTTTCAACCTACATGTAATGGAAAAATGAAAAAAATCAGATTAAAACTAAACACAGCTGCTGTTAAGCATCTTGCCTTTTCAGCAAAAATGGAGTTTAACCTGTATTTTCTAACTCTGTTTGGGTCATGTTTTTGGTTTTGAGATTTGGTGGTGGATACAGAGCACTTCTATGAAATGCTTCTTAAATATTTACCTCCTCTTCATTTTATTTGTTGTCTTTTGTGATCAGATTTTTGTCTGTGCATGTAACCTTTGTAAAGAGACCTGCTGATTGAACAAAACAGTTTTGTTTGCAAATATCAAATGGTAATTCAAATGTTATATTATCTTCAAGAGAATATTTGAATTTATTAACCAGCAAATATTGCATTCCGTAACCAAGAAATGAATAATTTAAATGTCATCTCTTTATTTCCATAAAGTGTTGGCTCATCTCAACTGCTGTTTTTCTTGTTTGTTTTCTCAACAGCTCCACCGCAATACCTACAGCCATTTATTTCTGATAAAAATGTGCCATCTGAACTAGAATACATGATTATTTCCTTCAAAGAACCACACATGTATCTTCGACAATGGAACAATAGTTCTGTCTGTCAGGAGATGCAGTTCTCAGCTCAAGCAGACTGTAAACTTCTAGAGTGCAGAAATGTTACAATGCAAAGCATGGTGAAACCCTTCAGCATCTTTGGACAGATTGCAGTTTCCAGCAATGCAGTAGAAAAGCTGATTGATTGCTCTATCAACGTTGACTCAATATTTGTAAACTTTGGGCAACATGTAGTTCATTCTCTAAACACTGCAATACAAGCTTGGCAACAGGTATGTATATTCTAGAACAGTTTACAGTTTGTCTGTGTGTGATCTTTTACTAGGCACTTTATGTTATCACTTCTAATAATAAATTAAGCACAAACAAAAATGTGAGAGAATGAAGAATTTGATGGGCACCATAATATTTGGGGCCTCCTCTGTTTTGGCAAAGTGATGCATGTTATTTTTAAAACCTTTGGAGAACATGGGTTCTCTACACATGCATCAGAGATGATGCCCACATTTTTGTGACTAATGTACCACATCTGTGTGGAAAGTAACACATTCCCAGAAATTTTTTCCAAGTATTATGGCTTTAGTTTGCCAAAGCTCAACTTGGTATGTATCACATTGTCGAAGCAGCCATTGCAGAAATGAAGAACCTGTGTGAGCCTTCCTGATATACGCAGTTCATCTTTTCAAAGAGAAAAGGCAGTGAGAGGAAATTATGTGAACATAGTATAATTTAATTTTAGTCTTTCTCCCATTATCATTCTGCCATTTTGATTCACTAAAAAAGCACTCGAAAATAGATTTTGTAACCAGCTAAAGACTCTTGATAATAATTTTTTACTTTTACCTTTTGTCAGAAATTATCCATATCGAAAAAGAGTTAGAATATACGTCTGTTTTGAATGACATATTTAAAATGGGGAACCTGCCCACGTCCACTAGCATGAAACTAATTTCACAGAATATTTGGATAATATTGATAATATGCTCAGTGATTTAATAACAAATCACCTCTGCTTCCCTTACTGATTTTCAGTATAATATTGCATTTCAATAAAGCTTGTGTTATTTAAGCTGAGACATTTCCCCACATTTTGTATGTTACAGGTATTTGTGCAGACTAACTCCCCAAGAGAAATGGTCCTTCACTCCACCCTGACCTCATGTGGGGATGGGGCAGTGGTGGGGGGGAGGGGCTTGAGTTCTAGAATTTTTATGGGAATGAACTCTTTTCTTTATATGCATGAAGACCTATACAAGACTAAGGAATTAATTACCTAACATGGCACTACAATAGCAAAGGGAAAGAAGATAACACATCTGTTTCATATTTTAAAATTCTTTTTTAAGGGCATTCCATGGTTTTCTTGCTGCAGAGGACATGCGTAAAATAAGAGCTAGTGTGATCTAAATCTTTGCAGCTGGTTTGAATAGCGATGTGAAAAAAACCTCCGTGGCTCCAATTTCTGTTTTTTGTCATATTTTGAACAATGCATTTAATAAAAAACAAACCTAGAAAATATAAAAGAGTCATTGATAGAGCATTTAATCCCAGGATATTTTTGTCTTGGTATCAGGACCATTGTAAGAGGACTCATGTGTAGCAACTACTGCAAAATGGCCCTCAGAAATATCAGTTTCCTCCCAGGGTAAAAATATTCTCTTAGACACAGCTATACATATAAATAAAATACGGTGCATAAATATTTAAATGTTTTAAACCACATCAGAGTGTGAATGACTGACTGGCTAACACAGTGCCTTGAAGGAATATTCTGAGTTTTTTTAAAAATGGAATTGTATATTTGATTAAGTAGAGCCATATGTCACGTAGCATATCGCTGACAGGTACATTCTGTGAATAGTTGGTTCTGATTTATACAGGGATTTGGCAATGTTAACATGAGCCACAAGAGGATATACTTCTGTAATTGTTGCTATAATTTTCTTGTTTCCTCCCATGTCAAGTGTACTTGCCACCAAGTTTTAATGTGGTAGGCATCTCTAACCCTGTGTATTCTAAAGTAAATACAAAAATGCACTACTTTGAAATTACAGGACATTTGACATTGAAATGGGCTTATAGAGGGGTTATTAAGTTCATTGTTTCTAAGATGTTCTGAATGTGGTTTATCCCCTTTAGAGGGGAAACTTAGTTACCCAAGCTTGGATTTTATTATGTATATAATGCTCATATACAGTATAATTATTGCCAATGAAAAACGTGAACTTAACAAGCTGGATAAGCAATTTGAGTTTTCCACATACTTTTTATCGGGTTCGTATCCGAGACAAGTCATTTGTATCCAGTGTGGATGGACCAGACAGTTGAAGCATGAAACAATTTGGCCTTTCACCTTTAGGTCACAGTTCAAGATTAACAGAAGCCTTCATCAGTGTCTGATTTCTCTGGCTGTAGTTTTTTTTTTCTCTTTTGTAAATGATTAATGTTTTGTGAAACCAGATTAAGGACCCAAAATGCCACTTGCAGTTTGCTTTATATTTCCATGTCACATTCCCACATTTGGACCAAATAGGATTTAAAGGAGATTTTTATTTAAAAATCAAGGTTGTGCTCATGTGTCTTATCTTACACCATAATGATATCTCTCTTTAATTGCCTGTATAACAGTCCAGCAGAAATCTTAAATGTAAATAAGCCATCTCTTAATTACGAAAGCATTCTGAGGTTGCGCTTTTATATGATGTCATACACAATATGTACAAATTTTTTTATAATATACTAGAATTTAAACATTCCAAGAGACGCTTAAACTTATTACAGTTATAATGAACTCCACAGATGAAGGAGCAGTAGAGAAACAGTTCCCTGAGGACTTTGAGTATTCTTTAGAAAAATGTAAACAAGCCCCTTGTGTTCTTTCATTTACATTTTTTCCTAAAACCCTCATCATTTATTAAAGGTCAGTTTTTAGAGATGAGGAAAGTAATATGATTTTTTTCTACTCAAGCCCCATCTGGTAACTTAACCTCTGTGTAACCAGCAGATTGATCCCAATTCATTATGAAAATTGAATTTCAGTCTCAGGATGTCTATCTAAGTGGGAGTTGGAATCATATCCCTTTCTTCGTGTTTGTACTGTTGGACCTAACGGAGAGAAAAATGTTTACAAGGAGAGCAGTTTATGTTGATTATATAACACTAAATGGAAAAATCTCATCAAAACTAATTGTACACTGTGACTCCAGTTTAATTAAAGGTTTACAAACCTTTAAATATATAAGATATATAAGATAGGATTAGATCGGATAGACTAGAATAGGAACAGGCAGGACACTCAGAAGTGAAAAATTGCTGGAAAAAAAAATTCTCCAAAATGTTCACAGCAGTTATCCCTGAGTATAAAATTAGAGACTTTGTTTTTAAAAATCAGTACTTTCTGTATTTTCTAATTTTTATACTGGGAACATATATTACACTTGTAATTTTAAAAGTTAAATTTACTCATGTTTGTTTCATAAGTGTTTATTGAGTACTTATGTGTCAGGCATTATGCTGACTACAGGAGCAAAAGTTGTAACTAACAAAGACCTGGTTCCTGCCCTTATGCAGTATAGAGTCTAATGATGGAGACAACAATGACCCATAATCATGCAAATAATTACTCAGTCCCAATAGGGATCAGTGCTTTTAAGGCAAAATACATAGTGTTGTGTGAGCATAAAATAGAGGGACCTAAGGTGATCTGGGAGGATCTCAGGAGGCTACTTTACTCTGAGAGCATGACCTGAAAACAGGAACCTGAAAGCTGAGTTGGAAGAAATTAGTCAAGCAAGGAGGAAAAGAGGTCCAAGCAGAAGAAAGGCACTGAGGCAGGAAGGAGTTTGATGTGTTGGATGAATTGAAAGGAGGCCAGTGCGGCGTTGGAGCGGCTGAGAAGGGCTGGTGGAGGTGGGGTCTAGCAGGCAAACGGAGAGTGGTTCAAGATGCAGCAGGGGCCAGATCAGGCAGGACGCCTAAAACCCACGGGCCGTCCAGTTTTGAAATCATAGCTCATGATTAAAAGCCACAGCAAAAAGTAATGTGGTAGGCGGCAGATAATTACTGGTTATAACTGCTTCAGTCTCACTTAGCCAGAGACTCCTTTTCTGATTCCTGTGGTTGTCAGGCAAGGTTCCACTCCATGAGAATAGAGAGGTTTGGTGAGAATAGATGGATGATAGAGCGAACGCTTTAGGAGACCCTCAAGGGTATCTAGAAGAATGAGGTATTTCAGGGCCTCTTCACCGACTGCAGCTGTAGAGCTCTGCCTGCCCACTTTAGGGGCCTTCTGGATGATTAGGAAGGGATTGTACCTCCCAAGATAATGTTCTCATGAGGTTCTAGATCAGGTCTTGGTCCAGGCTGGATTCCAGGTGTGTTCATCCATAGACTCCTTGGCTTCAGGCCATGTAGTCACTTAAATTTCTATGCTCATGAGTGGTATATCCCTTTTTACTCTTCCTCCCCTCAGTAAAATGGCAAATGACAGAGTGTGGCATTGTGACATTATTTAGATCCACAACCAGGAAATAGAAGCCAACTGGAGAAGCGTCAGTTACATATTACCTCCCATTGTCTGCAGATTCAGTGGCTAGTTAAGATATTTTTCTTACATTCTCAAGTTAACCATTTATTTAGCTATTCTTTTCATTTACCAAAGGTATGTTTATTATTTTTTAAGCCATAAGCTAACCAAAGTGATAAAAGAGTAAGCACAGAAATGCTCTATCACATTGCCAGTGCTTCGATATAACAGCAACCAGTGGAGATACCATTAAGTTGAGAAGGAGGTACCAACACAGGAACGTATTACTAATTTGCTGAACCTTAGTAGATTAATGGAAGACATTTGCTGATTGATTATTAGCTGAAACAGACACCAACAACTGTTTTTCAACTAACGTTTTTTGTCTTGAAAACTGCAGCTTGGCTTATACTGACTCTGAAGTTGATCTGTTTTGTGTGTTCAGCCTCTTAACAATAGCGGGAAAGTTATGGTTTTATTTACATCTCTCCCTGAGCAGATTTACACACACACATCCACCCTCCCCCTCAAGGGAACTGGGGATGTATTACCTAAATGATCCTTACTTTCTGTAGGGTACAAACTGTGGCTTTGGTAATTGGTCTTGATTGTCAAGTTGAGAAGGCCAGGAACATGGTAATTCTAGCCTGTGGTACTCTGCTCAAAAACGTGCGCTACCCAGTACAGCATTCTTTGTAGCATGTTAATTCATTTAAAAATGTTAAAAGTTTGAAGGATCTCATTGTTCTTTTACTCTTCTGTGTGTATGATTTATTTTGCAGGAATATAAATCAAAACATATTCTTGGAACATTTAAGATCTCTTTAAGGTATTTTTTGTGCTTATCCTGGAAGTATAGAATACTTTGTATACCAGAGCTAATGACAACAGATCTTTTAGTATTTCTGTGTTGTAACAATCGCCACTGGGCAGACAGCTGCCAAACATCTTGCAATTAATCTGATGCACATTGGCTTTCGTATTCTTTTTCTTTCAGAATAAATGCCCTGAGGTAGAGGAGTTGGTCTTCAGCCATTTTGTGATCTGTAATGACACACAGGAGACACTGCGGTTTGGCCAGGTGGATACTGATGAAAATATTCTGCTGGCCAGTCTCCATAGTCACCAGTACAGCTGGCGCTCTCACAAATCCCCACAGGTATTTGAGAAACAGCCTTACAAACACAGCAATTTTTAAGGTTGCGGATTCATTTCTTCTGCATTTGTGTGCCTGTGTCTAGTTATTTCCCTTTTTAAGTCTCCCACGGGGTCGCACAGTATGGCTACATCTGACAGAAACCCAGAAATGTTTAGAGGAGGGAGCACAGTGTACCCATGCTCCTCTTGGAGTGGACGTTCTCTTGTTCAGCATAGGTGCTCTTGAGAGAGCCTGGTGTGGTGATTATGAGGTTGAACTGTAGAGCCAGAGTACGTCAGCTTGGATCCTGGCTCTGAATTACCTCGCTTTGCTTTCATACTTCAGTTTTCTCATGTGTAAATTGGGGATAATAATAGTACCTGTTTCATAGGGTCATGAGAACTAAATAAGTTAATATGTACAAGGCACTAAAATAGTGCTTGATATACTATAAACATTGTATGTTGGGTATTATTTTTCATTTGTTTATTCAGATTCTTACTGTGTATATAGTCCGTGGCAGTCATGTCTTAGGCACTGGGGATTCAAAGGCAGAGAAGTCTTAGTCCTTGCCCTCCAATGACAGCTCACCGTCTGTGACAAAATGAGCACGATGACAGACTATGCCCAAGGGAGCACTGAGAAAAGACATACCAAAGGATGTCTGTTTTCCAAGTAGTATAATTCCATTTTCCTGTCACTTTAGATGGGAATAATTAGAGGGATGTGCCCTGCAGGGATAGCTGAGGATGAATTAAATACAAAGATGATGTCTTAAATGAGTAAAAGAAATCCTAGGAAGTACTCTCAAGAATAATGTATTTCTAAAACTCTGGGTAATAAGGAAACTACTGTCTGCTTATGATTAAAAGAAAGTCATTAGAGAGTTTTCCCATCTCGTCTATAGACCAGCTTTAGAATATGTTACACCCTCAGCTATTTTCTTTTTTTCAGTAGCTCGATTCTGATTTCTTACTTGCTTTTTCGTCATATTGCCACACTATTAGTATAAAATTTGGAAAAGTAGATATAGTGCAGTTCTTCTTAAGTCTGTTTAATTCTGGTTATTCTAACAGGACATTAAGACATCATATCTCCTTTTCTAATAAACGTTCTTACAAAACTGTCTCATATGATATGATATTGCACTTGTATTTTTAGAATGAATGACATTCCCTTCTTTTCTTTTTTTTTTTTTAGTTTATTTTATTTATTTATTTGTGGCTGCATTGGGTCTTCTTTGCTGCGCGTGGGCTTTCTCTAGTTGTGGCGAACGGGGACTACTCTTCATTGCAGTGCAGGGGCTTCTCACTGCTGTGGCTTCTCTTGTTGTGGAGCACGGGCTCTAGGCACGTGGGCTTCAGTAGTTGTAGCACATGAGCTCAGTAGTTGTGGCTCGCGGGCTCCAGAGCACAGGCCTCAGTAGTTGTGGCACACGGGCTTAGTTGCTCCGCAGCATGTGAGATCTTCCCGGACCAGGGCTCGAACCCGTGTCCCCTGCATTGGCAGGCGGATTCTTAACCACTGCGCCACCAGGAAAGCCCGTGCCCTTATTTTCTAATCCTCCTTTTGAGAAATGTCTGTGTAAGCGAGTTTTTAAGTCGTTTGGTTGTTTACCCCTTGTAACATCATTAAAAGACAATTGGTTGGTTGGTTGGTTCGTTTCAAAAATAAGTAATTTTTTTTCTTATTAATTGCAAAAGTAAGAACGTAGAGCAGATATATAAACCAAAAAAGGAAGACGAAAAAGACCACCTATAATTCCAACCACCCAGAGGCAATCCATGTTGTACAGCCTTTTAGAGCTTCGAAAGGCTTCTATGATCATTGCATTCCCAGAAATGAACTAGTAGTGATGGGAAAGAAACCTCTGAGAAGGTGCAGTAATGTGTGATCGTATACTGTACCTGTAGCCACTTCACCCATTCATACACACACGCTGCAGGCCTTAGCCAATAAAAAGCAAAGCAGAGGAAGCTTACCTCCCTTCAAAGTCATTTTAAGCTGCGTAGACTACCATGGCCCTCAGTGACCCTCAAGATTCCCTGGAGACTGGAGCCAGGATGGGAAAGGTGATCGTAAGAACAGAAGGCTCAGGGGTGTGGAGTAACAGTAGTCTTCATGTTATGGATGTACGGTTTCTAGATGGGAAGGACATAAACAGGAAAAAAGAATGGCTAACCACTGCCACACTATACCTTTCATATTTATACTCTTCTGCACTTGGGTCTTTTTGTATTTATTACTAGTCTTGTTTTCATAATATCCCTGTGTGATTTGTATTTTTTGTTACGCATATTTTATAGGTAAGGAGACAGAAATGTTAAGCTAAGATGGTGGTAGAGATGGATCTGAATCCCATGTCTTTTCACTCTCAATATAGTGTTATTTCCACAACATTGTCAAACTCTCCTAGGTTTTGGCAGCATGATTCGTCTGTTAGAAGAGCCAAATGGTGAGGTTTTAAGAGAAGGGCTGAGAAAATCACTGGTATAATACTCTACATTTAAAGCTAGACTAATATGGGATTCTTGGTACAAGTATGAACCCTTGCAAAGCTTTAAGGACCAAAAACAATAAGAACCTTTTAATGACAAACTGGAAACATAAGACAGGTATCTATTAAACTTTGTTTTCCTCTTTTTAATTTGTAACTGCATCCTCTGGATACAAATTTTAAGATGAGCTACAGTCATTATAATCTTTAGACTAAAACTTAGATTGTATTTGTAAAAGGTGTCTCTTTACTACAGCTACCTATGCTACGTAAAGAAGTGTGTTTTAGGACCCTCTGAAGCCAGAGAGGTCTTAATCGGCCCAGAGGGTCTTCATGGAATTCCATACACACACAATTGCACATTCTGCTGTGTTCTAATGAGAGGTTACATCTGAGGATCAGAAAAGCTAACCACTTAGCTTCAAACTGCACCTGGAGGTAGTCATAGACTCACAAGTGAGCAAACTGTTCCTTTTTCCAGACTCCAAGTCATATCCTGCACTGCCCAGCAGCTTGGTTTTAGGAACATTTGTGTCTGCATGTTTATGCTACCTTGGGTGTTAGTCAATTCATAGTCTCAGGGAGGATTTCTAAAGTTCAGAGAACTTAACTCTGCTAAACAATGTAGCTTATATTGCAGAGATCAAGAAAGTGGCAATGACACCTGGAAAGGTTTCAAAGAGGTCAACATGTCTTAGAACCACACAGGAGGTTGCTATCAACAGTAAGTCCCAACAGGATGGAAAAAAATATAGACACAACCAATTCCAGAAATCCAAAGCTGAAAAACCTTTTAGAATTGAAATGTTATAAACTCTCCTTATAGTTTCTAACACATGCTCTGAGGCAGAATCACTTAAAATGCTGGATATCCCACAACAGTTGCTTGCCTAAGCAAACAAAGGAAGAACAAAACTTTTTCCTAGGGAATAATTGAACATATTCAGCTGCACAGTCATATATGCCACCACAGAGGGCCCTTAAATATTCCAATTCAGTAGACTTCAGATCAGGTTGGACGAGAACAGTAACCAGTCCTTTACTGAGAAGTGCTTCACATTATATGAAGTTGAATCTAAGGACTGGATATGTGAGTTTATGGAATCTTTCCCCAGAATATGGGCAGTATATGCAGCTCAGAGTCAAGGGAAGCTTTGTTTAATTTAGCCAAACTGACTTTAGTGGCGCTTCCATCATAGTAGGACTTGTGTGTAGGCTGTTCAAGTTAACTTCCTTTTCTGCTTAAGAGAGAGCACTGTTAGGTAATTAAACTGCTTGCAAAAGGAATGCCTCTATCTTGTATGTAAGGAATTACATTTGCTTTTACCCTCAAAACATGCCCAATTTAGGGCTTCCCTGGTGGTGCAGTGGTTGAGAGTCCGCCTGCCTGCCAATGCAGGGGACACGGGTTCGTACCCGGTCCGGGAAGATCCCACATGCTGCGGAGCGGCTGGGCCCGTGAGCCATGGCCGCTGGGCCTGCGCGTCCGGAGCCTGTGCTCCGCAACGGGAGAGGCCCGCGTACCGCAAAAAAAAAAATGCCCAATTTATAGATTATGCTTTTTTTTTTTTTTTTTTTTTAGAATTCTTACTACGAGTGACAGAATTTTAGTAATCAAACCATCAGTCAAGGGCTTCCCTGGTGGCGCAGTGGTTTAGAGTCCACCTGCCGATGCAGGGGACACGGGTTCGTGCCCCGGTCCGGGAAGATCCCACATGCCGCGGAGCGGCTGCGCCCGTGAGTCATGACCGCTGAGCCTGCGCCTCCGGAGCCTGTGCTCCGCAGCGGGAGAGGCCACAACAGTGAGAGGCCCGCGTACCATTAAAAAAAAAAAAAAAAAAACCATCAGTCAAGGTGAAAATGAGCTCTAGGCAGAGCTATAGAAAATAACAAAATATTGCTCCAAAATGGATATAGTAGGAAGTTTTATAAGCTTGTGAAAATGGCAGATATTTAAAAATGCAAAATGCAACAAGGTAAGAATCAATTAGGAAGAGCAGCAGAGCATCTGGGAAATACTCATCAAAGTAATCAGATTTAGGGAAGAAAATGTAAATCAGATGTTAGTTTCATCAGGCAGAGATGGGCCAACTTTTTTATGTAGGGCCAGACAGTGAATATTTTAGGCTTTCAGGGCCTTAGAGCCTCTCTCAGAGCTATTCAACTCTGTACAAAAGCAATGATAACAAATGAGTTTGACTATGTGCCATAAAATTTTAAAATAAATTTTAAAATTTATTTTAAATGAGTGTGACATAAATTTTAAAAATTTTAAATAAAATTCTATTTATAGACAACGAAATTTGAAGTTCAATAATTTTCACACATTACAAACTAGTATGCTTTTTTTGACCTTCTTCAACCATCTGAAAATGTAAAAAACACTCTTAGCTCACAGGCTATACAAAAATAGGTGGTGCACCACATTTGGCCCAGAAGCCATGCCTGATTTGCCAACCCCTGCTCTCAGGTCTCTCAGTGGACAAAATTCAGGAGACTAAAGGTTTGATATAAAATTGTCTTTGTTCTGATCTAAATGGGATTCCCATCACTTGAAAACTTGGTAGCATTTTTCAGAAATTATGAAATGACAGGTAATAGTTTAAATCTAACACTTGTAAAATCAACCTGTGCTTACCACATAACAGTAAAATATTTGTATTGTTCTTGTTCTCAGCCCATATAGACAGGAAGTTCCACAGTTCTCTATTTTTGGATGTAAAAATATTTAAAAGTGAGATCTGATCATTTTTCCTCCTGCCTAAAGGAAAAGTGATGGTTTTTTGAGTATCTACCTATGTTAGGGAAATTCCAGCCGTTGTCAATTTTATTGGCTAGACTGTCATTTCTCACTCAGTCACCACTCTTTCCATATCCATTTATATAGTGCATGTGCACACATATACCTAGAGAATGAGCACATTTCTTGTTGCCACAGTCACAAGTTAAAAAATTTTAAAAGTAGACTTAGGGACGCAGGTAAATATCCTGTGTTGGCAAAACTGTTCAAACTGATAAATTTGTCAAGTGTTCGCCCCTGCTATTATATTATATGGCACACAGCATATCAGAGTTTGCTTAGAAAGGGCAATGAAAAGGCACTCTTACACACTGAAGGTGCAGGTGGAATTGATACTTCCTTTCTGAAAAGCAATTTGATAAGAAGCATTATAGCTATTAAAATGGTCATAGCCTTTGACCCAGTAAATCTCCTACTAGTAATCTACTCTCAGGAAACAATCCAAATTAGAGCAAAGGTTTATACACAAAAATGTTTATTATAATTTGACTTATACCATCAAAAAATCAAAATGTTCACTTTTAAAGAAATAGGTACGTAAAATCTGGCGTATCTATGAGATGAACTTTTATGGGACCTTTAAATTTTTACATAGGAAGGTGAAGTGCTACCATATCATATCAGTCCGAAAAGCAGAACATAAAATTCTACACATACAATATGATCTTAACAATATAAGAAAAAATGCATAGAAAAATACTGGAAAATATGTCAAAATACTGGAAGGTATGTCAGAATGTTAACCAGTGGTTGCCTCTGAATGGTGTATTTTTTTTAAGGTGGTATTTTTCCAATGTATTACATTTTTATATACTTCTCAACTTTTTAAAATAAAGGATATAGATTATTAAATCAGACAGAAGTTAAGTAAAAACCCTGAAAATATTTATATATAGACTAAAAGACAGGAATTTCAAATGCTAATTAGAACAGTGGCAAGTGTAATGACATTGTTGGCCAAAAAGTTCGTTCAGGTTTTCGTAGCATGCCATGGAAAACCCCAAACGAACTTTCTGGCCAACCCAATATATCAAGAATGGTTATTTTTAATGCTTCTCTTATGAACTATTGCAATAGTTTTTATCAATTATTCTCTTAGTTACATCTTTGCCCCACTTCAATCTACCTTGCAGACTACAGCTCATTTTCCTAAATGTTTTGATACTTTCCTGTCCAAAAATATTTACAGCCTCCATCATCATCTATTAAATATACCCAAACTATCTGGCATCCAAGGCCTGCCTCAGTCTACTCACAAGCCCTCCTCTCTGCCATTATTTCTTTCTAGCTGCTTGTTTGGTCTCCTTCCCTCCCATTCATTTGTAATCAATAAATGATCATTTCTTGTGACCTATTGTGTGTAATTAAATATGTACATTTTTCTAAGAAACTCACTGTCTGATGAGGGAGTCAGAAAAGTAAACAAATTATTATAAACATGATCTATATCTATGAGGATATTGTGGCATCCAGACAGGGAGAAATGATGGGTAACTGAATTAAAACACTAGCCATAGGGAAGAAGAGCAAGAGACCAGGAAATACAATCAACTGCATCTGGATATGGACATGGTCTTAATGAGAACTCAAAGAAAATGTTTCCTAACATGAGGAGGGGAATCTGCCAAGGCTTCCTAGTGGAAGGCATGTTTGTACTGAATTTTCATGTTTAAATAAGTGTTAGGTCAGGGAAAGGCAGTGGGGAAGCGGTTCCAGGTAAAGGAAACAACATGTGTGAAAGCCACAGAGGCATGAAACAACATGGCATGGTAGGACTTGACTAATTTGGCTACAGTGTAGAGTACATGTGTGGAATTGCAAGACAGTAAAGTAGATGAAGGCCATGAGGGCCCTTGTATGCTGTGCACATGAGGCAGAACCAGGGAGACAGACAGGCAGGCAGCATGCCATGTTCAAGGGAATTCAGGTTTTGTTCAGAATAAACTCAGGCATAAATTTGCATGCCATGCTGAAGAGATGTGTGCTAGGAAACTGGCTCTTTGGTGGTGATGGGAATACGCTGATTTGCAGGGTTGGCCGATTATCATGGTGAAAGTACTCCTACCATCGCTGATTTCAAGCTACCAATGATTTAACAACCAGCTCACAAGATTCCTGAATATTTAGCAATACTTTTTCACAAACAAGTATGAGCCAGCTCCAACACACCACTGTTTGGAGGAGTTATGTTCTGAAGAGCCTGGCTGTCCATTTTGAGGAGATACAACTAAATGTGATGGGCAGCTTTTGGCTACTGAAGGATTTTAAGTAGAGTCGTCACGGGATCACAGTTGCATTTTGGAAAGATTGCCGTCGTGTAGTTGAGAAGACAGTCTAGAGGAGGCTGAGAATACATGCAGAGGGTTTTATGGGCACCACTGTATAGCCCAGGAGTGAGAGAGATTATAGTACCTGAGCCAAGACAGAGTAGAAGTCAGAGATTGGTGAAAATGCCTAACAGACTGATCTTTCTGTGAATAACAGCTATAAATTGTGAGCAAAACACAAAGCAACTACCTCTGGAGACGAACAAAGGCAGGCAGATTTTGGAGGTGAATAGAATCTTCGAGCAAGTAATCTGCACAGAACGATTTACCCATTTTTTGTTGGCTTTGCTTTGAGGGCAGCCACAGTTGTAGCAGTGCAGGGGTGGCCCACTGTCTTTCTGGCCCAAGGTACCAGGTGAAAGAGCTCAGGCAACCAAGGCTGCTAGACAGTGAGGAGAAAATCTTGGAAAATGGAAAGCCAGAGAATGGGAAAATAATATGTTGAAATTTGGCCCACCTGTCTGCTTACTACTGAACCACACATGCATGGGGCAGACTGAAAGCAGATTGTACCCAAGGCTTAAAGAACTGAATTAATCTGCACTGCCACTCACCCAGGTGTAAGAGTTTTAGTTTGACTCTAAACAAATTAATTACCTGTTAAAAATATTAACACTCTGGAGGACTTATAAGAGAATCCAGAGTGTCCACAACGTAGCATCATTTACAGTGTCCACAATATGACCCCAAATTACTTGACAGATCTCAAGAATCTCAAAAAAAAACAAAGTTACTCAATTTCAAGGGAAAGATAATTAACAGATTCCAACACCAATGTGACCCAGAGGTTGGAATTATCAGGCATATATTGTACTTTAAAGCAACTATGGCAACAGTAAAGGAATTTTACAGATATAATTAATTTCTAAATTAGTTGATTTTTTTAACATTTTTTCAATTGAAGTATAGTTGATTTACAATATAATATTAGTTTCAGGTATACAACATAGTAATTCAAATTTTTTTATAGATTATACTACTCCATTTAAAGTTATTATAAAATATTAACTATATTCCCTGTGCTGTACAATATATCCTTGTTGTTTATTTATTTTATACACAGTAGTTTGTACTTCTTAATCCCCTACCCCTATCTTGCCCCTTCCCCCTTCTCTTCTCCCACTGGTAACCACTATTTCTCTATATCTGTTAGTTGTCTTTTAGTTAATCAAAACAGAGGTGATTCTAGGTGGGCTAATTTAATCAGGTAAAACTACTAAAAGAGAGACTGGACCCTTTTGTGAGGAGAGAGAGAGATACATACATTCCTCCTGGCCTTGAAGAAGCAAATTACCATGTTGCAGCTGCCCATGAAGAGGACCATGGGGCAGGGAGCTGTGGGAAGCCACCAGCACCTGCAGGTGGATGCCAGTGCTGGTCATTAAAAAGTCAAAGCCCGCATCATATAGACACCAGAGAATAAATTCTGCCAACAACCTGAGTGAGCTTGGAAGCGGATTCTTCCCAAGTCAAACCTCTAAGTAAGAATGCAGCCCAGCTGACACCTCAGTTGCAATCTTGTGAGACCATAAGCAGATAACCCAGCTAAGCTCTGCTTGGACTCCTGACCCACAGACACTGTGAGATAATAAATGTGAGTTGTTTTAAGCTGCCAAATTTGTAGTAATTTTTTACTCAGCAATAAAAATACAACATGACACAAGAAGAAAGTCAGTAAACTTGAAGATGGATCACTAGAAATCATCAAATCTGAAGAAGAGAGGGGAAAAAAGATTCAAACAAAATAAATAGAACTGCAGGGACCTGTGGGACAATTTCAAAAGATCTAATATATGAGTAATTGTAATGAGAGACTGAGAGGAGAGAGACAGAATGGGGCTCCAAAAATTAAAGAAATAATCTCAGAAAACTTCCCAAACTTTGTGAAAGACAGAAATTTACAGACCCAAGAAGCTCAGGAAAAACTCCAAACAGATGTTTCAAAGAAATTCACACCCAGGCACATCATAATGAAACTACTAAAAACCAAAGATAAAGAGAAAACCTTGAAGCAGCCAGAGTTAAACTATAGGGGAAACAACAATTCAAATAACTACTGACTTTTCTTTGTATATAGTGGAGGCTAATAGACAGTGGAACAAAATCTTTAACATGCTAAGAGAAGGTTTACTAAGGAGAGATCCATTTGGAAGATATTTTGAAGGTTATAATCACCAGGATTTGGTAATTGACCATGGAAGAGAAGGGCCTGGATCGACTCCAAGGTTTCAGACTTAGGGGACAGGTTGGTGGTGGTGTACTTGGCCACAACAGGGAACTGAGTAGGAGGACAGTGTTTTCCATACAGAGAATGGGGCAGATGTGAGAGCACAGCACAGTGTCCCTAAAGTCCATTTTGGACACATTGGAGTTTTAGGTTACTTTGGAGGCAGGAAGGATGATATATTAGAAACAGCACAGATTTGAAGCTGTGAACACCTGGATTTCCCTCCTAAGGTTTTTAGCTGTGTAAAACTGGACAGTGTCGTAATTCCTTGGAGCTTCAGCTTCCTCTTCTGCAAAATTAAGAAGTTACTGTGAATATCCCACGAAATGACATTTATACGGTGCCTACTAAAGAACTCAGCTCTGTGTATCCAAAGGTGCCTTTCCTTTCCTTTCTCTTTTCTAACGAGACCTCCAAGTGGCCAT
This sequence comes from Orcinus orca, assembly GCF_937001465.1. Taxonomy (NCBI): domain Eukaryota; kingdom Metazoa; phylum Chordata; class Mammalia; order Artiodactyla; family Delphinidae; genus Orcinus; species Orcinus orca. Next base: position 51,086,496 of record NC_064575.1, read on the forward strand.
GTTGAATAGGCTAATTGAATGTAATGGTCTGGAGCTCAGAAGAATAGTCTGGGCTAGAGGTAAAGATTTGGCCTCTCATCAATGCCTAGGTAGCAGTGGGAATAGACACGAATGCCCAAGGAAAGAGTGCTAAGATCAGAGGATGTTATGAGTTAGCTCTTGCTGTAGAAAAATGTACAGTGGTGGTACAGGCGTAGGATAACTATTATAGATACTCCCATTCATAGGAGGAGAAAATGGGAGACACATGGGAGTTACTGATCCATAGAAATTCTGAAATCCAAACAGGTAAATGTTGGAAGTTTCTTAATCAGTAATCATTCATACTGCTGCTTGGGAATAATTTTCCATGGCTCCTGGCTTTGGACTTTTGGCTCAAGCCTGTATGTCATCCATCCTTTTCCATGAGAAAAATATCCTTTGTTTGCTCTTCATAGTTTTCTCAGCCTGCATTCTACCAGTTGAATTATGAAAGTTTAAAGGCCCCTTTACATTTTGTACTGTCTTAGTCTCTTTCAGTCTAAGTTGGCAGTGTTTCTGCCAGTATAATTCTTTAAAGAACACTGTAGGTCTCTTGTTAATCTTACAGTGCTTTGGTTCAGCACTGTGGACAAAATCACACCCACATCTCTTCAAGACAGTTCCTTCTCTGCTTTGGGATTCTGCCCATACTGCTAGGGGACATCACCCTTAAGTGTTTCAGAAGCCCTACTGTTTGAATAGTTCATTGAGACACCAATTTAGATCTTTCTGAGATCTTAACAGAGGATTTTACAAGCACATCCTTAGCTTCATTCCCTAGACCCAGCTTTCCTGGCTGTGTCCTGGATTTGATCTTTGCCTGGAAGCTCTTTCTTCATTTTTAACATCATTTCCATCTGGAAGGCTAGAAATTTTCAAAACTAGCAAGTCCTGGCTCCTGTTTATCTAACAATTCTTCCTCATGCATGCATCGTTCCTCTTGGACTTTGATACAAGCAGCAGATAAGAGCCAGGAGGCACTTCAACACTGCCTGGAAATCTCCTTAGCTAGATCACATGGTTTATTAGGCACATTTTCTGCTTTCCATGTTACTGCAGGTTATGGTGTTGCTGAACTCTGTGCCACTGCATAACAAGAAACCCCTTTCCTCCAGTTTCCAGTAATATTTTCCTCACTTCCTCACTGGCAGCCTCCTCTAAGACCATCAAGTTTCAATTAATAGTATCTTTGAAGCACCTTAGATATTCACTAATACTCTCAAGTCTTTCTGGTTTTTTTGCACAGGCCTGCTCCAGTGCCCCGCCCCACCCCATTTTAGGCTTTTGTTACAGTAGCACCCCACTTGTGGGTACCACACTCTGTATTAGTTACATATTGCTGTTTAACAAATTACTCCACAACTTGAGTAAATAAAACAACAAACATTTATTATCTCGGTTTCATTAGCCAAGAACTTTGGGAGTGGTTTACCTGGGTGGTTCTAGCTCAGAGTCTCTGGTAAGGCTGTAGTCAAGACATTAGCTAGAACTGCAATCATCTAAAGGCTTGACTGGGCTGGAGGATCCATTTCCAAAATGGCTCCCTCATATGGCTCTTGGCAGGAGACCTCAGCTCCTTGCTACAAGGATCTCTCCAAAGAGTTGCTTGAGTACTCTCAAGACATAGCAGCTGGCTTCCCCCAGATCAAGTTATCCAAGATAGAACAAGACAAAAGCCACAGTGTCTTTTATGACCTAGGCTCAGAAGTCATTAATTATCATTTCTGTAATATCCTAGTGGTTGTCCAGATCAGCCCTATTCATTGTGGGAGGGGACTACACAAAGACACAAATAAAAGGAGACATGGATCATTGGGGCTGTCTTGGGGCTGAGCTGCCATAAGGATTTAAACCCCATAGAATTTAGGGGTTAGGCTGAGGAATGGGATCCATTGAAGAGGAATAAGAGGAAGAAAGAAAATCAAGACATGGCAGGAAAACTGGGACATAATCGTGTTCTAAGAGCCAAGGAGACTATCTAGAAGGATAGAATTATCAGTGTCATATGCCATAAGGAGATTGAGTGAAGCAAGAACTGGGGAGACCATTGTATCGGGCAATTGGGAGGTCACTGATAGCTCAAGGAAAGCATTTTCACTGGCAAGATAGGGATAGAAATCAGATTGAGTGGGTTGAAAAATGAATGGGAGGTGAGGAAACAGGGAGAATGAGCATGAATTTTTTTTTTTTAATCTTGATTGGGTGTTAGCTAGAGAAAGCTGCAGGGTCAAGCAAGGATTTTAAATTAAAGTACCTTAGGCATGTTCATATATGAGCAGAAGTAAATAGCAGATAGGTTGGTGATGCAGAAGAGAGGAAGAATGATTAACAGCATCAGGTCCCAGAAGGGGAGAAGAAGAAGGCATCCAGATCACAAGTAGAAGGATTGACCCTGGATGGAATGAGGTTTATACCAAATATCTATTGCTGCTTAACAAACCACCATAAAACTTTAGTGACCTTAAAAAATTTATTAGCTCATGAGTGTGTTGGTCAGAAATCTAGGTGCACTTAGTTAAGAGGTTCTTCTGCTGATCTCAGCTGGGCTCACTCATGAGGCTGCAGTCACATGGTAGGCCAGCTGGGGCTGGGTGGTCCAAGACTGCCCCACCTACATATTTGGTACTTGGCAGACCACTGGCCAGGGTTCTCTTCCATGTGATCCTTCCAGCAGGCTAGCCTAGTTGGGAGAACGAGAGCAAAGACTGCAAAGCCTGTTGAGCCTAAGCTCAGAACTCTCACAGTATCTGCTGCCACATTCTACTAGGCAGAGCACATCACAAGGTGAGGCCAGATCCAAAGGATAAGGAACAAGATTTTAACCTCTTGATGCAAGTTGCTAAGAGAATTTGTGGCCATTTTTAGCTTACCACAAAAGCCTCCTTTTGGAGTGAGGATGAGTGGTAGTGGGTATTTGCTGAAAGTAAAAAGAGGGAAAAAAAGTAGGAGGCTTTTCACTCCAGGGAGGGGCGGGGTCGGGGCAGGATGAGCCTGTAGAGAGAGGAGAGGACCTTGTGTACTGAGGAGTTTCTGTCTCCACATTAAACGTGTTAGGAGGCTATGACTGTGTTTTCAACATGAGCAAAAGTTGATTCTATTTGAACTATGAAATGATCACTTTTGCTGCCTTTGACCTGTAGGTGTGATGAAATGAGCAATATATACTAACAGACTCTTTATATTGAACTGTATCAGCATTCCTGGAATAAATACCTGAACACAGCATTTATTCTTTAAACATACTCCTAGATTTTATTTAGAAGTATTCCACTTAATATTTTTGCATTTGTGTTCATTCATTAGTCTATAGGTTTTTTTTGTTTGTTTGTTGGCCTGTTTGGGGGATCTTTTGTTCTTTTTTTTGTCTCAGGATTATGCTAGTTTTGTAAAATAAAATAAAATTTTCTGCTAAACAACAGTGTAAAAAAAAAAAAAGGAGGCTTTTAAAAAAAAAGTGATTTTCCATTAGAGAAATGCAAATCAAAACTACAATGAGGTATCACCTCACACTGGTCAGAATGGCCGTCATCAAAAAATCTACAAACAATAAATGCTGGAGAGGGTACGGAGAAAAGGGAACCCTCTTGCACTGTTGGTGGGAATGTAAATTGATACAGCCACTATGGAGAACAGTATGGAGGTTCCTTAAAAAACTGAAAATAGAACTACCATATGACCCAGCAATCCCACTACTGGGCGTATACCCTGAGAAAACCATAATTCAAAAAGAGTCATGTACCACAATGTTCACTGCAGCTCTATTTACAATAGCCAGGACATGGAAGCAACCTATGTGTCCATCGACAGATGAATGGATAAAGATGTGGCACATATATACAATGGAATATTACTCAGCCATAAAAAGAAATGATATTGAGTTATTTGTAGTGAGGTGGATGGACCTAGAGTCTGTCATACAGAGTGAAGTAAGTCAGAAAGAGAAAAACAAATACCGTACGCTACCACATAGATATGGAATCCAAAAAAAAAAGGGTTCTGAAGAACCTAGGGGCAGGACAGGAATAAAGACACAGATGTAGAGGAGAATGGACTTGAGAACCCGGCAGCCGCATAGCACAGGGAGATCAGCTCGGTGCTTTGTGACCACCTAGAGGGGTGGGATAGGGAGGGTGGGAGGGAGATGCAAGAGGGAGGAGATATGGGGATATATGTATACATATAGCTGATTCACTTTGTTATACAGCAGCAACTAACACACCATTGTAAAGCAATTATACTCCAATAAAGATGTTAAAAAAATACAAAAATACAAAAGTGATTTTCCACAGTATCTAATCCTGTATCTTGCTCATAACTGGCATTTGATAAGTGTTCACTGAATAAATAAATGTTGAGATTTCTCATAACATCTGATATTTCTCAAGAACATAGATTTAAAAGCTTATTTTCACAATATGAACATTGTAAACAGCATTCTTTGCATCATATTGGATGCTTTTATGTGTATTTATATAGACACACAAAAAGAGGTCCTCTGCTCAAAATGTATGCTTTTGTATGCTGTCAATGCAGTTGGACTTATAATTAGGAGTAGCTCCTGGTCTCCCCCACCTCTACCCCTCTGGCCTCCCAGTGGCCTCTGATGAAAACTATTATAAAATAGGAAAATGCTATAGGAGGGGACAAGCAGTGTACTTCAAAGGAGACCACATTTCAGGTCCACATGCATGTCCAACTCTTCCTAACTGTGTTTAACTCTGAAGAAGTTTTATTGTTTATCATAAACTAAAAGTACATTGTACAATTACCAAATATTATTGATTTAAAGTAGACGTTATTTCAAGTTAAATTTGCCTTATATTGTCTCTTTCTCTAATCATGGAAATAGACTCCCAGAAACTACAGTAACACTCTTGCTGTTGTGTAGGGCACAGCTGTCCACAACTAGCAATTCCATTTAGGGAGGAAGGATTGTATGCCTTTGCTCCCCAGTGGCAGTAACAAGCTTCTTTTTATTGTTCCTGACATTAAGATAGCTAAAATCAACAGTGAGGTAAACAGTTCTTGGGACCATCTGGCAAGGATTTTAATCCAAAATATTCTGTAAACACTGACTCCATTTGAGTACCCGAGGCCTACTATCCAGTCACCATAAACTGCATTTTTATTTTAGTTCTAAGCAGTCACTGAAACAGCAAAATAGTAGACTGTAGACTCGGTCTCTTCACCTTTCTCTCTTAAAATATTTTCAGTTTCCTGAGAGATTCCAGGACACTTAACGTTCTGTGAGGACGGTTATTGTGCCTTGTTGAAGTCACCAGTAAATGGGGCCCTAACAGTTTTGGTCATTAAGTATCTAGTGGATAGAGATATTTGGAATGTCTTCATTTACTGTTGGGAAATACACTTACTCCATTTAAATGAGAGGCAGAAGTTTGGGGTTGAGTTTTCCTGTATGTTTCAAAGTTTCTTTGTAAAAATGGTTTGCAGTATGACCTAGTTAAGACTTTTAAAGTCGTAAAGAATGGCAAAGATAGGATTGTGATAGGGCACTTTATCCAGTCCCAGGGCTTATTTCTGGAGTTTTCTACAAGCCTGCATGAAAGGACACAACTGGGGATTATTTCAACTGTGAAGCACCCGGAGGAATGACTGCTGGTGCTGCTAATGGTCTCTCTGTCCCTTCTCTGGCAATAAATTTTAGATATTGAAATATAGCTTTGGAGAAAAATGTAACTGAGGATTCCTTAAGCTTTTTACAAGACACTCAAAGGCTTTTCACAAGCTAGTGCTCTGCAAATGTGAATTCTTGATGTCTAAACATAAAGGTCCTTGACTGAACTAATTTTAAATGTGAATTTTAATACAGAGTGCTTGGAGAAAGGGAGTGCAGCTGGACCATTAAAGCATGGTATTTTGCCATTTTTAAGTAATGGGAAATACTGATTAAGAATGTTATAAAGATTTCAGCGTACAGAATGTGATTGTGTTTAATCATAACCTGTTACCACAAGTCTGTGTAACAAAAGCATTAACTCTATTAAAGACAATGGCATACCTATTATACTGTGGCACTTTTTAATTCTTTCCATGCTGAACAGGATATTGAAGAGCTTATTATCTAAAGGTCAGAATAATGCCCAAGACATGGCCAAGCCCAATGAGTGTCAGATGCATGGAATGTTGGATGACTTCACAGTTATGAAATTATTTCATTTCTCATGATAATTCCTGACTTGCCAAGTTAGTGAATTTTAAGAACTCTGAGAGTAGATTTTAAGATAAATGTGAAATAATCCATACTTTTGGAGTCAGGGACTTCCCTTCAGGCATTAGTTCATATTTGACTTGCTTGACTTACACTTGGGGATAAAATGAGTTAGGACAAGGTCTTAGATACCACATTCCCTTACTGGGAAAGAAAACCAACTTGCACAACTTTGGCTGGCTCATGTTTCTTGTTATACAGGCACTAAGAAGCAGCGGTTGCCATGAAATACTTTATTTAACCTTTATGAAAATGTTTTCTTAGTATGGCAAGGCAGTTTAGTTAAATGAAAATAAATAACTGTAAAAATTTTGGATTTCTTTTATATCCATCTGTTGACTTTTTTTTCTAATTAAAAATTAGGGATAACAATTATAATTGTCTAAATGGCCATGATGACTAAAAATAAATTACAGATTGCATAGAACTACTCGATCTTCTCTTAGGACACATGTTGGCAATGTCTTCTATTTTACATTAAACTAAATTTTGCTAAATGATGAATGAACATTTTAAAAGAACAATTTAAAAGAAAAATTTTATTCAAACTTTGGTTAGGTTTCTCTATGGTTTATATTTGTATTTAGTCAAAATTGATTTTCAAACAAACAAAAGCTGACAGTTTGGCTCACAATCTCAGAACATTTATCCAGGTCTGAATGACTATCAAACAGTATCTCCAGTTTCTTATCTTATTGGCTTCCATTTCTCAGCTTACCTACAGTATCCTTTATTAGTTCCATCCAACATACCCTTATCTCTTCCACTGAAGACTTGGGTCTAACCAAGAGCATGACTATCATTCTATCGAGAGAGTGTCTACACAGCACCCAAATCTCCTGGCTGTTAGTGCCACTCAATTAAGCAGTTAATGTTTGTATTTATTTTATCTAATTATTTAAAAAGAAAATGTGAATTATTTCATATTTTATAGACAGACTGTCCTCTTCTGTACACACTCATAAGCATACATATCAAATTTCTCTGAATTTTTACTTTTCAACCCCTTATGGTAGCATTAAGGATGAACAGCCTCAAAGGTTATCACACAGTTTTGGACTTAAGGCAGCTATTAGTGTCACAGCTCATGTTTTATCAGTCATATATCATTTAAATATAGGGAAGCCCATACCCTTTAGAAACATGAAAACAATAGATATGTGTAATGTTGAAATGACCTTTTTTTTTTTACTATGTGCATTTATATCTGATTTCATGGTTAATATGTTCCGAAAAAGTTATACATGAAATTATATTTTAACATATGAGAGAATTTGCTTATTAAATCATTTTGCCAAAAAAAAATTGTGAGGTTGTGAGGTAAATTATTTTTCCCTAATTTAGATAATTTCAATTTAGGTAACTTTTTAGCAAAGAATACCCATTAAGCATCCTATTGTCTTGTAGATAATGTATAAATTAAAAGTGCCACTACTCTTCACCCTACTTTTTCTTCTTTTTTTAACTTATTTTTCTCTTAAGTATGTAAATGTCCGTAATAGATTGAACAGAGACTAATGTCTGAACAATGAAAAGCCATAAATAAATTCTGGAATACAGATTGTAGTTATTTATGAGAAATCTTTTTTAATTTTTAAAAAGTTTCTGTGACTTGATTATAGATACACTGAAACATTGATTAAGCCTTAATGTTTGCTAGATGTGGGCCATTTGACATCCTATTTACTCATGGAAATTCAATTGATTTATCATAAACTGCATGATGAAGTAACACATACTGTTTTAAAAACATGAAGATTAATAGCTATATGAATAGCATTATTTCTTTCTTTATAATAATTATATACGTCATTTTTCTTTCATACCTATGACATTTTCTCTCATATTTCTTCATCTATTTGTCTTTTTGCTCTGCACAATTATAAAGATTTTCAAGTTGTCCTTCCATAGTAATTATTCATACTTGCTCTACTTGCATCAGTGTAGATTGTTATTCTGCAAATGCATTCTTTGTTTCCTTGCATTTATTTCTTATCTGATTTCCTTTTCATATCATCTAGTTTTTTTAACTTCAGGCTGTTTTCTATTTATACTAGACTCTTCTTTCCTCTCAGTGTTTTTCTACAGTTTTATAGAAATCATGTATTTTTGCATACTTTAGAGAAAACCAAAACCTTTCCTGATTTCTCTCCCCTGAATTCTGCAACTGGGTATTTATATTAACTAGTCTCTTCCCCTTATTTTCTAAGATGATATGCTTTTTCCTTTGCTTCGCAGTATCTTTTCATAGGTCTCATGGCTTATTTTCATGTCACTTTTGCTATTTATTAATGGTTGTATCATATGAATTGCCCTTGGTTATACTATATTATTATTTGAGGAATGGTGGGATTTTTATTCTCATATCTCCAGCTACAGGACCAGATAATAAAGTCAGTTTCTATTCCACTTCCCATTTTCCAGCTGGCGTTTCCTAATATTCTCAACTATACAGAGGTGAAAGCTTCTACATCCTCCCATGCTTCTCTGTTATCCTGAATTGTCAAAAGTCACAAAAAGCTACAGTTTCCCTCATTCACAACTACTGCTGTTTTATTTTTTTCCTGACTCTTTCTTCATCTATGTTTGTCTTGTGATGACCATTTATAAAATAGAGTGGTAAAAGAAATAAATAAATAATTTACTACTTAAGACTAGATATAGAAAGACCAGGGAGATAGTTAATAGTATTATTTCAAACAGCCCAACAACTATCAGTTACTGTGTTTCAGTGCCTTTAATGCTTTAATCCCTGGTGTTTATTGATGACAGATGCTCTGAGGGTAAGTGGCAGTTCCTGACCTAAGAGTTCACTGCTTCTTCATCCTCGCTTTCTGTACCACTCTCTCTCAGGCAGGTCTTCTCCCTAACCCTCAACTCTCCTCCATCCCCAGGAATCTTCACACATGCCTCTTGGTTGCCTGAGAGCAAGATCTGACCTCCTGAAACAATGATTTTTTGTTCGAGTATGCCTCTTTCTTTTCCAGGATCAAAATTCAATGGTTCCGTTTGGGTTATCATCAAAGCTGTTAGAGGAATGTAAGCTGATGAGTTCATAATATAAAGTTAATTTTCCAAATTACATTGACAAGTTGTTTGCACAAAGGTTTGAAGCCGTAGTTTGCTACTTTTATGACTTGTCATGGTTGTGATGCAATCAATGTGGTTTTTAGACATCAATTTTGTACAGAAAGAACCACTCCAAGTTAGGTTGTCACCTGCTTTCGTTTATCAGAAGTAACAATCCTGTATATCTTTTATTCTATTTCAATATGTCTTTTTTTCATGTTATTTCTTTGGGTAAGTAAAATATGTCAGTCTCTGGTCAATCTTTTAATTTCCCCAAGCATAATACCTCTGGAGTCCTACAACAATTTTTTCCTTCCTCTCATGAATTTTTGCACTATACTTTTTCTGGTGAAATATCTCTCCCACTATATTGTGAGAATTTTTGGTGTGTGTGTCTCATTTGTCTTTATCTCCACCATGTATAGTACAGTTAGTTGGCTTATGGTGAACATTTAATAGATGTAGATCCTAAGAATATTTGCTAAATTGGAAAGAAAAAAAACTATTGCCCTAGGGGAAAAAAACCTCAAATTATTACATTAAACTGCTCCAAGAATCAAGTGAGTAAGTATACAGCAAGTCAGAGCCTGTGTGAGGAGCCAGTGGTGGAGGCCTCAGAGATAAACTGAGGCCCATGTCACCCTTTTAGCAAAGTGCCAACAGAGCAAATGGCAAAGCTGACTAGGAAAAATGGGGAAACTTCATGCGGGAAGCTGAATTTGAGTTTTTAAAATAAAAATGTCTAATTTCTTTTTACTTGAAATGCAGGCTCTGTATGCTTTCTATTAGACTTTTTTTTCATTTTAATAACATTAATTTTTATCTGATTGCAAAGTAATACATATTTATAGTATGAAATTTGGAAATTACGTAAAAGCACACAAAAACACACACAAAAAGGAAACTTAAAACCCATAACCCCACAACCCCAAGATAACCACTATTAGCATTCTGGTATATTTCTAGCCATTTTCTCCCTTAGGAATAGGAATATATACTTTTTGTTCATTTTACAAAAATGGGATGTATACTGCACCTATCTTTTTGTAATGTGCTCCATTTCTGGTTAATCTTTGGCTAAGTAATATTGTTCACGTTTTTTCATTCTGTGAGTTTTTCTCAATGGCTTGAGAGGATCCTAAGTATAAGAGAGGTTCTGAGTAAGCACACCTCAGTTCAAATCTTATACCTGGCCCCCTTCAGCACTGTGGCCCTGGGGAGGTCACACAGCCTCTCTGTAACTCAGCTTGCTTTTTCATCCATAAAATAAAACAAAATCAACTGCCACATAAGATTGTTTTAAGGAATTAATAAGAAGATATATAAAAAGCAGCCCACTGCTTGACACATAGTGTGTGTCTAACAACTGATAGCTATTATTGTTTTTACTATATTTCATTTGACTGATTTCCTAGTAATGCCAAATTTTCATTATTAAAACAATTCTGGAATAAACCTACATCTAGGTAAATCTTTGCACATATGTATAATTATTATATCAGGATAAATTCCTGTTTAGAATTGATGAGCCCAGTGAGTATCTGAAACTTAGATTTTTGATACAAGGATTACCCTCCAGCTACAATTTTCATTCTAACCAACATTTTGTGAGTGTGCCAGGTTTCCCTTCTTTTGTAAGAGGTTGTTTTATGCTGATCTGTAGCCTTCATTTAATTCAAACAATCTTGAGAGAAAACCTACAAGCCCTCATATTTTGTGTCATGATACTTGTGGGATAACAGTGACTTATATCACCTCCTGAAAGGTTGATTTGGAAAGCTTTCTTTTTCTTTCTCCTCTTTCCTCCAAAATACACTGCATCAAAGAGTCCAAACTGTCCACTAGAAAATAATTCAATTTGACTTATTTCTACTTTATCATTCTTTTAGGTTGTGCTCTATAAAAGTAAAAGGATATATAGGGTCCTAAGAGGTCCAATATTGAATCAGAGTGACACCAAGCATTAGCAATTATCTAGACATTTTTCTACCTGGTTTTCAGCATTATTTCAGATACTCTGAACATCCTGAAATTCAACTGCCTTAAAAAAAGGAATAATGAGCAACATATTTTATTTTGCTTTCGTGTTAGTTTATTGGTGTGAAATGTACTATCAGTTCGACTTATGCATTCCAAACAAGCAGTTTAACACTGATCTGTTTAATTTGATCTGTAGCTTTTCAGATATTATTTTAGATAGACAAGAATGTTTTAATATTTTAACTTAATTTTCCCTCGTGATGCTCATCTAGTGTATCATTTGGGCTCTACTTTATGCTTTAATATCAATATTGCAATGTCTGAATTATAGATCTGACGGATTGCATTGATTTATAGTTTAATCTACTGTTGTTATCCACATAAAGCAAATCTCCCGTATTGAAAGGTCATTCAAAATAGGAACTGTTTCTGAATATTTTGATTTGATTCTCATTTTATGATATTTTATGCACAAATATTGCCACTAAAAGTTTTGAATATCTACTTTGGGTTATTTTTCAATAATCCTGATTCACTTATTCAACAAATATTTTGTTGAATGCCTACAAGGCACTAAGCTCTTGGGATATAGATATGAGTTTAGAAGTTTAAAAAACAAATATGATGCTTAAGCTTTAATATATATATAAATATACATTATATACTATATGTTTATTTTATATATATATATATATGTATGTATGTATTCAGTAGCTTATTTCACTTGCATTTCACATTAATTTTTTAGAAGTCCTAATATTTCTACAGGCAATACAATGGATTAGGGAAATTTTTTTTTAATATTTATTTATTTACTTATTTGGTTGCACTGGGTCTTAGTTGCAGCAGGTGGGCTCCTTAGTTGCGGCAGGCAGGCTCCTTAGTGTGACACGCGGGCTCCTTAGTTGTGGCATGTGAACTCTTAGTTGTGGCATGCATGTGGGATCTACTTCCCTGACCAGGGATTGAACCCAGGTCCCCTGCCTTGGCAGCGTGGAGTCTTAACCACTGCACCACCAGGGAAGTCCCTGGAGAAATATTTTGAAGTTATGTAATTTTCACTTTCTTTTTAGAACATTACATATTACTGTACAGTAAGTTACTGTAAAATGCAAAAAATATACAAGTGACTCTGAAGACAAACTTTCAATTTCTGATTAAGTAGAAATCATCTTGATAACAATTTTAAAGTAAATAGTGAAGTAAAGTTCACAGAAAAGTATGTAGTACCTTCATTTATATTTAAGATACAATTTAAAAATTTTTCTTAACCATCCCCTCTCTGTTTCTCTTCCTTGGTGTACCCTATTATCCTAGATTTCATCTTGTTTTTCTTTCCTCTGTAATCTGTCGATTCAGGAATTCTCCCTTGGATGTACCTGTGGGTGGTCCTGAGAGCTGATCCCCAAGCCCCTGATCAGTAATTCAGTTTAAGTTTTATTTTTTATTCAGAAAAATGAATGGAAAGTTCTATGCTCCCATTTGAGGTCTTCAGTGGAATTTAATCTTGCTGCCAATGCAGCCCTGGAGTGGGAGGGTCTGCTAGAAAAAAATAAATGTAGCCCCTTGAGGTCTTCCATTGAGTGTGGCTACTGTACAACCTGCCTTATACTTAGTTTCAGTTCCCATTGAGAAGTTCAAACAAGAGTGGTTCGTATTTGACTTTGTTTTTCCCCCACAATGGAAAATATTAGACACTAGCTAAGTAGGCCACAGAGAGTGAAAAGCCTGAATGGAAAAGGTGGTGAAGGAAGTGAGTCCGTAAGGGAAACTTAATAGAAAAAGGGGGAAAGAAAATTTCCAAATTGATAAGAGAACATTAAAGATATCTTGGACTCCAGGCAGAATGGATAGTAATATTTTGCTAAGCCCATTGCTTCCTTGCTCCTGTTTCTCATTCTGTTGCAGTTGTCCTGACCTCCACACTCTGCTCTCACCATCCTTTCAACACATTGCTCATCTATACAGAAGGCTAATTCCTGAATAAAGCACAAATTCCTTAGCTTAGTAAATCATCAGTGTTGGCCACAATCTAGATCTACTTCTCTGACCTTATCCCTAACTCTCCTTTACATGTTCCCTTTTCTCCAACCAGTTGAGACTATTAACTTTGCCCCAAGCAAACCTTCTGGCTTCACCTCTCAGATTGTCCCCTTGGCCCAGAAATGACTGTCATCCTTACTAGTTGAAATCCTACCCAAACTCTGAGACCCAAATGCTTCAAGAAGCTCTCCCAGTCACAGCAGCCTAAACAAGCCCTCTCTTCTCTAGACTTCTCTCATAATGCCTCTTGTTGGTTGGTTATGCATGCCTTATTTTCCCTGTAAAATCTTAAGCTCCTTGTGGGACAAAGACCAAAGCTCTTCTCTTTATTTCCTCTATAGTTCTTAGCATATTGCCTTCCTTATAGTATCTGAATAATAAAACTGTATTGGATGAATAATAGAAAGAAGTCTCATTAGGATTAGGCAGTCTAACACAAATTTCACATTTTTATGCCTGATTTTATAGTTTCTTCAGTATAGAAATAAAAACAGGTATATGAGTATTTGTTATTAAATGGAGACTTTTCAGTACCCATAGCAATGAAGTAGAGCAGGTTGGTCCAACAGGAACAGAACTTCCCACCCTCACTTGATGTCCAGGCATATCTGAGCACCCCTGTCTAGTGCCCAAATCACTTACACCATGGGAAGGAGGACTGAAGTACCACTAGGCCTCCTGAATTCCTATTTGTAGATTTTTCTCTCCAAGGAATATCATTCCTTTCCTATTAAACTATATATATATAATTGCCAATGATATTTAGATGCTTTTTAACTGTAAGCCAAACATTACAAATATTCTGTTGGTCATGCGTGTGGGGAGAAACGTCATGTTTTTCTCCGACTTAACTTTTCTGTGTGAACTAATTCCAAATGTATCTGAATTTTCATAATTCAAAGAAAATATATGTGCCAACATTTTGAGAACAAATAGCTGCGAAGCGAAACCTGCCAGCATACTCCTTGGTGACATTCAGTCATTAAAAGCTGTGTACACAGAGTGAGCTACCTAAAACTGAGCTCAGATGCAAATGTGAACACTCCTCAATTAAAATTACATTGTGTACATTAAAACTTTCTTTAGAGGCTGTGGAATTTTCAAGAAAAATACAGCTGAGCTTGACCTTAAGTACCTTACCTCATTATTTTTTTGTCATTTCCAGCTACTAGTCTCTCCAAAGAAAACAACTTTCTTTGTTTCTTTTAGTTTTGTGTGTACCCTGAGCTTTATTCCCAGTTGCTGCTACAAAAAACTGAAATGGTTCCAAACACCACTATTGTTTTTCTTTTTTTTTTTCTGTAACTAATATTTAAACATCAAAGATACTCTGGTACTTTTATGTTGAAGAATGTATATAAAATCACATTTTCCCTAAAGGTATTTTATTTGCTGTCCAGGAATTTTTTTTTTTTTTCTTTTTTTAGCTGTTAGACTTCTTTTTTAGAAGTCATCTGAGTGGTAGCCTTTTGATTTCACAGGATCACTGGTGATGTTATGGAGGACGAACTGGAGTGGGGCCATATTAAAAGCAGGGAGGTGAGATAGAGTTTTTTTAATATTTTAAGGTATTTAAAAACAAAAAAACCCTCTCAGTTTTCCACCAAAAAAATCACATTGTGATGACCAGTGACCCTGGGAAATTTTCAAATTAAAGCACTTTATAAGGGTTCCTCCCAAAGCTAAAACTAAAAAATAATGTTTCCATCAAAAAACTTCTATTGTTATGGCAATTCCCATGTAAGTCCTTAATGTATTTATTTTAAGAGCCTATTATGATAGCTCTTACATAATATTTTCAAAGTTTTATTCATTCTGTTAATTTGGAAAATGTTTCATGTGATTAGCCTTTGGTTAGCTCTTTTAAAAAATTATATATTATATGAAGGAAAATGTTAAGTTTGTATATCTAAATCTTTTTCCTAAAATGTCAGTTTTATTTCCTTATACTTAGTAATCATATAGAACATTGTTTGTTTTCATTTAAATATGTATCCTAAAGAAGCAGGCATTATTGTTGTTTTAGAATACTTGTTCAGTTAGTGGAATTAAGTTTGGAATACTTAATTGCAGTTAGTGGGTAGGAGTAGAAATAGAAAATATTTGATGACCATGAAAGAAATCTAAATATTACCAAAAGTGGCAATACTGCATTAATAAATGTGAATGTGGATCAAGAGACTCAGCTGGTAAAAGTTAACAATAAATACATGCTAGAAAAAAGTAGAACAGAGACATTTTCTCACACATTCAAAATGTTAAAGGTATTTCTAATTGGATATATGTGATCTCATAAGTAGACTGTATTAAATGAACTGCATCTTCAAATTTCTGTTTTGTTCTTAATCAAAAGAAAAAATAAGGAATGGCAATTTAGGGTCAAAAATAATGCTACAAACCAAATTTAGCTTTAATTACTGTCTAGCCAGAAGAAGGAATAAACTATCAGCCAAGACCACGATTCTTTGATCTCACATTTCAGCCTTCTTGTCCTCCAGATGAATGAAATGGTCTTTCCTCAAATGTTCAACAGGCCTTTTACCATTTGATAGGACAGTTATTTTTAAGAAGGTTTAAAATGTGATCTGGAAAACCACATTGACTCTATGTGGCATATTTGCTATTCTTAGCCTGGTTGAATAAGCTGGAAGTGGATGAATAATGCAGGTTAGAAAGAAAACAGATGCTAAATATTACAGATAGGAAGGTTTTCCAGCAATGAGACTTTCATTTTAGGGCTAGTTTTTGTTGGCACTTTTGGCATTATGACGAGTGTTGTTTTTCTCTCCAGCTGTTACACATCTGTATTGAAGGCTGGGGCAATTGGCGTTGGTCAGAGCCCTTCAGTGTGGACCATGCTGGGACTTTTATTAGAACTATTCAGTACAAGGGTCGAACTGCTTCACTGATCATCAAGGTTCAGCAACTCAGTGGAGTACAAAAACAGGTAAGCTTCTTTGTGTTCATGGCCCAGACAACTCTTAATCATTTGATGTAATTAATGGAAGGGAAACTTAAAGAAATGAAAATATCAATAAAAAAAAAAAATCACACTGCCATGCCCAGCTATGCGTACTCCTACCATGCACACGAGCACTTAATAAGTTCTTTCTGATGTTCCTGAGGATGATGATGGCTTCATACCCCTTGTCCCATGTCTTTTACAAGAGCTGCTAACAAGCAGTAAACTTTACTGATTTTCATTTCACCTCTTCTCCCTGTCACCACCTACCTTCTGGTGGAGGTGCTAATGAGCTGTGAAATGGCCAAAGCGTCTTTACTGAGAAGGAAAAGAAGTCAGGGATGGTGGGGACTCTGGATAATCCAACAGTGGATAACCAGGAGTTGACTCTCATACATGTAAGAATAACCTGCGCCAAAGTCTTGTGATTCTCTCCCATGACAGAGTGGGCCTGGTGGGTCTCCAGCAAGCTCTCTTTTCCTAGGAGTTAATATTAACTGCAGTAAAAATTCACTGCAGTCTAACTCTTGGCATATAAACTTCAGCTCTCAGCACATATTTTTATATATTTTATAAAACTTCCTTTTGGCTCTTTTTGAAGTTCTAAGACTGCAAAGGGGAAAAAAAAGTATCTGACACTTTTTTTGTGTTCTTAAGATGTGAAAATGTGGTTTTTAAAAGATGTTTTTCAAGCATGGAGCATATGACAAGAGTAGAAAGAAAAAAAGGAAGTATTAAAATCTGAAAACTGGCTTCACTGCACACATAATAACTGGATTTGTCATAAGAGTTTTAGCATATACATCTGCATCTGGATTGTAACAGTCTATCCAGAGCTTATGTGAACTGAGGACGTGATAGAGACAGCACTCAGTCCCTAGAAAAGGAAAAAGGGAGCTTTCCATATTGAGCACCTGGGGCTACTCCATTGCTGTATGCCGGGGGCAGGCAGGAAGCAACTGGTGAGGTGAACAGTAGGACCTATACCATATACATTCTTGGCCTGCACCTAATCAGGGAGCTGGACTTCATGTTCTCATTATTGTGGGCAGCAGAAGTGAAAAGAAACCTATAGCAGAGGAGTCTCAGACAAGAAGCATGGGAGAGTCTTCCCAGTCAACTGACCATTCCTCCAAGTATTTGTTGATTGCCTCCTGTAGAACAGAGAAAAACGAAAGACACTAAGTATGTAACAGAATCTTTGCTCTTAAAATGTAAATTTACATAAACCCAACAATGTGTACGACTGACAGTAAGTGTGAAAGGAATTTAGAGGTTTCACTAAGGAGATTTGACTTGAGCTGGGCTTTACAAAACATGTCGAATTTAGATTAAGAGAGGGCATTCCAGGTCAGCAGTATAGGATAAATAAAGATACAAATATGGGACAAATGTGTCTTACCCAAGGACTCATGAGGGGACCAGTGTGGCTAGTGTGGGCTTTGAGCTGGAAAGTCATAAGAACAAGAAGTGTCTCTCCTATCTGCCCTTAGAGCTCTCTTACATGGATATGCTCTCAACAAATATCTGCCCAATACACACTGGTTTTCTGATTCTGTCACTCATGGTCTCTCAAGAATGCCTCGTCTACCTTCCCATTCACCAGCATGCCTGAGAAAAGGTCATACAGCATCTGTTTGAATACTCCAAATGATGAGGGTCTCATTCTCTCACACATCAGCCCTTCCCATTGTTGGTTACTTCCAGCTGTTAATCAAATTCTTTCCTAATTTAGAGCCAAAATCTGTCACCATTCAGCCAGTTTTTACCATTCCTCAGAACTTGTGAGGCATATGCAAAAAGCACACAACTCGTTACCTCTCCTCTAGGTTACAGCCCTCCAAAAACAGGAGAGAAGGTAGAATATTTCCCCTTAGTTTCTTTCCCTCTAGGCTAGTGGTTTTCAAACTTGAGTATATATCAGAATCCCCTGGCGGACTTCTTAAAACACAGATTGCTGGGTCCCACCCCCAGAGTTCCAGATTCAACAGGTCTTGGGTATAGCATGATAATTTGTATTTCTAACAAGTTCTTAGGTGCTTTGACCACCACAGCTCTGGTCTGAAGTTCCCCAATTCATTCAAGTCTTTGGCATGTGGTTGCTAGAACATTTAACAGTCAGTGGAAAGTCAGGGTCCTTCCGTGGAGAAATCTTTTCAAGGAATGTCCTTGGTAGTTAAGATCACAGGCAACCTTGCTAGCTGTGTGATCATCAGCAAGTTATCTAACCTTTGTGAATCACTTTTCTAAAATGGGAATAGTAATAATAGTGCTTTCCCTCATGAACTGAGTATGAGAATTAAATGAGTTTGTTTATGTACAGTGCTTACAACAGTGCCTGGCCCATTGTCATAATCCAATAAATTTTAGTTACAATTAAAATAATGAACTATTCCCAGGCATAAGTAATGCTGGTTGGACTTTTTTGTGTTGCTATATTAATGCCTCATTCTTGCCATAGATTTATCTACTTTCATGAAATGATATTAAATTTCAGGGATAAATTGATACATGCAATGTACCTGAGCAGATACTATTGCAACAGTATATCATAAGCCCAAAAAGTTGGTCATGAAAAACACATTTTTTTTTTTAATTCTCACAAAACTTTACCTACTTTTTTTCTGATTGGAAAAGATTTCTCAGTCCTAGTACTTATTACCTATATGACCTTAGGCACATTTCTTAACCTTTCTATGCTTCATATTCCTTTTGTAAAAGAAAGCACCCAAGAAATACTAGTTCACAGTGTTATTTTTATGTTAACTATTATAAAGTATATCTGGAAACACAGAAAAGCCTAATGAAGAAAACTAAAATTACCCATAAATCTACCAACCAAAAAATATATTCTATTATTACTTTGGTGTATTTTTTCTGCTCTTTTTTTCTATGCAGATACCTTTTAACCAACTTGAACTCTGATTGTAATTACAGTTTTTCAACTTGTTTTTTTCCCTTAACATTATATAATGCTTATTTTCTCATGTTATTTAAAATTCCTGAAGTTATCCCTTTAATGGTTGCATAGTGATTTACCATATGGTATATCTAACCCCATGTAGATACTTCCTTGTTGTTGGACATTTAGTTCATTTCCAATTGGTTACTCTAATAGATCCTTAAATAAATATCTTGGTGTATAAATATATGTCCAAATTTCTGAGTCTGTCCTTAAAATAAATTGCTATAAAATTTAGTTACCTGCACAAAGGATATGAATGTGTTTGTGGTGCTTGATGCACATTCCCAAATTAAAAAGATGTACTTTATTCCTTAGACAAAATTCATCGTTTTGTCTTAGCAGAGTCTTGTTGGGGCTACACTAATCTTTTAAATAATTAAATATATATTTGTTCTAAAACTTCTGCTGATTTCCTGAGTTTTTCAAACCATTAGCATTTTTTAAATCTTAAATATTTATGAGGGGTTCAAATCAGAACTGAAAAAAATTTCCATACATTGAAAGTTCAGTAGTTCTTTTAATCACTCTCTCTGTTAATGTCAAATATACAGATTTTAAGGCTTCTGGTGCCAAATCACATTTCAGAACTTTTCCAAATGTTATTTGTACTGGTAAATGTTAATAATCCTTTTCTGTGGGGAATGCCTCTCACGCTTTTCTCTGCTTCTACCTCATTTATAATAAATACTCTTAAAAAAAAAAGTCAAATCTAGCCAAATAGGAAAGGAATCTTTGGAGAGCAATAATGGAAGCATAACCAGCCCTTGCATTGCATTTACCTTTTTGAGAGGAAGTGTCTTCTTTTCCCACAGGAACTAGGAAAGTCCATTTTACATTCCCACTATCATGGAAGGTATATACACATATAACTATATTTTGAGTTGTAGCATTTCTTGTCATCGTCAAATGAGATTGAGCTCTATATTGGGGCCATTAAAAAAACTTAGCAGAGTACGGACACCAAGGGGGGAAAGCAGCGGGAGGTGGGGGGGATGAACTGGGAGATTGGGATTGACATGTATACACTAATATGTATAAAATAGATAACTAATAAGAACCTGTCGAATAAAATGAATAAAATTTTTTTAAAAATAAACTTAGCAGAGCGAGGAAAATTAGAACACAGAAACAGCAATTCGTTTAACCTAGAATGAAGCAAATGGAAAGTGGGTTATACTGAACCCAGGTAATACGAGGTTCAGCAGACCACCATGCCAACCTCAAACCAACTGTTGCATGTGTCAACATTGTAAAAAACCTTTCTAGTCAGTGTTTTTCTGCCTTTACCCTCTCTCCCTCCCTCTCTGTCTCTTTCCCCCTCTCTGTCTGTCTCTCTTTCTCTGTCTCTCTCTGTCTCTGTCTCTCTCTCTCTCTCTCTCTCTCTCTCTCTCTCTCTCACACACACACGCAAAAAATGTATTATTTCTTTTTAAATTGGATTTTTTTTTATTGTCAGGGTAGATTAACTAACATTCAGATTAGCGCTAGTTAAAGTACGTCAGACAGGATTTCCTCAGTTGGCCAGGTTAGGAAGATAGGAACCAAGCTTCCAGAAGAGCTTCGTAGATTCCTGCCTCCCTCACATCTTCGCTTCTTTCCTGCTACCCCACCTGGGCCTGGAAATTTGCAATAAACCGCAGCTGCCTAATTATGAAGCCCCATTTGGGGAGGAGAGTGTGTGTAGCTCTCTGATATACCTTAACTGCATTAACACACCACGGGACAATGGAGAATTGGCTAAATCTTGCTTGAACAATGATGTTTGGTTACCTGTACCTTGCCTTTCCTGCACCCCTCTCATTTCCCCAATTCAGTGAAAATTGACCACACATAAAATTTCTCAGGGACTTTGTACATTATACCACTACTCATGCACATGTATTTGCTTCCGTGTTTTCCATCCCTTCATTGAGGAAAGCTTTACCACTCTAAAAACCTAAATGTACATATGAATGTATGTATATATATTTGTATCTTTATACATACACTTTTAATCATGGTTAGGATATCATTTTCCAGTGCATCTGGTGCTCTGGAGTTATTCTTTAATATCGCTATTCTTCTTGGCACTGATCTAATAAGAGTTCTGAAACCTGCTAAGTAAAATCATATGTGGAAATCTTCAATACACATCTTTGTGGCTTTGGGGAAAGAGGGGAATTAGTGTGAAACCTGGAAATGTGTATTAAAGAGAAACCCTACATTAAAAAAAATTAAGTAGCTGTCTTCAACTGATAAATTAATCTTGAAATTCTAACCATAATTTTCAAAATAACGGCATTGTAAGTGTTGCCACTTTGAAGAAAAGCAGGCATGGCTTTCACTGAACCCTGCGAGGGGGCAGCCATGAAGAGCCCCACGCCAAGGAGCAGCCATTTTGGATTTTCCTTCATCTAAGTAGCCTTCCCTCCCTGGCCACTTTTAAGGGTTTTCTTTTTATCAAATTTGAAAGCCTATTTAACAGGCTTTTTGGTTCAAAATGAAACTATAAAAACCCACCAAGAGGATCTTTGTCTTTAAACAAAGTGAGTCCCAGATGGTTGCAGAGATTCTGTGGTTTCTGTGAGAGACAGCCAAATCCTCTCCTAAATCTCATGGGGCCCAAAGGTTCTGAAACAAGAGCACTGAGCACACATTGCCAGGCCTGGACACATCGGAATAAGAACGGAGTTAAATACTGCCTCAGAGTTTTCTATTGTTTATTCAAAGTTGGGCAATGCTATGGCGTCACAAGGCTTATCATGAGTGTCTAGTCTACATATGCTAGAGAAAATCTTGTGTTCATATTTCAGTGGACTTCCATGTTTGTTATTTTGAAAATATTGTTTTAAGAGATTATAATGTCCAGAGTATCTAGGGGAAATGTAACAGTTAAGCATAGCTTGGTTTTTACAGATGTGTTCCTTCTAAAGAAAATTCAGAGGAGTAGATAGTTGGAAAACAAATGTTTAAGAAAATGCTAAACCTCACTATTCAAATAATGCAAGTTGAAACAACAATGACTTTAATTTTTGGTCTGTCAATCTAGCAGATTTGCTTGGGGTAAATAATAGTTCATAGTTGCTCACATTTTTTGTGTGTAAATAATAGTTTTGTTTAAAATGATAGTTGCAGAGTACTCCTAATGACATAGGAAAATGTATCAATTAGGATGCTTTCAGCTTGAAGTTACAAAATAGGGTTTTTAATCTTCATAGCAAGCTAAGGAGGCAGATACTATTATTGTTCCTATTTTATGTTTATTATCTCACATAACAAAAAGGAAGAAGGGAGACTCGGATGTTGGTTAGTTAATTAAGCAACTCAGTACTGTATCTGCTTCTCTGCTGTCCTCTTGAATTTGCCTTCCTGTCCTCAAGATGGCTACAAAAGTTATATCCTCTCCTAACATCTTCCATGGCAGAAAAAAAAAAGGAGGGTTTTCCCTTCTCAAATTGTCTCCCTTATTATCAAAGAGTAAAATCTTTCCCAGAGCCTTTTAGCAGTCTTCCCTTTTTATATTATTCGCCAAAACAGAGCTCCATGTTCACCCCTAAACTAATCATTAGCAAAGAGGTAATGGAATTACCACAGTTAGCTTGTACCAACTGTGGTAATGGAATTACCACAATTAGCTTGTACCAAACCATATTCTGTTTTCTTAATTAGTAGGTATTAATTTTATGAGATACAGACAGGATGGTGAGCAACACAGACTCTGGGCCAGAGCATCTGGGTAACATCAGGAAAGTTATTCACCATCTCTGTGCTTCTGTTTTTTTCCTTGTTAAGATGAGGAGTCATTGTAGCACCTGTTTTATGTGGTTGTGAAACAGGAGGGAAGGGGGCAGGGCACAACCTTTAAAAGAATGACATAGCCATAGGACATAACAAAGACTGTTTAGAACCAACTGGGTCCAAGATGGCAGAAGATTCGACTTCCAGTAGACCTTGAGCCTCATTATACAACTCATTGTGATACATTAGCGTGCTAAATGACACACCTACCAGCACCATGACAGTTCTGAGGCCAACCATAAAAGGTTAAAAAGTGAGCGGTGGCCCAATTCCTGGAAATTCCCACCCCTTCCCCAAAACAGTTGGAATAATCCTCCCACTCATTAGCCCGTGAAATTACCCAGCCTATAAAAACTAACCATGCCACATTTAGAAGCTCTCTCGCCTTCTGAGATGGCCCACACTCTGTCTGTGAGTGTGTTTCTCTCTAAATAAATCCACCTCTTACCTATCACTTCATCTCCAAATTCTTCTGCAACAAAGCAGGAACCTTAAATTCACCAGGAACAGTTGCTGTGAGAATAAAAGAGATAATTTGTGAAAATACTTTGTATTAGTCATGGTTCTCCAAAAAAAAACCCAGAACCAGTAGGGTGTATGTGTGTACACACACACATATACATATATACATACGTAGAGAAAGGGAGGGAGAGATTTATTGTAAATTGGCTCACACGATGATGGAGGCTGAGAAGTCCTAAGATCTGCCATCTGCAAGTTGGAACACCAGAAGAGCTGATGTGTAGTTCCAGTCCAAAAGCCAGCAGGCTAGTGTACCAAGAAGAGCTGATGTTTCAGTCCATGTCCAAAGGCTGGAAAAGACCAGTGTCCAGCTCAAGCAGTGAGACAGGAGGAGTTCCCTCTTACTCAGGCACTTTGTTCTTTCATGTCTTCAGTTGATATGGTAAGGCCCACCCATGTTCAGAAGAGCAGTCTGCTTTAGTCAGTCTACCAATTCAAATGTTAGTCTCATCTGGAAACACCTTCACAGACGCACCCAGAGTAATGTTTGAGTAAAATATCTGTGCACCCCATGGCCCATTCAAGTTGACACATAAAATTAACCGTCATATCCTTAGACATACATGCTATACATGTATTACTTAGTATACATTTTATAACCTGGAAAAATATTACAAATAAGGAAAACAGTATGTGACAGTCCTGTCTTCCTCAGTCATGGTGAAAATTCATATTGCACAGGATTTGCTTTCTAAAAGTATTCACTGCAGAGGAGTAAATTTTGTGTTATCTTTTCAATTTCCACCAATTTAAGAGATATTTCTTAACGCCTGCTCTGAACTATACTCTTAGCTGGATGAAAAGTTAAATAATACATGGGTTTAATGGATAATTCTGTGTGTTTTATAAAGATAACGCTTCTATGCTGTAAGAAAAACCTGAATAAGATAAAATATAATTAGGCTTCTGAGTTAAAAGTTGTTTGTATTATCAGTTTATACAGAGATTTCGTATTGCATAAGAGTGCAATAAACCCTTGGAAATCAGCCGCAGGGAATAAATTGATCACAATTGTCATCTCAGCTATGAGAGCTGAAGTCTTGTTTCCAGTCCCCTTCCTTTTTGACTGCTACATTGTTCAATACCATCCACCACCACCTTCCAGTCAGTCTCTTCTCTCGTGGCTTCAGCAACCCTGCATTCTCCTGACACTCCTTCGTTCCTTCTCTGACTTCTCACCCTGAGTCTGTACCTAAAGTCTTGGTCAGTTACTGGGTTTGAGCCTCCACCCTCTTTTCCAGGTAAACTGTCTTCCTGTCCGCACACATTTGTGAGGCTTTAATTTCACAAGTCTTCCATCTCCAGTCCCACCTTCACTCTCAAGCACATGACCAGCCTTTGTAGCTGGGCATGGATCCTGCCTACATGTCTGTCCTTTGAATTCTGCAAACTCAACATGACCAAAGCAAAGTCCCTTCTCTTCTTGGAAGCCTCTTTTTGTACTTCTTGTACTCTCTAAATAAGCTAACGATTTCATTTTCTTTCCATTAAAATCAGCATAGTTTACTCTGTCTGAACAAGGCATACCTTGTTTTATTGTGCTTTGCTCTATTGAGCTTTGCAGATACTACGTTTTCATCAGTTGAAAGTTTGTGGCGACGCTGCATCAAGCAATCCAACAGCATTGGCTCACTTCGTGTCTGTGTGTCACATTTTGCTAATTCTCGCAATATTTCAAATGTTTTCATTTATTATTATCTTTGTTACGGTGATCTGTGATCAGTGACCTTTGATGTTACTATCGCAAAAAGATTACAACTCGCCGAAGACTCAGATGATGGTTAGCATTTTTTAGCAAAAAAAAATTTTTTTAATTAATGTATTTAAATGTTTATAGACATAATGCTTTGAATACTTAATAGATTACAGTATAGTGTAAACATAACCTTCATATGCACTGGGAAACCAAAAAATTCATCTGACTCCCTTTGTTGCAATATTTGCTATATTGTGTTGATCTGGAACCAAACCTGCCGTATCTCCAAGGTTTCCCTGTATTTCCAATTCATGGAATCTGAATTGATGAAGTCTTATTGATTGATGGATTGATTGATTGTCTTTCAGATTATCATCTGTGGAAGACAGATTATCTGTAGTTACTTGTCTCAAAGCATAGAACTAAAAGTCGTTCAGCATTACATTGGTCAAGATGGAC
Source organism: Orcinus orca (assembly GCF_937001465.1). NCBI lineage: Eukaryota > Metazoa > Chordata > Mammalia > Artiodactyla > Delphinidae > Orcinus > Orcinus orca. Next base: position 51,112,219 of record NC_064575.1, read on the forward strand.
AAGCTGTGGTCCGAGAACATTTTGACTGCCTCACAGCCAAACGGAAATTGCCTTCGTACATACTAGAAGACAGCGAACTGACCGAGTTGTGTGTGAAGGCCAAAGGAGATGAAGATTGGTCGAGAGACGTGTGTCTGGAATCCAAGACCCCTGAGTATAGTGTTGTCATTCAGGTATGAGAAGTAGTACAATCCAGAATAGAGCAGCTTTAAATTTTTAAATTTCTCGTTATGTTCTTTATTCAGTACAGCACTTAATTTATTAATAAATGATATATACAAAAGAGGGGAGGCCTGAAATAGTATAAAAAGGCTTTGAATATTATTTCTCAAACATTTTCGTCCCCATCCCACGACAACACGTTTGTATCAGTTCCAGTCGTTCTCGTAGCCAAGACTCTACCCCTCCCAGATGGAGATGATTTATATCTTGAAAAAGATTCTGATGCACAAGGGCTTTGGAGGGACGGGAGGGAATAAAGGGTGTCCTCCCCACTTGAGAAGCCTTATGATGATCTGCTACTTTTTTATCTCTGTCTCAATCTCCACCATCATCACTTTCATTCCCATAAAGGACAAATCCTCTCTTTTGTTCTCCCACTCACTCTTATATCAGTCTCTCCACATACAAATCCCTTCATCTTTACGGAAAGAATTGGCCCCATTGACTCACTGCACATTCACTTTATGCCATAATGAAGTCTGTTTTTGCTTATTCTTTTTTTTTAAATGGCTTTTTTCTGTAACTTCAAACTTTTTGTATCCTCCAAATGGATATTATATCTGTGCCTTATTTTGATGAATTAGTAAACTGTTTAGTATTTAATAGAACCCTTTTCTGTCTCATGTGCAGGTGCCGTCTTCACACAGTTCTCTTATTTATGTCTGGTGCACAGTTTTGACTTTAGAACCCAGCTCTCAAGTGCAACAACGCATGGTAAGTGCTTTCTAATCCTAAAATATGGCATATGGCTTTGACCTTTCCTGTTCTGAAATAAATTAAGGTCAGAGTGACCCAGGGAAGAGATTTATTACAAGTTTGTTTCAGTGTCAAACAGCTGGAATACTGCAACAAAGCAAATATGAAAGTTGTTCTGTCCTTTTATTTTTATAGATTGTGTTCAGCCCTCTTTTTATCATGAGGAGTCATCTTCCAGACCCCATTATCATACATTTGGAGAAAAGAAGTCTGGGATTGAGTGAAACACAAATTATTCCAGGAAAAGGACAAGAAAAACCGCTGCAAAACATAGAACCTGACCTTGTACATCACCTAACATTTCAAGCAAGGTACTGGGAAAGTCCTTACATTTTCTTAAGAGAGATTCAGTAGAAAAATAACTTTGTGCTGCTGAGGGGGTAAGGGAGGATAGAGTTTTTTGTATGATTTCTTATCTTATGAGAATGTTATTTTTAAATTGCCCTGCCTAGTATTCTCTTATTCTCTTCTACAGTTTAAGATAAAATTCAGCCCCTTTGGATATAAATAAGAGGGATGATCAGAAAATGTAATTGACACATAATTTCTGTAGAGGAACAAGAGATCTCCACCCAAGCATTGGGGAGGAAAGGCCACGGCCCAGATAATTCCCCAAACTGTGTCATCATCCCTAAGGCACCAAAAATTGACTCACTCTCACCAAAAAAAATATTGGTCTATGATACATCTGCTAATCATTCTTGTTTTTTCTTTCCATTTCCTAGAGAAGAAGATGATCCTTCACATTGTGCTGTTCCCATCTCAACATCCCTCATTAAGCAAATAGCCACTAAGATACACCCCGGAGGCACAGTTACTCAGACCCTTGACGAGTTCTATGGGCCAGAAAAGTCCCTTCAACCCACATGGCCCTATAATAAAAAGGACTCTGACAGGTAATGTTCTCTAGCAGTCTTTTTCTACAAACATTTCTCAATATTAAGAAATAAATAACTGTTCACAAAAATCTTAGATACCATAAAAACATTTTAAAAAAGATGTTTGCATGTATCTGTCAGATTCTGACCTTTTATCACCTAGTAGATGTATTCCGTAGATTGCTTCATTCTTAATCTCAAACATAGTTGCATGAAAAGTTTCTTTCTCCTGGATGCAAACTTAGCATTGCATGACTCTGGTGTGAAGAGGTGTCATACAGGAGCGTTGTGTGTCTGGAATCCTTAAACACATTTCATGAATCCTGAAGTCATCATGTTTCATTGAGTCTCTTGGATGTGGTATTTGGCACAGGAATGAGCAGCTGAGCCAGTGGGACAGCCCAATGCGAGTGAAGCTGTCAGCCTGGAAGCCATATGTGAGGACCTTGTTGATAGAGCTGCTACCCTGGGCCCTGCTCATCAATCAGTCCAAGTGGGACCTCTGGCTGTTTGAGGGAGAGAAGATTGTTCTACAGGTTCCTGCTGGCAAAATTATTATCCCTCCTAATTTTCAGGTACTATAACTTTTTTTTTAAAACTAATAGGAATTCTTTCCTTTCAACAACCAGCTTTTATTCTGAGGTTGCATTTATGTTCTTAACAGAATCAATCAGTTGTGGAAAACTGTCCTCCTAGATGCATATGTAAGGGGTATGGAATGTTCTTTGATATTCAGAGACATCTCAGATGTCTTTTTTTTTTTCCCCATCAGCAGTATTCATGCTTGAGTTATCATTAAATTTGATAACTTGTACTAGTTACATTCTCATTTCCATTGTGTATAGGATGTTTGACAAGTATTAGGATTTGCCTGCTCAGGATATGTTAAGAATATAGAGCCATATTCTGTGCTAACCCACCCCCTAGATATTTTTGTGGTTCTTACAGAAACTCTCAGAGATGTGCAAGATGGATAAGAAGTAAAGATTTCTGAACAGCTATTTTTGTCAAGGCCCCTTTTCCTTTATAAGTGGACTTGCCTGTCCATAATCATGGATGCCCCCCGTTAGTGATAACAGCATAGAATCATTAATAACAAGGGAAGAAAAACTTAATTGTAAAACAGAATTTCATAGGAAGATTTTATATTCCATTACAGGAGAACTTTCTTGATAAGGCTAGCCCAGTTCAAGAAGGCACATAAATCTGTAAGAAAATAGAGTACAAGGAATTTCTAAATAAAATGTTTTCCTGATAGGGAATAATTTGAGAGTCCTTTTTTTTTGAACTCCAGTTTATAAGCATCTTTACTCAATTGCATTTTTCCTTTTTTTTTTTTTAAGTAATCATATGATGTTACCTTAAGGAATTGGGATGTTGACCTACATGTACGTAGTGTTGCATATTATTCTTTTTCAAATGAAATGAAACCTTCAGTTTTTAAGCCTTTGGTATATAGGGTAGTCACAGTTTAGATTGATGTTTTTTTTCCCTCCTTCAATAAATATGAATTCCATTGTGATTCAGAGAAAGCACTGGGAACTAAAATAAAATGTATGTTGCCATTACCAAAAAAAAGGGATTTAGTTGCCTAAGTAGACCTATTACATAATATAAAAAATTCCTACGAATTGAGGTAAAAATATCAAAGTTAAGAAAAATACTTTATAATTGAGGCATTACTTTTCCAGGAAGCTTTTCAAATTGGAATATACTGGGCAAATACAAACACTGTGCACAAGTCAGTAGCAATTAAACTGGTCCATAACCTGACATCTCCAAAGTGGAAAGATGGAGGTAATGGTGAAGTTGTGTCATTGGACGAAGAAGGGTTTGTTGCTGCCGAAATAAGACTTGGTGCTTTCCCAGGACATCAGAAGGTAAGATCAAAGTCGATAAAAGTCTGTGTGGCTCAGGGGATAGCATGCCATCCCTTCAACCTGTTTAAAATGAGTCTACCCTTTTCTTTTTTAATCCCTTTTTGGTATTACTTGTTCCAAACAATTTTTAACAGTGTAACGTGATTTCTTAGACCTCTGTTTTACAGTCGTTTTTTTTTTCCTTTGCTAGTGATAAAAGCTGTGTCACATAGTTTATCCAATAACCTCTCTATTCCAGAACACTCAGCAGTCACTTGATTTATTGTATGTAGGGGAAAAAAGTGAACTTATTCCCAAATATCCACAAGTTGTACTTGGCCTCCTTGTTTTAGAGCAGGAGGTAGAGCTGCTAACATTCTGAGTATTGAGTGAAAGGACAAAGGCTCCTGCAGCAAAGGTTATATTTCTGGAAAGGGCATCCTGAGCAAAATGATGTGGAGTTGTATTATTGAACAGCGGACTGGTACTCATGTTTATGAAGATGAATACAAAAAAAATGAAAAAAATAGTTATTTAACTAAATATAAGTGGTATGTGCTTTTCAACATGAATCTTTTCTAAAGTAGTATATGAAAACCAGTTAAGCTGAATAATATAGTAACAAATCACATTAAACTGTATGTATGAAGTAAGTATCATAGTGTACCATGTAGGAATCTCATGCTGTACTTAATGATATCTTCGTTATTTTAGCTGTCCCAAATCTGAAAAAGAAAGGATGCTTCATCAGAGTAGTATAATTCAGAATGACCTTTCTCTGGGAACAAGCTAGATTTTGACAGGCATCTTCAAAGAGCCTCCTGAGAAAAGTTAGGGTCATTTGGTGACTTTTTAAAAATAAATTTCTCTGATACAAAGTAGTAGGTCTTCAGTATTCAAGGCTGGTATCCATTTCCTCAAAGTTGTCTGGGCAACACATGTTTATGCTCTGCCGGCCAAAATACTGTAACACGGGTGTAAATGGCAAAGAGCTGTAAGCGTGAATCACTGAAAGTTGAATAGTTGTAAGTTGAGAACTACCATCAAAACCTGGAAAAAAAGTTATGATATACAGTCAGACACCCAGTACTCCAGCACCTCACAAAGTGGCCACAGCAAGTGCGAATAAATGTTAGTGAAGGAATGAATGAACTGTTGGAAAATATAATATTATTATATTTATATCTCATTATTCTCTAGTAGTGATTCTCAAACTTTTTAGCCTTTGGACCCCTTTACACTCTTAAAAGATACCGAGGACCTCCAAAAAACCTTTTGTTTATGTGGCTTATATCTATTTGATAATTATCAAATTAGAAATTAAAACAGAAAATTTTAAACACAAGAATTCACAAACATACATTTCATTAGCCATAAGCATGATGACATCATATGTCATATAGCCTCTGGAAAACTCCACTGTATGCTCATGTGAAAATTAGAGTGAAAAAGACAAATAGCATCTTATTATTATTTTAAAATTAGTTTTGACCTTGGGGCCCCCTGAAAGAATCTCAAAGACCAACTCCTCCAAGGGTTCTCAGACCACACTCTGAGAACTTTCTTGACGTTACCACTTGCTAGATGGATATCTTTAGGCAAGTAATACCTTCTCTGAGCATCAGTTCCTCATACAATGTGATAGGACAATGAGATGATACACACCGTGGTTAAGAGCAGCACCAGGGAACCAGTCTGCATGGTTTCTAATTCCAACCCTTAGACCCTCTTTATCTTTGTGACCTTGGGCAAGTTGCTTACCTCTTTGTGCCTCATTTTTTCTCTTCTGTAAAATGGGGATAATATAGTAGCTACCCCATGTGGGTGTAGTGAGCATTCTGTGAATTAATATGCATAAAGTACTTTCAACAGGTGGAGCACAAGAAGGCAATATATGAAGGTCAGCTGTTACTATTTTCTTCAACATTGTCATCATTATTTAAGTTCTCAGAACTCCCCTTGGTCCAGGTACACATTCAGTGAGATAGCTGCTAGGGTGAGCATGAGAAGGGGAATGCTGGATTGAGTTCTTTATGTTGAAAAGGATAAGTGACATCTGTTTATGTATAAGTGCTTTATAAATAAATATTTTGTGAGGGAAAAATTGGTTTAATAACTTGAAAACAAGTCTCTGTCACTATACAATAGCAGGAAAAGTAGGCGGTTTGCTAAAGCACCCTGTTGAAGAGTAAATAGTGACCCTTTTTAGGGACCAAGACAATTTTGAGACTGAAAGGGAACTCTACTAAATCCTCTGGAACAGAAGATAAAATTGATACTGTCCTGTGCAAACCAATGGATAAAATGACTTTTAAAAATAATCAAGAGGTTTTTGTATGCCATATGATTTTTTCCCCCTTTGGAAGCATCCACTTAAGTATCAGATTTAATTTGAATTTATGTATTATGTTCTGTTGTTTAGAAGTTGTTAATATTTTCATTAATTGATGAAATACATGATTGGTGAGTCAAAATACTCTAAAGATGGGGCAGAATAAACAAAAAAACAGTGGTTAGATGCCACGAAGTAGGTGGCAGTGCCTTAACTGTATGCGCCTCTCCCATCCTTGTCAAGGGGAGTGCTAACCTTCTCTCCTTTCATACAACACCCATATAATATTTTAAAAATTACTCTTTCCTCAATTGTCCTGCAGTTATGCCAGTTCTGCATTTCCTCCATGGTACAGCAAGGCATACAAATTATTCAGGTTGAAGACAAGACTACAATAATCAATAATACGCCGTATCAGATATTTTATAAACCACAGTTATCTATCGCCAGACCCCACTCTGGAAAGGAGGTAAGCAATTCAAAGATGATTGTTTTGTCTAAGTTTTCATAAATCAATAATAATTATTATCAACTTTTTTTTAACCTGGAACAAATCAAAAGCTAACACTGAATATAGGTAAAGATTCGTTGATTTTTGCTTTCATTAAAACCATGGATGCTGGTCTTCCCCGGTGGCGGAGTGGTTGAGAGTCCGCCTGCCGATGCAGGGGACACGGGTTCGTGCCCCGGTCTGGGAAGATCCCACATGCCGCGGAGCGGCTGGGCCCGTGAGCCATGGCCGCTGAGCCTGCGCCTCCGGAGCCTGTGCTCCGCAGCGGGAGAGGCCACAACAGTGAGAGGCCCGCGTACCGCAAAAAAAAAAACCACACACACACACACAAAAACAAAAAACAACCATGGATGCCATGGTGAGCACTTCCAAGGTATTTAATGAGGAGACATCCTACCAAGCTGGAGATCCGGACCCACTGGCAGCTGGGTGCTGCCGGCCCCGTCTGCCCCCGAGGCTGCAGCGCTCTCTGCCAGAGCTCACTAACACAAGGCCCCGCCAGCAGGAAGCGGGCCTGAGGACTGGCTCAGAGGCTCCTGGAAAAGAACATCTGCCTCGCAGGCCACCGTGCCTGGAGGAGCCCTGTGTGAAGAAGGCTCAGCCCCAACGGAGCCCCAGATCTGGGAGCGCTGAGCTCTGTGTCCACGAGGAGAGGAAATGTGAAAATGTACCAGCTCGTTTATGTTAACGTCTCTATGGCAGAATACGCGGCAAATGAATCCAATATTCAATTCTTTATACAGTTCAGATGAACAGTTTTATTTTAAGAGAGTAAGGAGATATTTTAAAAGGATTTGAAAACAGAATATGCTAAGTGGTATCTATTGTTTTACGCTATTGAAACCATCATATAGAAAAGTATTATTTTTCTTTACTTTCATCTGAATTTATTGTTAGCCCTTACTTTCAGCTCCTAAAAATTACATTAGAGCAATACAGTAGGATGAAAGTCTTATTCTTCTAAGCCTACAGTGCATTATAGTATTTATAAAAATGTCAGAGTAATAGAATTTCATCTTGGTTCGTTGAAGTATTGATAGAATAAATAGGTGACCAGAAGTACCCTGGTGGGAAGTAGAGGTCAACAGTAATTGCATTGTAGGCGAGGATTTGAGGGAAGATCCAGCATGAGCCCTGATAATTTTCCTGCTTCTCCCCACCCTAGGGCTTCCTGAGGCATTGGGTCAGGGTTTTCGACACTGACACTTCCTCATCTGAAGAGGGGCATAATTTTGCATTCCTTGCAGGTTTTGGGTGAAGGTTAAATGAGGTAATATGAGTAAAAAGGCTGGGCACTCAGGAAAGGAGAATTGCCAGCAGTCACCTCAATACCAGCATCACAATGTGCTCCTTGAGAGAAGGGGAAGGCCCGCATCCTTTCTGCAGCTGAGGGGGCCCCCTTTTTCAACCCCGACCCTGCTTCGGGCAGGTGTTGGAATTGTTTAAAGACATGGTAATCCCTACCCTCTCAGGGAGACTGTCTGGGACAGTGGGAGAAACAGCCCAAGAGCGAAGGAGGAAGCCTGGCTGCTGGCTAGGCTTTGCCACACACTGGCTTTGTGATGCTGGACAAATCATCTGCACTCTGGGAAGCAGCTTCCTCAGCTGTGAAAGAGGAGGGCCAAATAAATTATCTCTAAAGGTCCTTTTTATGTCTACAATCCTGAGACTCTCTAATGTGCCAGAAACCATGTGGAATTCCAACAGAGGGTTGGAGATCAGAGTTTCCTGCTCCCTCAGGATGAGCCTTCAAAAAAATTTGTCTTCTGAGCCCCCAGTTTACCCTTCTGTATCTCATTCAGATCTCTTCTGCCCAAGGTCCCCCGGGGTGCCACCCTTTCAGTCCAGCCACACCTCTCTAGGAGGACTCCCTCCCAACAAACAACACTTGTACCACATGGCATGGCTTTTCTTTGCAGTACCTGGGGGTATTGAGAACTTTGCATCACCTTTGAAGTCACACCAGTTTTATCATGTTTCATTATGCCTAGAAAAGCCAACCCTGTTCTTCCTGCTCCTTGTAATTGTCTCATTAGAGCTTTCTCATGGGAACAGGATTTCTAATATTCCCATGTCCCCCACCTGGCCACCTCCTGAGAATATATGTTATGGTTTCTCAGAAGCTGTGCTTTAAAAAGTGTAACTTCTCTGTATGACTGTAGTAACTGTGCTCTCTCTGCATTGTCTTTTCTTTCTTCAGTATTTTCATGTTCCAGACAGTGCTACTTTCAGCATTTGCCCAGGTGGCGAGCAGCCTGCTGTGAAATCCAGCTCCCTTCCTTGCTGGGACTTAATGCCTGATATCAGTCAGTCAGCGCTGGATGCATCCCTGCTTCAGAAACAGATCTTGCTGGCCTTCTCTCCTGCCGCAGTTGCCGACAGCTCACAGTGCTGGAGCCTGCCAGCTCTAGTTAGACAAGAGTTTCCCAGACAGAGTGTGTCAGTGCCCTTCGGGAACTATAGGGAAAATGGATTCTGTACCAGGTATTTTACATTTATGTGAATGTCCTTCTTTGCTTCATCCAGGTGCTGGGAGAAATAGGAGAATATTTGCAGTGCTCACCACATGTAAAATCAGGTTTTGCTTTTATTTTTCATGGCTTCTAGATTTTGTATACAACTGGGCAAATGTTATGATCACACATGGGTTGTCCCAGTGTACTACTGATGAGATTTCTCCCTTATGCAGCTTCTACTAGGGGGAAATGTGATGTTTGTACCGTAGAATAGCAGAAATCTATCATAATGAAAAGATCACCTTCTTTTATGGCTTCTTAGCCTCTGTCAAGTGATAAGAAATAAGAGTTAAAATATGAGAGAGTCAAGTTGGAAAACCTTTTCTTTTCCCATATTTTACTTTTACTTCAAAATGGAATTTTTCTCAAGTCATTAAGAGAGATAACTTAGATAAACACAAGTCACAGAAGACTCTGTTCTGTGGTTGTTCCTGCACGCAAGTTACTCCAATTACCAATTACCAATTATGCAAATAGCAACCACAGAATCAAGCCAGAGACATGTAATGGTTTGTTCATACCGGACTTTTATTTTGCGGTCGTTTTGCATGCAATATGTCCTTTCTGTAGCTGTCAGGAATAACTTATTTATGGTATATATAAAAAGTACAAAAGAAAACATATTGTAACCTTATGAGAGGTACCTTTTTTCGTGATTATGAATTTATAGACTTTATTTGAGATTTTAGCCATCTTAACTTTGATGTATATAGAGATTTCTAGTAGTAATATTTTAAAAGATAACTTCCTGACTCGAGTTATCCTTAATATTAAGGCTCTGTTCCCTACACACATCCCTTCTTTCACAACACTCACAAACATCCATGATTTTATAAACACTTTTCACCCCTAACTCAAGAGGAATGTTTGTCCTTATGTTCTGGTTGGAGGAGTTAAGTGTAGTGAGTTTTTTTATTTTTAATTAAAACAAACTTGGGACTTCGGTGCAGTGGTTAAGAATCCGCCTGCCAATGCAGGGGACGCGGGTTCGAGCCCTGGTTCGGAAAGATCCCACATGCCGCGGAGCAACTAAGCCCGTGCACCACAACTACTGAGTCTGCGCTCTAGAGCCCACGAGCCACAACTACTGAGCCCGTGTGCCACAACTACTGAGGCTGCGCTCTAGAGCTCACGAGCCACAACTACTGAGCCCACGTGCCACAGCTACTGAAGCCCGCGCGCCTAGAGCCTGTGCTCCGGAACAAGAGAAGCCACCATAATGAGAAGCCCGCGCACCGCAAAGAAGAGTAGCCCCCGCTTGCTGCAACTAGAGAAGGCCCGTGTGCAGCAACGAAGACCCAATGCAGCCAGAAATAAATAATAAATAAATAAATTTATTAAAAAAAAACTTATTGTTTCCAAAGCGGGGTGGGGGGAGGGATAAATTAGCAGGCTGGGAATTAACATACGCACACTACTATGTATAAAATAGATAACCAGCAAGAACCTACTGTATAGCACAGGGAACTATACTCACCGTTATGTAATAACCTATAAGGGAAAAGAATCTGAAAAGAATATATGTATATAACTGAATTGCTGTGCTGTACACCTGAAACTTACACAATATTGTAAATCAACCATACTTCAAAAAAAAATTTTTTTAACATCTTTATTGGAGTATAATTGCTTTTCAGTGGTGTGTTAGTTTCTGCTTTATAACAAAGTGAATCAGTTATACATATACATATGTTCCCATATCTCTTCCCTCTTGCGTCTCCCTCCCTCCCACCCTCCCTATCCCACCCCTCTAGGTGGTCACAAAGCACTGAGCTGATCTCCCTGTGCTATGCGGCTGCTTCCCACTAGCCATCTATTTTACATTTGGTAATGTATATATGTCCATGCCACTCTCTCACTTCGTCCCAGCTTACCCTTCTCCCTCCCCATATCCTCAAGTCCATTCTCTAGTAAGTGTTATTTTGAGATAATCGTAGATTCACATACAGGTACAGGAAATAATACAGAGAGGTCCCATGTATCCCTTACCCAGTTCCCCTATCTTGCAAAACTCAACTATAATATCACAACTGGGATATTGGCGTTGATACAATCAACATATAGAACATTTCCATCAATTAAGTGTGGTAAGTTTAATAAGGAAGTATTTTTGAAAGCAATGTGAACCTATGTATAGAAAACAAAACTTATTTTTAAAACTGAGAGACAAAATGTAAAATAAAACACTTAAAATTAAGTTTAAAATTCTAAGATTTTATTAATATAATTTAAATCCTCATCTGTACATATTAAGCTAGATATTACATTGGAAGTGCCGTATTTCAGTCTTGGCCCCAGCTCTTGGCTATCGGCAGAGCATTCTCTGTGGTTGGCTTGCCCAGCTCTTCCACAGGTAGGCTGGGAGAAGGACTTTGGTGCTAATGCAGAGACTGACGCTCAGAGAGTGTTCCATCTCCTCTCCTCCAGTCCAGCAGTGCATATGTCATGGTGTTAGTTAATCATTAATATGATTTCCCCAAATACTAATCGACAGTTCACCTTGACATTTCAGACAAATATACAGGCTTTGGGAAGAACTCACACTGGCGAGCAGAATAGGTAATGAATGGGAAATCCTTCAGTGTGTCATTGACCCCTTATAATAAGTGGAAACTGAGGGCCACATTTGGCAAATATCTGATTTCTTTGATTAATTTCAACAATCGGCCCACAGAATTTAAGCTTCAGGGAGAATTTTTTTCCTGCTTTGTTATGAAATACTTTTTGGTAGTCTCTAGGTCTAAATTGGAGCCTTTCTCTCTGTCCATTGTAGAGGTCAGCCTACGGCCACACAGCAGTTTCTCTGAGGCCAAATAGTAAATACAGCTTTGCTCTTCGTAGATCCTGTAAAGCATGATGATTGGCAAAAATTGACAACAAACATTGAGCATACCTACCTTTAGAATTAAAAAAGAGCAAGTACCCAGATTCTCTAGTCGTCCTTCTAGAAGCACATCAACTCCTCCTTTGCCAAAATTTACCAAGCACTTTTGAGGAGGAAAAGCTAGCACAAGGATACCTGTAATTCCCTCCGAGTGGTAGGAGTTATGAGGGTTTTATTTTATTTATATTTTTAACTTAATTTTATTTTTTTAATTTTTATTTTATATTGGAGTATAGTTGATTAACAACGTTGTGTTAGTTTCAGGTGTACAGCAAAGTGATTCAGTTATACATATTCTTTTTCAAATTCTTTTCCCATTTAGGTTGTTACGGAATTGAGCAGTTCCCTGTGCTATACAGTAGGTCTTTGTTATCTGTTTTAAATATAGTAGTGTGTATATGATCTTTCACATTTTTTTGAACATTTTATGACAAAAATGTTTACTACTGTCAGAAAAAATTAGTAAACCTATCATTAGTGTTTGGCAGGTAATAGATAAGTGGATGCCCATCCAGTCTCTGGAAAACATTTCCTCTGATGTATAAGAGAGAAGGTGTTATAGAGGTTCTGAATATTGCAGATCCAAATAAACATGTATCAGGAGAGAAAGCGTGCATTTTTTTCTAAACCATTTCTATCCTTTGATTCTGTTCTAGGGCTATAGCACTGACATATCAAGAGCACTTTGGAGTGACTTATTTAACCCTCTCAGAAGACCCTAGTCCTCGAATAATTTTCCACAACAGATGTCCAATAACACTACTTATAAAGGAAAATACTAAAGGTATATGTTATAGTATTGAATTTAAATAATACAAAACCTATATTCTTTCTGGAGGTTTTTGACTTCGTAGTTACCTGTGACCCTTAAATAAAAGTGAGCTTCTCTGAGAAGTTTCTCCTGCCCCATTACGTTTAGTATCCCCAAGTCTTTTTCTTCAAGGCCTAAGTCTGCATATGCCTTTCTTTTTTCAATTTTAGATATTCCAAAGTGTGAGGTTTATTGCAGAAGAATTCCTCCTGAGTGCTCAATTCATCATGAGCTGTATCATCAGCTTTCCAGTTATCCAGACTGCAGGACCAGAGACTTACTCCCCAGCCTCCTTTTGAGAGTAGAATTGCTGGAGGAAACGACGAGTGAGTGGAGCGACGCCATCGACATCAACAGTCAGGGAACACAGGTCAGTGAGCCGCGAGGGTTCCTGCCAAAGCCCAAAGAAACAGTCCCTTTTTAAGGTTTTGGTGGTTGTCTGTTTCTAAACATAGTTTTCTAAATGCTGAATGTCTTGTCTCTGTGTGAGGCCACATGTGTATCCACTTTTACATCTTCAATGGGCTATAAATTCTCAAACCCAAGTATGTATCTCAAAGCGTACTTTGCAACTGTTTATGAGAGGGGAGCACCAGTTAAGCAAGCCCATCTTGGGTCTAAATCCAGGTCAAAAATGAAATAAAATTGTTAACTTTCTTTACATGGAAGGTAATCTAACTGTCCAGATCTTAGGCCAATCATATTGTCAACCCTAGATTAATCACCTCTTTTGAAAATTTGCTAAGTGTAAAATATACATATTAATCCTAGTAGTGCATGAAACTTTGCAAATATAAGCACAGTTTTAAAAACCTGAACAGTTCAGATGTCCTGATTTGTCTCTGTCTTACTCTGGATGTTAGTGATAATATTTTTCTTGAAAATGGCACAGGAACCTAGCATTTCCTTTCTGCTCTACTTAAAATTTGCCATTTTTCAGTACAATTCAGTGGCATTAAATACATTCACAATGTTGTAAAACCATAACCACTATCTATTTCCAGAAATGTTTTGTCATCCTGAACAGATACTCTAAACCCGTAACTCCCCATTCTCCCCTCTCCCCAACTCCTGGTGATCTCTAATGTACTTTCTGTCTCTGAATCTGCCTACTCCAGGCATCTCATGTAAGTGGAATCATACAACATTTGTCCTTTTGTGTCTGGCTTATTTCACTTAGCATAATGTTTTCAAGGTTCATGCATGTTGTAGCATGTGTCAGAACTTCATTCCTTTTTATGGCTGAATAATATTGTGCTGAACTTTTTAAAAGTCCTTTCACATATATTAGTGCATTTGATCTTCACAACAGGCTTATGAAGTAGGTCCTACTGTAATGGTTACAGCACACATATTAAAGTTATAAATGTACTTACAGTGATAATAATGGTTATCATTTAATAAGTGCTTAATGTATGCTAGGCATTGTGCTAAGCACTTTACATTCATTCTTACTTAACCTTTGCAGCAGCCATACGAGATAGGGACCGTCACCTCCATGTTACAGAAGTGAAAACTGAGATCTCCAGAAGGAACATGGCCTAATTCCCATGTGTTACAAGGGAAGGGACTGGGATTTTATCCAGACCTGCCTGACTCCATAGCATGTGCTATGAATGCTACATCCTTACCTGGAATTCCTTAACTGCCCTCTTCCCCAGTCCTGCTGGCACATTCTGTCTCATCTCTCAAGGGATTCTCTCCCTACACCCCTGTGAAGTCTCCTGCCCACCCCCATTTAATTGCATTCACTTCTGTAAATGATTTCCTACCAAGTCAAGATTCCTGGCAGTCAGACACCTGCCTTATTCATCCACAGCCTACAGCAGAATGCCTGCCAACACAATGAGATCTGAATACATATCATACAGATAAGTGAATGACTGAATGAATGAAAGAGAAGATGAGGTTACCAAGAGAGGTCTTATAAGGGAGGAGAAGAGGGTCCCAGGCCTAACCTTGGGAAACTCCAACATGTGAGTGTCATGCAGCAACAGACTGAGAAGGATCAGGAGAGTGGCTGGGCGAGAACCTGGGCAGAAACAGGAAAGCCCCTGAGAGAGAGAGTTTACAGGATGGCAGATGGTGGGAAGAGGGCAAGCAGGGTAGCCACTGGAAGTTACAGGTTCGGAGGGAGAGGAAGTGAGGGAGTGCAGGGACGGTGAGAAGTGTTCTTTCAAGAAGCGTGGCCGTGAAGCAGATGAGATCAGTGGGGAGGAAGCCCTTTATATACTGCAGGAAAGTAGTCAGTGGAGGAGACATGAAAACAGGAGCGAGGAATTGCCAGAGAGACAAGTCCAAAGCATGGGGAGTGTAATTCTACTTGAACAGAAGGGCCACGCCCTCTTCTCTGTTGGCAGAAAAGAGTTGGGGATGGGCACAGGTGTAGGTAGAGATCTCAGGAGGGATGGACTGGGAAATGGAGTGAAGTGATACCCACTGGCCTTAAGTTTATTATGAAGTGTGGAATGAAACATCTGCTGAGAGACAGAGGGAAACGGGTGGGGGCCTGGGGAGTGTAGCTGTGGAAACAGGTGAAGGACATGGCCGGGGACAGGTGCAAGAGGGGCCCCGCTCACCTGGGAGACCTGCATTTGTGGTTCCCCAAACTACTGAGGGGTGTGATCTCCATCCGCAGTGCTCATGTGATGAACAGTGAAAATCTGCTGGGTCTGTGCAGCCTCAGAAGACGTTCCCCGTCTCAGTAATTTACAAAATAAGTATCACCAGCTTCTCAAGGGTCCCTGAACTCCCCTGCATCGGTTTGAAGATGTTTGAAACCTTGCTTATATATGTCTAGGGAATTCTTTACAATAGGCATTCTGCCTGCCAAACCTTATTTTGGGGATTCCTGTTCACTCTAAATTTCCTCAAACCTTTGTAGTCAGGGACACTTCAAAGCTGAGAGGAGGTACTGTTTCCAACACCCTTATCATCCCTGGTCCGAGGACCCAGCAAAGTCTCATGTTCCCATTAATCTTTGAGGAGCTGTGTGCCATATGTCCCGCAGACCACGGTTTACTTCCTATTCTGGAGGAAGATTTGTTTCAGGCCCTCACTGGCATCTCCTCAGTAACACACCAGGGCATATAAATCACTGGGGAGCTTGGGGAGCTGTGTCCTCTGATGAAAGGAAGCAGCCCTTCTGTAGGAGGGAGCTTGTCTTCCAGGAGCCTTTCCTCAGCCCTGGGTCACAGGCACGTGATGTGATTTCAAAGCTGACCTAAAAAAAGCAGAATTAAAAAAAAAAAAAAGCAGAATTAAAACACCATAAAATCTCCATTATGCCCCAAGGAAGAAGACTCCTTTAGCTTTTGTCAGTCACAGAGATGCCCCTGCCTTGGTCATGTAAATAAGACCGTGTCATGTTGTATAATTTTGACATGGAATATGAGAAGGAATATGCAGACAGTAACTTTATGGTTACACAAAGAAGTATTCTTTGGATCAAGAGTTAACTAGAAGACCTGAGAGCGTGTCGGCCACAAAATCATGATGGGGGTGGGTTTTCTGGGGCTGTGTCCCTGGCTCACACCTGGTTAGAAGACATCTCAGCCAGAGGCCCCGCAGTGGCAACTGGTGCTCTTATCCCTAATGACAGTGGGTGGGAGCCTGACTTCAGGGAGGAAAAATCTTCAGATTCTCAATAAGTAAGTGAACGTATGAAAAATAAGCTTATGTTGATAATTTTAAGTCATAATTTTGATCCTATCAGGGAAATACTTTAGAATCCTGTCACAGTGTATGGGATTTCAATTGCTCATAGTTCAAAACCTCATTTTCGTCAAAGTTAGGCAACCTTCTTTGGAAAAATTCAAAACAAAAAAAGGTACACAGAAAACATAGTAGTTACTTTTTTACTAATATAGACATTGAGAAACATTGCTTCAGTCGTTCAATCCGCAGGACTTCTTGAGATTAAATATGCGCCAGACATTATAACCTGGTGCTGGGACTACATAAAATACAGTGAACAAACATGGAACACAGCCCTTTCCCTGAAGGAGACCATGTGTGGAGGAGATAGATGATAAGCAAGTAATCCCATGGGTCGTTGTACTGTTGTGAACTCTGGTAACAGCTCTGCAGGAGAGGCGGGTACAGGTGTGCTGTTTATACGGCAGACTAATTTGAGAGGCCAAGGAGTGTGTCAGTGGGTAAGAGACCTGGCATCTATGCCTTAAAGGAGAAACAGGCATTAAGTATTAGACGAGAGAATGGGAGATTTTTCTTGGCAGAAAGAATAATGTGTTCAAAGCTTTGGTGCTCAGAGAGGGAACATCGGCCTTTCAGGGATCTAAATGCCAGTGTGGCCCTAGTGCCAGATGAAGGAGAAGGGGGTGAGAGAGGAGGCTAGTGAGGCAATTCAAGGCCAAACCTGGCAAGATGCTGTCGCTCCAATCAAGGATTTGGGGTTTTATCTTAAAAGCCACGGGAAGTGATTGAATTGTTTATGAAAAGCAATTTCTGAGCCAAAGAAGAACGAGCAGTTTGAACCCCAAAAGGCAGATTAAAATTATCTCTTTGCAGGTGAATTCTCTTCTACAAAGATACAGTAAATTCTCATGATCTTTGACTCTTTTTTTTTTTAATTTATTTTATTTTTGGCTGTGTTGGGTCCTCGTTGCTGTGCGCGGGCTTTCTCTAGTTGTGGCGAGCGGGGGCTACTCTTCATTGCGGTGCCTGGACTTCTCATTGTGGTGGCTTCTCTTGTTGTGGAGCATGAACTCTAGGCGCGCGGGCTTCAGTAGTTGTGGCACATGGGCTCAGTAGTTGTGGCTCACGGGCTCTAGAGCACAGGCTCAGTAGTTGTGGCGCACGGGCTTAGTTGCTCCTCGGCATGTGGGATCTTCCCAGACCAGGGCTCGAACCCGTGACCCCTGCATTGGCAGGCGGGTTCTTAACCACTGCACCACCAGGGAAGTCCTCATGATCTTTGACTCTTAACAGAAGTGTTTAGTGGGGTCAGCATCATTGCTGTTTTCTTCTCCTATAAGCTCTGTACCATTTACAAAGTGCTTTCACATCCAGTCTCCGTTCTTTCATTCATTTATTCAACCAACTTTTACTGAGGACCTATCAAGGGCCAAACCCTTTTCCCTGAATAATGTATAATTCCCACCTTCAAGGCACCTGCATAGCTAAATAAATGCAGTCGAATGTAGTAAGCCCCAAGATAGAGGCTTTGATCACTGCAAAAACTCTAAGATAGTCGGGGCAGTAATTTTGATGTTTATGTTACTGATGAGAGGATTGAGGCTTAAAAAGTAATCCACTAGATGGTTTATAATTAAGCAGCATCAGGCTGGAACCTGGGTCTGCTCACATGTGGCCCAGTCTCGTTTTTCCTATACCAAGCTAAGAGCACTGTCTGTCCTTTGGAGTCCTGCCCTGGCTACAAACATTTCCACCTGAAAGTCGATGAAAGCACAGGTTAGAAGAGGTTTTCTAATGTCCCCTTTTACCTAGAGCAAGAGTCCCTTCCATGACATCCCACCCTAGAAGATTCCGAGTGTCATAGTCATGGCTTATTCCAGCAGTGACTATGAGAAAGTTTCTGCTTATATCAAGCTGAAAACTATCCCTCTGTAGGATCCATTCATCCATCCTTGTTTAACCTGCTGAGGCATCACAGAGTATTTACTTCCCCTTTAATAGAGCAACACTACAATCATTTGAAGGCAGCTTCAACATCTTCTCTAACCGTTCCCTTATCCAGGCCAAACGTTTCTGGTTCCTTGAATCATTCCTTCAGCAAGTGTGATTTCCAGACCCATCACCACAGTTACCCTGCCTGAACACACTAGTGTGTTATGTTCCCTTTTAAAAATCTGGCAGCCAGAATTATACATACTATTCCAAATGTGGTCTAACCAGCTATTACCTCCCTATGCTACATTAATAAATTAGAAGATTGAGTTAGCTTTTTATTAACGAGTTCAGACTGTTTGTTATTATTGAACTCGTGGTCAGCCACATCCCCCAGATCTTTATCATGTGACTTGCTGTACAGTTGACTTTTTTAACCCAACGACAGGACTTAACATTTACCCCCGGTAAATTAAATCTTGTTGCTATTGGCCTAATCCACTTGTTGAAATCACTTTAAAAAAATTGTGATGCTGTCATCCAGCATATTTAAGTATCCCTAGTAGCTTTATGTCATCTATAGATGTGGTGAGCATGCATTCTACATGGTCATCCAAGTCATTAATAAATATGTTGAACAGGACAAGTCCAAGGTCAACATGCTGCAGTGAGTCACCAGACACTTCCCTAATGCGTAGGTTCAATCAGCCACTAACACACCAAACTGTACTGTCATTTAGCCCTCATTTCTTAAATAAGAAAATGTGTCTAAAAGCACTTTTAAACTATACTGTATAAGATATTTTTTATCTTGCTTGCAAGAATATCGTGAGACACTTTGGTAAATGCCTTGATGAGCCAGAACTCAAATGTGTAATCAGTCCATTTGGTGCAGATCAGACAGGGGTAACCCTGAGCACTAATGCTTAAAGGGCATGTAGTCATTTTCAGAGATATCATTAGCATCCATCCCAAAATGTTTACATAGAGAAGAAGTTGTCGATCCAAGTGAGAATCTGCCTTATAAAATGTGTAGTGCAGATGTTTTGGCTTCTTGATTACTTCAGTCGCCTCCCTCACCCCCCATATCAGGGCCAGAAGAGATATCAGCAAGTTGACACCCAATTGTAACATCTGCCAAGTATCTTGGTTGAGAGTCTCCTATGTGTTTACAGTTTGTTCTGGTTGAGTCACCATTTCTTCCCAAGATACTCGGGAGTAGGGATTTCCCTAAAATATTTTCCAGTAAGTATACAAAAGGAAGAATTACACCCAGAATATCTGTTATTTTCTTCTCATCCTTATCCAGTCGTTCCTACCTTAGAAATTTCCCCCCCTTCTTTTCCCCTCTGGGAGATCTAATTCATCTCCGAGCTTCAGCTACCATCTGTGTCACCCAGTCACTCCCAGGTCCCTGTCTCAGACACCCACATCCCTCCCGATCTCCAGCTCTGCGTTTCTGGCCACCCACCAGACATCTCTGCCTGAAAGACCTGCAGTCACCTCAAACCAGCGTCATCATCTGAAACCAATGGGATCATTTTCCATCCCCTGAGCCAGCTTCTCCTAGCGTCTCTGCTTCAGTTAATATCACCACCATTTTTCCAGTATAAAAACCTTAAATAACATTGATATAAAGTTGTATTGAATGCCTGCTTTATGTCAAGCACTTTACACAAACATTGTCATTAGTCTGCACTGCATCTCTTACAGGTAGATGGTACCTGAAGATCAGAGAGGTTAACTTGCACAGGGCAAGTGGACCTGGGATTCAATCCCAGGACTGTCTAGCTTCCAAGCCTGTCTTTTTCTGCAGCATCCCAGTACCTTCCTTTCCCTCTCTTCCCCCATTCTTCCAGTAAGTCACGAAGTTCTGGCAGAAATTCCACAGAAGTGTCTCTGTATCTGCCCCTTCTCTCTGTGACCAGGGTCTACTTCAGGCCTTTTATTCATCACTTCTCTCCCAGATTTTAACAATAGCCCCTTAAAGGGTCTCTCTGTTGTCAGCCTTCCTATCCGCAAATCTGTCTCCACAGCTACCACCAGAGTGATTACTAAGACACAGAGTCCAGTGCAGAAAAGCCTCTTCAGTCCACTAGACTGCTTAAGACAAACCACTACCTGCAACCAAGCAGGCTACATCTTACTGCCTTATTCCCTCTGCAGGTTAGCGTTCAATCCCGTAGCATATGGGGAAATCTCTTCTTCCTTTCAAAGTCTAAATCTTGAAGTCTTCCATACTATGATTTTCCTTCCTAAGATATTCTTTTACAAACTATTTGATCTGGGGATATAAGTATATTTTTTCCTTCCCAAAATAGAGGGTGAATTGTTTTATAGATTTTTGCCAAAAGTCAGCAGAACAAATGCAATGCCTGATTACCATATCTTCAGATCTATTTGTGGAGGCTGAGACATCCCACAATCTGTCATAGACAAGCTGGAGACCCAGGAAAGCCATGGTGTAAATTCCAGTCCAATGGCAGGAGAAGATGAAATGAAATGTTCCAGCTCAAACAGTGAGGCAGGAAAAAAGGGGCAAATTCTTTCTTCCTCCACATTTTGTTCTATTCAGTGGATTGGATGATGCTCACCCACACTGGGGAGGGCAGTCTGCTGAATCCACTGATTCAAATGCTGATCTCCTCTGGAAACGCTCTCACCAACACATCCAGAAATCATGTTTTAATCTGGGCACCCGATGGCCAGAGTCAAGTTGACTCAAAATTAACTATCAGAAAGGAAGTGCAAATGTGAGGTGGGAGCAAAATGAATCAGGTAAAAGAAAGACAGCTGAAGAGGGATGAAGTCCAGCAAGTGTGCTGTGATGGGAATTGAGCCCAGTTATGGAGAGAATTAGTACAAATTGGAGGAGGGGGTGGCTTAAGGACTTTTAATAACAGGGATACCCGTTATGTAACTGAGCTGCAGTGCTGGATGCTTTATAACTGCCTCTTGATTATCCCTGGATTATTCCATATAGTCTATCAGGATAAAAAAGAGAGAAAGAATGGGAGAGAAAGGAAGAGAGGTAGACTTCCAAGAATACTTTCAGTTATTTCCTAGGCGTCACCTTGTAAATTATTCAGTAAAATTAAACTGGGGTAATTTTTTAAAATATTGTTTGTTGGATAAAAATATAGTAAATAATCATTTTAATAAAGATAACTGAATATGTAGAAAGCACAAGTTACGTTACACTGTTCCTTATTTGTAATTGTAGTAAAAGATAATGTACTAACTGGGAGGCAGGACCTAGGCCTCAGTGGTTTTCTTATAGCCACAGTGTGTAAGAGAAAGTCTTACTGATCTAAGTGCTCTAACACAGACACAAATGACAGAACATGGAGTATTCCCCAAATGTTTTGTGGTTACTATATGTTGCCTATAGCCTTCCACACACATACCCATACTACCAATGTGAAGTGAAGAAAGTAAAAAATAACTAAATGACAGCATCGATCAGGACTGACTAGCTTATTCTGCAGTAATAAACAACTCAAAAAAAAAAGAGAAAAATCCCCTTGGCTTTTTATAAAAAAAAATCAGTCTCTTAACTCATTCTTCCCCTCCCCACCCCAGAGCAGCTCTCCTCCCCAAGATTCTAACCAGTCACCACATCCCACTGGAAATCAGTACTTCTGAGTGATGCCCTCTTAGCCTGGATGTGGCTCCTTTTCATCTAGAGATGTATGAACTCATCGGCTCCCCTCTCCCCGCCAAAACACAGGACAGGATAACAGTAATAACTCCTGCACGCTGGAAAGAGGGAGAATGAGACACATACACAGCCTCTCACCCATAACACATCTGAAATTTTTCTGAGCACATATTGTGTGGGGTTTTATTCCTTGGAAACAAGGAATAGTCTTCAAGCCCTATCTCTGCTCATGGAAGAGCTCTTTTACCATTGTTCTTCCGGTCCCTGGATCTACCCTCAGAGATCCTCCTTGACCAACATCTGAAGTTGTATTGAGTCTCGAATAATCAATCACAGACTCCTTTAGTCTAGGTTCATGAGTTTATTAGGCAGTAGTAATTTCCCAGAAACTCAGTAGACTGCTTATCTGTTTGATTCCAGAGAATTCCATGTGCTAATAACCACATCCTTGGTCCTTTTAAAGACATATTTCTGTACTGTCTTGCTTCCTTACCTCTCTTTAGATTTAGGAGAGCTTCTGTGGCAAAGTTAAACTATTCATCTAAAATTTTTTTCTGAGTCACTTTAACAATTAAGACGTTTTAACAGTGAGTTCTGATGGCTATACATAGCCCTAAGTCTGAGTATTAATCTGCCTTCATGTTCAAAGATCAAGTTTTATCTCTTACCGTTTGGGGTTAAAAGCATTACTGACTTTGCAAAGCCCTGAATTTCTGGAATCTCTTTATTCTCTTGAATTTCTATTTGCAAACTGGCCAGTTCTTTCCTGAGCTCATCGCTTCTTCATAGTGAAACACATTGCCAGACACAGCCAGCAGCAGCCAGCACTCACTACTTATGTTTTGTTTTCAAACCTCATCTTCTCGAGCTACAAATCTATTAGGTTTATAATCTACCTCCCAAGTAATCTCAGACAAGTCTTACTAAGTGTCTTGCCACTTTGTAACGTGAATTCCCATTCTTGTAGCTTTCAATATCAATTCCTACTGCCTACCAGTAAGCCAAGGACTCAGATTTTAGGTTTTTGTTGGAACCCTGTTTCTATTACCAATATCTCCATCCATTAGTATAGGCTACATTATGCTGCCTGTCACAGTCCTGTTTACTTCTTGCTCATGCTACATGCCAGGGTTTGTCATCAGGGGCTCTGTTCTACATGGGCACTCGGGGACCCGGGTTGACAGAGGCCCCATCATCTTCTGTCTGGCTTATTGTAGCACACCACCCCCAAACCTAGAGGCTTGCAACAACGGTGATTCAGAGGGTTTGGTTGGGTGATTTTTCTGCGTGAGCCTGGGATCACTCACGCAGCTGCATTCAGGTAGAGGGCTGGCTATGGATGAGTTCAGCTGGGAAGTCTGGGCAGCTCTCTTACCACGTGGTCTTTCCTCCATAGGGAGGCTAAACCAGGCTTTCTCACATGGTTGGCAAGAGGGCAAACCCATAAAGCAAGCCTTATCATGCTTCCTCTTGAAGGAAATGGACACAAAACTGTTGCCCTCATGAACTTATACAGAGACCATGATGGTTAACACCCTGAGAGGGAGAAACATTTTATACATCTCTGCCTTGGAACTTTTAGCTCTTATCTCATTACTTGTGTACTTGGCTTGTGTACTTGTGTACCCAGGCTGGGAGCAACTTGAGGGCATGATTTCTTCTCAGTGCCTACCGCAGTGAGGAGCTCCTTTAGGCTCACCTTAAATATCCAGTAATTGATTGAACGATTAAATGATCAAACCATTAGACCAAAACAAGAATTTATTTTAATTTCGGGGGGACCTGGCACTAATTCCTCTGGCACTTGGGTTCCCAGCTCTCTAATCCCTAGAGCTCACATTGTACAAAATGCTTGGTGTTGCAGGTTATTTCTCTACATGTGAAAGGAGACAAGAGTAGGCTACAAGAATTAAAGTCTGCGTTTCTTCCGTTCTAGTGATGAGTGAAAGGGACACCCAGCAATATTTCTGTCCAGGGTCCAGGTTTTTGGCTGGAAGGCGTACCTTAAAGGTTTAGGTTGATTTGCTTACTTTCAGAGTTCCCTGGGCAGTTAACAGAAACCATCAGCTTGCCTGAACCTTATCTTAGGAAGTACACGTATCCTCACTTCAAAACGCCTGCCGATTGCTTTGAGAATGAGCAGAGCAATAAGTACTTTCCTCTTCTGATCCCCTCCTTCCCTCCTTTGAGGGGTAGTAGTTCTGGTTTCTAACACTCTCTGCTAAAACCCTGGGGTATGCCCTGAAGTTATGGACAGTCCTTGAGAGGAAGGAATACACATGGGAGCACCGGACCTTAAAAAGTTTTGTGTCAAATGAATAATCCCATGTCTGTAAGCCTGGAAGAAAGCAGTTGACTTACTTTACATATCATACAAAATGATAGGTTTTATAAATGTGACTGTCTCTCAAAGAATATCTGTTTGTTTTAGATTCGTGAGCTGAGCCATTTTTTAGGTTGGCTGCATTCCACCTTTTATCATAGTCAAGTTCAGTTTTTATCTTGGAACAAAAAAGGGCAAACTCAGGATACAGAGTCTTTTGAAACAGATATTTTTGCAAAGCAGTCCATTTGGGAAATATATCCGTAGAGAATACAAACTGACTCCACTCCTGCCCTCAAGAAGTTGAGAATCTGGTGATTGAGTCTATGGTATAAACCAGTGACTGTAATACAAGCAATAAGATTTGTGATCAAACAGAAGTATGGTTAAAGTGTTTTAGGAATGTAGGAGTAGGTATCAGTCTGAGGAAAGGAATGGAAAAATTAGAGAATACCTTCCTGGAATAAGGTGTCCTTACCCTATATGTGCAAAGATACACAGAATTTGGAAAGGATTTGCATGGGGGGACAGCGCGTTGTCCGCACAGAGGGTGCTGAGGGGCATTCAGGGACCTAACTAAGCTAGAGCAGTGGCCATAGAATGAAAAAGAAGCCTAGGGCAGGAGTCGGCAGAGCAGGAGATGAAAGTAGGGAGGAGGCAGAGGTGACCTCCAGGTGCCCTGGATGCTCAGGATTTCTGAAGGAGGAGCCGTTGTACAAGAAAAAGCCCAGTAACCTTGAAGTCACTTCCAAGGGTGAGAATCACAGACTCCTGTGGTTCTGTGTACACTCTTTCTGGTACCTCTTCATTTGGTAAAAATTAGAACACATTCATTACATGCCAGGCAGATACCTAGCTTTGTTCCTTCATCCAGGAATTTTCAGTCTTTCTTCTTTTATTTGCGGTTCTAACAATAATAAAGGGTCTAGACTTGGACTGAATTGATATTGCAAATCATCAGTATCAACATTCCCAAACACAAGGAGGTTCTTGCCCTTACCCTCAGGTAATGCTCGCAGTGAACATGATGTTCTCAGAGTTGTTTTTCAAATAGTTCTGATTTCAAATATTTATCCATTTAAGCAACGTTGGTATTTAATTCTGAAAGGACATCCGTTCTGCTGGCCTGGCACCTGGCTTCTGAGATAGAACTTTTTTTTAAGTCTTAGTCCACCTTCTCATGGAAGAAAAATTAATTTTAACTCCAAGCAAATCAAGTTATCTGACATTCTAGTTACAAGTTATGTGAGGGACCTTGAGGGGACTATAGCATGTCTTGTTGGGTTTTCGGGTATGTTTTTGTGTCCCCAGCGTAAAAGGGCATCATTATGGTAGTAAGTCAAAACTCAAGAGCCTGAAAGTTTTTTGCACATTGCATTTCAATTCCTGTGTTTTAGGGTTTTTTTTTCCCACAGAGATTCATACGCACACATAAAGGTGGCCCATGGCTGGGCTCCAGCCCATACAGAGTTATTTGTCAATTCCAGAGAAGCAGAGAATGAAGACACTCATGCCCTCTCATCCATCTTTTTTTTTTTTTTTCTATGAACCTTATAGCTGGATATTGAAAAATCTGGATTTGATTCTTTTTTTTTCATTTCAAGTCAGCTGAACAGCCTGTACACATGGATATAAAGAAATATAACCAGGAAGTGTTTGTGGTATTGAATCAGAACTTAAGACATTTGAAGCCTCTAAGAGTTTTATAGTGTCTGGCCTTACATTTAGGTCTTTAATCCATTTTGAGTTTATTTTTGTGTATGGTGTTTTAGGGAGTGTTCTAATTTCATTCTTTCACATGTAGCTGTCCAGTTTTCCCAGCACCCTTACTGAACAGGCTGTCTTTCCTCCATTGTATATTCTTGCCTCCATTGTCATAGATTAGGTGACCATAGGTGCATGGGTTTATCTCTGGGCTTTCTATCCTGTTCCATTGATCTATATTTCTGTTTTTGTGCCAGTACCATACTGACTTGATTACTGTAGATTTGTAGTATAGTCTGAAGTCAGGGAGCCTGATTCCTCCAGCTCCGTTTTTCTTTCTCAAGATTGCTTTGGCTATTAGGGGTCTTTTGTGTTTCCATACAAATTGTAAAATTTTTTGTTCTGTTTCTGTGAAAAAATGCCATTGGTAGCTTGATACAGATTGCATAAACATAGGCAGAACACTCTTTGACATAAATCGCAGCAAGATCTTTTTTGACCCTCCTAGAATAATGAAAATAAAAACAAAAGTAAGCAAATGGGACATAATGAAACTTAAAAGCTTTTGCACAGCAAAGGAAACCATAAACATGACGAAAAGACAGCCCTCAGAATGGGAGAAAATATTTGCAAACGAAGCAACTGACAAAGGATTAATCTCCAAAATTTACAAGCAGCTCAATATCAAAACAACAAACAAAACAATCAAAAACTAGGCAGAAGACCTAAATAGACTTCTCCAAAGAGGACATACAGATGGCCAAGAAGCACATGAAAAGATGTGCAAAATCACTAATTATTAGAGAAATGCAAATCAAAACTACCATGAGGTGTCACCTCACACCAAAGTGACCATCATCAAAAAATCTACAAACAGTAAATGCTGGAGAGGGTGTGGAGAAAAGGGAACCCTCTTGCACTTTTAGTGGGAATGTAGATTTTGATACAACCACTGTGGTGAACAGTATGGAGGTTCCTTAAGAAACTAAAACTAGAACTACCAAATGATCCAGCAATCCCACTACTGGGCATATACCCAGAGAAAACCATAATTCAGAAAGACACATGCACCCCAGTGTTCATTGCAGCACTATTTACAGTAGCCAGGGTGTGGAAGCAACCTAAATGTCCATCAACAGAGGAATGGATAAAGAAGATGTAGTACATATATACAATGGAATATTACTTGGCCATAAAAAGGAACAAAATTGGGTCATTTGTAGAGACATGGATGGACCTAGAGTCTGTCATACAGAGTGAAGTAAGTCAGAAAGCGAAAAACAAATATCGTATATTAACGCATATATGTGGAATCTAGAAAAATGGTATAAATGATCTTATTGGCAAAGCAGAAACAGAGACACAGACATAGATAACAAATATACGTACACCAAGGGGGGAAAGAGGAGGGTGGGATGAATTGGGAGATGGGGATTGACATATATACACTATTGATACTATGTATAAAATGGATAACTAATGAGAATGTACTATATATAGCACTAATGAGAACATACTATATATAGCACAGGGAACTCTAGTCAATGCTCTGATGTGACTTAAATGGGAAGGAAATCCAAAAAAGAGGGGATATATGTATACATATAGCTGATTCACTTTGCTGTACAGTAGAAACTAACACAACGTTGTAAAGCAGCTATACTCCAATAAAAATTTTTTTAAAAAAGGACATTTGAAGCCATTTCAATAGTGTTTCTTATTGCTTTTCAATCTGATTTTGAGTATTCTTTTTGCAGGTTGTGTTCCTGACTGGCTTTGGCTGTGTGTATGTGGACACTGTCCATCAGTGTGGCACAGTCTTCATCACTGTGGCCCCAGAAGGAAAAGCTGGACCTATTTTAACTAATACCAACAGGTAGGCTTAATTAGTATCCCAGTATCAGCAGGGTACGTTTCCCGTTATAAAGTTGTAAACCTACTATTTGCCATTCTTTGTCATCCAAATATATACATTAAAGCTTTTGGTTAATTATTGTATAATCCATAAGGGTATGGTTATTAGCATTGAATTACACCCATAATAAGGAGCAATATATCATCTTCGCTGGGTACCCCTTCCAGTTCTTCTGTGGTGAGTTTAACAAGCTGATTTACAAACTAAGACATGCATCTTAGAATTATACATTATCATTAGCATGAAATGAAAATTAATACTTCTCTATCCACATGACCACCTAGTAATTAGTAATTAGACTTAGCTAACAGCAAAAATAAAGCCACCTCTTAGAGCCACATTTTCCCACGTTCAACCTGAGTGTTGCCATCAGGTTTTACAAATATGAACCAGAGTTATTATCCTTAATTTAAAGGAACTCATATAATTCAGTAGGAATAATATGAAGATAGTCCCTCCTTCCAAAAATTAAACAAGGGCAAACGACAGAAAATTCTAGGAAGAGGAAACACAAGTAATCAAAGAAATGCAAATTTAAATAAGATATTACTTACTGAATTAACAATGATGTTCCATCATATACAGTCCTAGTAAAAGTGTAAATTGTTACTATTTTCTGGAAAGCACTTTAGTAATATGTATCAAGAGCTTTAAAATCCCTCTGGCTTGGAAATTCCACTTTTAACAGTTTTAAGAGCTTGCGATAAGCAATAATTAGAGAAGTAGGAAAAGGTACACAGAGAGATTTTATCACATTGCTAATTATAATGGCAAAATATTCAGAGTACACACCCCATCAGCAGAGGAATAGATGATACATAAATGTACCATAAATAGTATATCCACAGAAAAGAGACTTATAGGATTTTAGTGGAAGAGAAAAATACATATGATGACTTAAATAAAGCAAATAGAATATAAAATTGAACATATAAATATCCTAGTTATGTGCACATTACAAGTACATATATGCACACACATTCTCACACATACGCAAGGAAAACATTCCTAGAAATAACACTGAAAAGAAAAGAATCAAAACTGTTAATAGATGTGCAGTTATAAGTGATTATTTAATAATTTTCTGTATTTTAATTTTCTACACGGAGAATGTACTTTATAATCAGAAAATTTTTAATTTTTTAAATTTTTATTTAAAATATGAAATAGTAATATCAACTTTTATACATTTGTTTAAGCTCCTTTTTTTAAATTTCCTTGCTTTTCATATATGGTTAAGAACTCATTAATTTGGACCTTGCCAAATTATCATTAATTTGAATTTATAATATTTCAAACAGGTTGGGTAGACTGTTTGCTTTGCCCAGTAGTGTTTGTTAAAAAATTAATAGTGTAACAAAACTGGAGACTAAATTTTGACTTGCATAACCCAAAATTTCAAGCCCACATGACAATTTCAGGAACGTTTTATCTAGGGCATTAGGAGGCCATTGTTTATGACAGTAGCAACAATCCATACATTCAGTGGTAGAAATAGGAAAGGAACAAGTATTTGCTTGTATTTCCTTAATTCATTTGTTCCACAAATATTTTTCAAGTGCTTACTGGATGCCGGTGCTATTGTAGGGATGAGGATATACCAGTGACCTAAAAGCCCCAAATCCCTGCTCCCGAGGAGATCACATTCTCATAGGCGGGGAAAGGGAGGACAGAGAATAAACATAATAAAAAAGGAAATTTTATGGTTCAACAGAAAGTTGGAGTTCTGCAGGGATAAAAACAGAGCCTGGGAAGGACTAGTAGTACCTGGGCACAGGGACAGAGAGAGTGTAGTTTTGAAAAATTGATGTAGGTAAGCCTCACCAAGAAGTTAACATTTGAGCAACTTGAAAGCAGCGAGGGGTTAGTGATGTGGTCATCTGGGGTGAGCTTTCCAGACAAAGGGCACAGCCAGTTCAAAGGTCGGAAGCAGTGTGCCTGGCATGTTGGAGGAGCACGGAACAGGCCAGTGCAGGCCAAGTGTGGAGGGTGAACAGGAAGGCACTAGTGCCTGGGGTCAGGGAGGGAAGAGCTAGAAGGAGGGGACACGTCGTGTAGGGCTTCATTTTAATTCTGAGTGAAACCAGGAATTCATTGGAGCTTTTTGAGCAGAGAAGTTACATGATGTGACCTAAATTTTTAGAAGGCCATTGGTAGCTTTATTTTTTAAGTTTACTGAAGTATAGTTGATTTACAGTGTTACAGTGTTACAATGTTAATTTCTTCTGTACTGCAAAGTGACTCAGCTATACACATATATTCTTTTTCATAGTCTTTTGCATTATGGTTTGTCACAGAATATTGAATATAGTTCCCTGTGCTTTTGCAGTAGACTATAGAGAAGCACAGGAGGAAGCAGGGAGACTGGTCAGGAGACTATTACAGTCATTCACACTAGAGGTGGTGATGGCTTAGGCTACACTGTCAGGGGAAGTGGTAAGAATGGTCAGATTCGGGATGTATTTTAAGGAAAAGCCAATGGGATTTCCCTGATACATTGGATAAGGGTTGAAAATAGAGGCATCAAGGAGGACTCCAAAATTTTTGGTCTGAGCAGCTGGTAGGATGTGGTTGTCGTGAACTAAGATGAGAACGACTGCATGTGGGACTGGGGGTGAGATCAAGAGTTTGACTACAGACATGACCACTTGAGATGTCTTTTGAGACCTGTAAGTCACTACTATGTGGATGGGCAGTTAGAAATACAAGATCAGAGTTCACAGGGAGTTCTAGGCTGAATATGTGACTTTGGAAGTCATCAGCATATAGATGCACATCAAATCATAGGCCTGGATGAAGATCTCCAAGGGGAGTGAGTGGAGATGGGAAGAGAAGAGGACCAAGGGCTCAACGTTGGGCACCTTAACTTTAAGAGGAGGGTGTCGCATAGGAGATGAGTGACCAGACATACAAGAGCTGAGAGCAGACATGCAAAGAAAGTTTTTCCAGAAGGAGGAAGTTATCGACGCCGTCAAATGCCATTGTAGGGTGAATGAGTCACACACTAAATGCCATCATTTGATTTAGCCACATGGAAGTCCCTTGGGGGCCTTGACGAGACTTGCTTTGGTAGACTAGTGGGGACAAAGGCCTGCCTGGAGCACGGTGAAGAGAAAATGGAAAGTGAGGAATAGCAGACAAGGTGTATATGCTTTGGAGTTTTTATGTAAAGAGGATCAGGAAAATGAGTAATAGCTAGAGCGGGAGATAGAGTTACAAGAGGGATTTTTTTAAGACAAGAGAAATAAGAGCATGTTTATAAGCTGCTAGTAGTGAAGAAAAAACGATATAGGAAAGGGGTGAATTTCTGGAGAGATGACCTTGACGGGAGTGAGAGCCCAGTGGTTGAGCACACGTTAGAGGGGTTCGCGGAGATGGGAGCATGGGCAGCTCAGCTCTAAACGTGGCGGGGGGAGCAGAGCACATGGCCTAAGACGCTGGTAGCTGGGCTGTTGTGGTGTGGGTTCCTGGTGAGTTTTCTTCTGCTTGCTGTACTTTTCCAGTGTAAGGCATCTTGGTTATTTTATTATGACTTTCTGCTTTGTGATGATCATGACAGAGAATTAGTGCACAAAGAGCTAGAGGGATTTGAGAATAAAAAAATCTGGTGTTGATAAGGGAAACATGATACAGCAACACGACAAGAACTTGTAATAGTCCCTTTGGGAACATTTCCCAATACTGTTGGAGTATGACCGGCTCTGTCCAGACACGATGTACTGAAAGTTGAGTTCTTATTTGTTTCTTATGAGAATCTGATGGGACATCAGGAGGTGTTTAATAAGGCACTATCATTAAAAACTAAGACATTAAGGAGGAAAGGGAGGGAGGAAAAGAAAAGCAGAGGAGACTCATGTTCTTTTCCCTTTCTCCTGTAGAACTCTGGAGAAGATTGTGACATTTAAAATGTCCATCACTCAGTTGAGCCTGGCGGTGCTTGATGACCTCACCCGCCACAGAGTATCATCTGAGCTCCTGAGACTCACACTGGACAACGTTTTTCTCCAAATAGCCCCGGTGGCTGGTCACGTCCCTGGGGAAGAGACGGCCACCGCCCTCTTTCACCTTTACTGTGTGGAGGTCTGCTGTAGGGACCTGCAGTTGGACAACCAGCTATATAACAAGTCCAATTTCCACTTCGCTGTCTTGGTCTGCCAGGGGGAGAAAACAGAATCTATTCAGTGTTCCAAGATGCAGAGTCTCGTTACGTCCAGCAAAGATTTGGAAGAATACAAGAAAAACTGTTTTATCAAACTTTGCCTCACCTTCACTGAGGGCAAGAGCTTCTTATCTGATATTAACGAGTTCAGTTTTGAATTGAAACCTGCCCGCTTATATGTGGAAGATACATTTGTGTACTACATCAAAACTTTGTTTGAGACCTACCTTCCTAGCAGCAGCCCAGCCGGTCACCCCACGGTCTTTGCAGATGGGAAACAGGTGTTGCCCGTGCAGGTCAGGCAGCACGCCAGGGCCCTGGTGCATCCTGTGAAGTTACGGAAGCTGGTGATACAGCCGGTGAATCTCCTCGTCAGCATCCACGCTTCCCTCAAGCTGTACATAGCCTCCGACCACACCCCGCTCTCCTTCTCAGTGTTTGAAAGAGGCCCCATCTTCACCACGGCCAGGCAGCTTGTCCACGCCCTGGCCATGCACTACGCCGCGGGGGCTCTCTTCAGAGCAGGTGAGGACACAGCCCAGGGGCCACGATGAGCTGGAACGTGAGCAGAAAGGAAAGGCTTTGGGGTGGACTTACTGACTTCAAGACATAGGGAAGCAGCTTGGTGGGAGGTGAAGAGCACAGCCTTTGCAGTTAGATAGTAATGGATTTGAATCCAGACTCTTCCACTGCTGGCTGTGAGGCCTTGGGCAAGTTATTGAACCTCCCATGTCTCAGTTTCCTCATCCATAAAATGGGTTTTAAGATTTTTGACAGGAAAAAGTGAAAGTATGTAAAGTACCCTGAATTTGGGTTGGCACTTAATGAACACTCAAGCAGTAGTAGCTGTTATATTTGCTGTTATATATATAACAGAATTTTAATCCCATTTAGCAAATGCTTTTTCAGCTCCTTGCAGGCACAAGACTCTATGTTAGGGCACTAGTGCGGCCAGAAAAACCAGCCCAGGCCCTCAGGTCCTGGGCCTAAAAGAAGTCCAGTTCTGGGCTGTTAGCGTTCTTCATTACAGTCCATGAATAGCTCCAGATGAGAAATTCAGAGGATTTGTGTGCTCGTCAGAGGCATGAAGAGCCTTCTACCTACCCAGCGCAGCCCTGCCTGTCTAGACAGATGGCAAAGAGACGGCTGTAGGCATCTCAGCCTCTCCACAGACCTGAGCCCGGGGCGGGGGGAGTCCGCAGGGGGTGCTTTGAATATGTGTACAAAATGTTGCATGGGGAGCACTGTGCACTGAAGGTGCTTTGGAGACCAAGTTGTCTCCTGATACCCTATGGTAATTGGCTTCAGAACACGCCTTCTTGACCTAAGTTCACTCTAAAGTGGTTTCAGTCTGATAATCTGGCTCCTCGCGTTCCCATGCATTCAAGCAACTGACACCAAACAACCAGAGTGGGTCTTGCAGCCCCTTCTGGTAAAGAGCACGGAGGTCTTCCTTTCTGAAAGTAACAAAGGAGAGACCTTGGTAATGTTGTACTTGGTGGGTACATTCCCATATAAGGTAACGTTGTAGCAGTGACTGACCCAAAGTAGTTGCCCTACTGGTAAGATAGCATTTTCTCCATAATGGAATTCATAGAGTTAGAGCGCTACCCAGAACTCTCAACTGAAAAGAACAAGATCAGGGAAGGTCCCTGCCTGGGAACTGTTGTTTTGATAGCTTGTACAACAATAAGAAAATATTTCCCTCTTGCTAAGATATTATTTAAAAATGAGCAGCTACGATTTCAAATTTAATAGACGGGTATATTGAAAACCTACTCTTTCAGGCAGTTTTTGTTTTTAACCTAAAGCATGCCTGTAGGTTACTGAACTCTGCTCTGGAGCCTGGGAAGGAATAAGCTTCCCGTCCGTCTGGTCATCACATTAGGCTGAGGTGTGGGGAGCGCCCATCAGAGTAATGAGCTGGCAGAGAGACTCCAACTGTGACCACCAAGGAACCACGTCCCTGCGGCCTATGTGCTAAAAATGATCTCTCTTTGTTTTGTTTTTCATGAGCTTTCACAAGAACATTCTGTTTGGATTTTTTGTAATCCACCTAAAAGTTCTCTAAGCTGTTGTCCCAATCTCATTATATGCTGAGACAAGAAATTCTGAAATAGAGGGCCAAGTTTTTAGGTCTGCTGGGAATTCTGTCACTGAAGGCCTGCAGAGTATCTGAAGATTATCTGGAGGAAAGCAGTGATTTTTGAAAGAGTTGGAAATGGGAAGATGGTAGGAGGTTACCCCTGGGTAGAAGCATCTTAAAGAGAATGTACTGGCATTCTAGTAGAGGAAAGGAAAGGTCTGGCCTGGGAGTGGACAAGTTGCCTCTGCATCTCACATGGGTCAGTATTCACTCATTGGACTTGATTAAAAGGTCCCTCATGGGGATGACTGAAATACCCTGACCTCATTTCTAGGGAAGGACTTGTAGAGGTTTTAACAGTAAAGTAATTAGAAATGAGTAACAACTGACCCTATTTGAAGAAAAGAATGTGGGCTCTGTAATTTCCTGGGGTCCCTCTCTACCTCCAAGGCTCAGTTTGATGGGAAGCCAGACAGGCACTTGTTTTCAACAAAAGTCTGGCAACAAGTAAGAAAAAGATACATGTGCTTTTGGAGGGAAATAAGAAGGAATGCCCTCAGATGCTTTGGTCCTTTTCTGGCCATCTCAGATGCCACTGAGAAGTAGCTCTGGTCCACACATAGCCTTCCCATCAGCAGTGAACCTAACCCAGGAGAGTCTCCCTCACCGTCCCGTAGCCGGGGTGAGGGCTAGAAGGTGAGGCTGGGTGCTTTCCACACACCCTGTGCCCTGCTGCCCTGGCCTGAGTGGGCCCATTGTAGAGTGAGTGGTCTTTGCTTGGCAGTAGCTACGCACCTTTCTTTATCTCTCTATGGAACTTTAGGAGAGAAGGGGAATTAAGATGTTTCTAGTCCAATCTTCTGCCTCCAGGCGAACCTTACAACTATGCCAAGCTAAAGGAAATTTGTTGTTTCTTCACCTCCAGAGAAGGCCCTCCGAGGAAGACTATTCCACAACCTTCCACGGTACCCTGCCTACTCAGCGCAGCCTGGGCTCCCAGGAAGAGGGAGGGTGGGCTCTGGAGCCAGGTAAACCTGGCTTGAAACCCTCCCACGTGTCTAGACGGCGGGGAGACTGTGAGAACTGACTCAACCTCTGAGCCACAGTTTCCTCCTTGTCCTGCCTTTGAGATGGTGGAGACGGGGTGACACCGCGTCAGAGCAGGCTCTGTCCCCTGCACCTGGTACAGTCCCTGAACCCAGGGAGAGGCTCAGTCCTTGGCTAATCTGAATTTACACAGAGGCAGGTACTAGGACTTGAAGAGTTGCTGTGGGAACTGAGGGAGTTGAATGCCTGGCGCCCATAGGCGCTTCCATTTATGATCTTCATCTTCTGGAACTTACTCCCTCTTTTAACCTAAACCCTAGTGCTGTCTTCTAATGTTCCAGAGAAGAGAGGTGGGCTTAAAACTTAAGAACGTCCCTCTCTACAAGGGCTGGGCCTGGGAACCCTTCAGGGCTCCGGCTTGGCTCTTGTACCCACACCTTCCCTACCCTCTGGGACTGATGACTTGACTGGGGGTCTCTGTCACAGGCCTGGCCTCCAAAACCCTGCTGGGGGGCAGGATCGGCTCCCACACGGGTCCTCTCCCCGCGGCCTCCCCATTAAAGCGCTCGCAGCCCTCTCCTGGGCTGGAGAGGCCATGGTGTCCCCGGGGGAAGCTGTCTGTTGGGCGTCCTCCTCTCCGCAGCCCCCGGCCCTTGCCTGCACCTCCTGTCCTCCGGGCGAGAGCCCCGAGCCCCCCACCCGGGGAGGAAGGCGAAGGGGAGCTGCTCCAGCCTCCACGCCACAGCCCCGTTCCCACGGGGCCGAGCGCTCGGCAGTCAGGCCGCCGCTGAGCGGGCGGCTCCTGGCAAGCCCCAGCTCAAGTAGGAAACCGGATCCAAAGCTCGCCGCCTGGGACGTTCGCAGGGAACACGCCCCTCTCGCTAACCTAATCAGCATGTCCCTGTCACCAGAGTTTACACAACTGAAGCTGGGCTCGAAGGGGAAACATTTCTCTGGCTCCAGCTCCACTCCAAAGGGAAGCACTCAGCTTGGTAGGATTGGGAAAGATTAAAAATAACTTCCTCCATCCTCGTCAGAACTGTGCATCCCCTTTGCAACACCCCTTTTAGCATCTGGCCTCCTCCCCTGACCAGGCATCTCCTCCTCATCCTGGTGCCTCCGCTGCCCAAGGAGGTTTTAAGGATAACTTCCCAGCCTGCGAACACCTGCAGCCCCAGGGACTGCCTTTCCTCGGGGGCAGGAGCATCGTCCCCTGCACACGGGTCCCTTTTAGCAGGAATACGGGAGGCTTGGGCAGGGAAGTCATATTAAAGCTATTTGTGAGGCCGCCAAAAGGATCACTTTGATTTATAAAGTATGAAAGTTTGCCATTTATGAATTCACAGTGAATGAGTTATTTCCCATATTTTGCTCCAAAGGAGCTTATTACATTCTCCATTCTAGTGTGAAAAATGAATTGCAGGGAAAATGGGTCACTTGTCCCATATTTTGAAAGTGCTGTGTTTAAGATTTCAGTAACCCCTTCCCTTTGGTCCCTCACAGGCTGGGTGGTTGGATCCCTGGAAATCCTTGGCAGCCCGGCAAGTTTGGTGCGAAGCATCGGGAATGGCATTGCCGACTTCTTCAGGCTTCCGTACGAGGGGCTGACCCGAGGCCCGGGAGCCTTTGTGAGCGGAGTTTCCAGAGGGACGACATCATTTGTGAAGCACATTTCCAAAGGTAGCTATTCGGGTTCCTTGTAATGAGGCCTTATTTTCATTCCTTCCCTCTCTTATTTTTTATTTTTAAAGAACGTGTTAAAAGTTTTCAGTGAATTAAGTTTGCCTCTAACTTTGTTTGGCTTGTTAGCTGGCAGTGAAGTGTTGGATCTGTAACAAAGCTCATATATAATGTCTTATGTTTTAAACAGATCACTGCTTGCCTGTAGTGTGTGAAAATGTTTCAGAAACTTCAGAATTTGAAACCTCCCAATGGGAAAACAAGGATTGGCTCAACTGTTATTCCATGTGATAAATACAGAAATATTAAAGGTGTTCAGGACTTCTGCTAAACATCAGAAATCCTACACTGTGTTGCCTCATCATATTTTTTTAAATGTAGATACAGTTGTCATAACTTTTGTAAGGCTATGGATACATTTTGACGTGGAAGCCGATTGGGAGGTGAAAGAGCCAGCTTTTCCCTAGCACGCCACGTAAACAGTGCCACCTTGTGGCCCAGACGGGTCATCGGGCGCAGAAACCAAACTGCCGCCCACAAGAAGGACAGCGTGCTTTCCTTTCATCCGTGTGTTTGTTTGCCCATATTTTGGTCAGGTTGGCAGTGACTCGGGAACTAACAAGGGCCATCTGAGTCCCCGTTTCTTCTCAGCAGGAGGCCGGGGAAACAGGGCAAAAGCCTCCTCCCCCATAAAAGGCTTTTTACTGTCAACAGTACTGCAACTCTGTTATGAGTGGGCAGGTTACAGAAGTCTCTAGAAGGCCTCAAACAAGACTTGAGCTCGAAATATGAGAACCCATGATCCATAGAGGGGGACTGGCAAGAGAACAACAAGAGCAATAAACCAAATTCCATGGACAATCACGGGACCACTCCCCCGGGGCCCCGGTCATCCGGGAGGCCTGTGAGCCAAGCTGCAGGAACTCACAGATGAGTCACTGGTGGATTTCTCACTCTTGACACTTGAATCTTTGAGGTTCTGTTGTTTTTATTTTAAAATAAGACAACCAACACTTGCTAAATTGCACTCCGGCAGTAATTTTAGCATAGTGACTCACTGAATGTTTTTTACACTTGTTCTCTCCTTCTCTTAGGAAAATCTGTTTGGTTTGTCTGTGTGTGTGTACGTGGATTTTTTCTTTTCAGATGACTGGTTAAGATGCAGCTGCAAAAACAACATCTTCCATTTCTTCTGAAAACTAGACATCCAATAACAGATGAACTAATTCATTAGCTTCAGGATATGTCCGTTGATGTCTTTCAGTTTTGCTCACTGGGGTCTATGCAGACTTGCTAGAGGGGATTATGACTGTCTTGAGCAAGATGCAGAAATAGCCTTTCTTGAGAAAACCAGACGGAATCGTGGCTTTCACATGCTTTACTCCCTTTGATGTCCTCACTTTTTTTCAGCTAACACCCTGAATATCAAAATCACACATATTCTCTGTGGCATAATAATTATTTCCTGACTGTCAAATGATAAAAGTTTAGTGTCTTCCTCTACTATGACTAAAGTAATAGGGGGAAATAAATTTTATTCCTAAAGTAGAAACATTCCTTTGCGATCTATTTAAAATTCAGCAACATAACCTTACCCTTTCAAATCAGAGCAGGCAAATTGCAACCTTCAAAACTGGACCTCAGTGAGGACTTCAAAACTAACTATTTTAGCCAAGTCCTAACAGTCAAATGAAAGTGCATGATAGCTTCCTATGAGGCCGTGGGCATTTTTCTGGTAACGGAGATTCTAATTCTACCCCCTGTGAGGAGTGCCATCACCCCTGTCAGCAAGTGTTCATCTTCACCTCATTGTCTTAAGGCTGCTTCTTCAAACTGACCGAGGGGAAGCCACCATCACTCTCCATGGGCGAGTCCAGAAGGCGGATGTGCTTCCACCTCCCTCTCCCATCCCCCACAGTGCTCCAGGGACCACTCCCCTAGGGGCCACCAGCTATGCGACCAGGAGACCAACCCACGTGCTCTTGTGCCCTCAGGTACCCTCACCTCCATCACCAACCTGGCCACGAGCCTGGCCCGGAACATGGACC
Source organism: Orcinus orca (assembly GCF_937001465.1). NCBI lineage: Eukaryota > Metazoa > Chordata > Mammalia > Artiodactyla > Delphinidae > Orcinus > Orcinus orca. The sequence continues at coordinate 51,151,200 of NC_064575.1, forward strand.
GGCTCTCACTGGATGAGGAGCACTACAACCGGCAGGAGGAGTGGCGGCGGCAGCTCCCGGAGAGCCTCGGCGAGGGGCTCCGGCAGGGCCTGTCCCGGCTGGGCATCAGCCTGCTCGGTAAGGGGTCGCCAGGGACTGGGGCCCAGGACTTTCCACGGGCTGGTTGTGGACTGTCCATCTTTCTGCAGAGATGCTGAGGCTCAGAGAGGCCAAGGCACGCATTCTGGTTCCTATCCTGGCCAGCAGGGTTCTGGAACAGGCACCCTCTCCAGAGCCCTTGTGCGGCTGCGCAGGGCCATCCTGGGACCTGGCCGCTCCCCGCTCCCCACCGGTCGCGTTCCCACCTTCCCTCGCCTCTGGTGGGAGATGCCTCTCTGCGTCCTCGCGGCTTCTGTAAGACATCATTCACTCCGTAGGGCCCCGCGCGCGGGGTGTCAACACAAGGAAGGCAGCCCACAGCTGCATGCTTGCTGAAGGGAGCAACGGGCAAACCTCCTGAAGGGCTTGCTGCCTCTCTGCCACAGATACTGCAAACGCCTGCTTTTGTTTGGGAAGCACTTGAGCAATGTGCAAATGTCATGTAAACTTCAGTGAGGAGCCCACTTTTCCCTTTTATTTTTTTAAGAATGCCAGATCTGCCTGACTCCAAGTAATTGCCGTTTGTCAAGCAGCCAGATGGTATAGCTAGAGATGAAGATTGCTAGGGGTATTTCCAAATATTACAAATGTTTGAAAAATAAGTTGCTTTGGAAAATCTATGAAAAGGAAGCTTCAGAGCTGAAATTTTACAGAGCAGGATTTTCAAGGGTATCTTTTGTTTATTTGTTTGCAAAGGAATTTAAAACTGTATTGTTTGGCAGCCTGCCTGCCGAGCATCTGAAGGAGTGTGCATCTTGCAGAGATCAAAGTGGCCCAAAGCAGGGAGAGCAAAGGTCAGAAAAGATGAGCTTGAAAGGATTTGTCCTCTCTCCAGGCTGCAGTTTTGTACATAACCCCCACCACCACCACCACCACCACCACCACCACCACCACCACCACTCACAGCGCGGCCAGCTGAGGCCCCGAGAGGAAGTCGTAAGATGTTACAACTTCAGGTTAAGTTACTAGAAAGTCTTTAAGTCCTAACCTGCAGTGGTGTGGGACACGGTCCTGTGATAATGTGTGGGAGCGGGGACCCGGGGTGGAGCAGCTCTGGGGAAGGGCGGGGGGGTGGGGGGGTGGCCACGGTCCTCAGGAGCCAGCGGACCCCAGGCTCGGGTGTCCAGGTCCTTTCTCTGTGACCTCAGAGCTTCTCTTTTGTAAATTGGGGCTGAAAATTACTCTGCCGTTATTGGAAGTAATGCTGGTCGGTTGTGCGCCAGGCATAGGGTCCATGTTTGGTAAACAGCACCTTCATTATATTATGGTAGTAAAGGAACTATAAGAGTTGCCTGGTTTCAGACAGTGTCCCAGCAAAGAGAGACATCTGAGCAGTGGCAGGAGCATTTCTGCTTTAGTTTTAGTCCAGTGGGTTCAGTTGCTGTAACCACAGGAAGTGTCAATGAGGTTATCTTGGAGGCCTCAAGCCATCATTTGGGAACTGTGGGACCTCTTTCTGCTAAGAATCGTGGCTTTACGTGCCCTCTGCTCTGGGCAGGAGAGTCTCCTTCTCGCTGTCCAAGCTCTTCTTGGATGGAGGCACTCAGCAGAGGAGACCTGAGCCGGCTGGCACGTGGCTGTTCCCATCCTGACTAACCTGTTCTCTCCCCACCCAGAGAAGCCCACATCCACTACCCATTTTCCACTGTATAAAACTGTGCCTGATGGTAGAAATCAGTTACGTGGGGAGCCATGTTTCTGCCTTTGGGTTGTCACCCTTTCAAGCATGGCTCTGTTGTTAACCAGGGTAGAAAATCATAAACCTCTGACCTTTGCTATAGCCATCATGTTTTGTACACACTCATCCATGCGAGGGAACCACTTAGCCTGTCTGTGGAAACTACAGTAGGCTCGTGGAGTCTGTGGGCCCCTAAGAGCTCCACTCACAGCAGCACATGTAGAGCAGTGTGTCCGTTTCTGTGCTTCTCAGACTAAGGTTGGGCCAACCAGCTTCCTTTCCTGGAAGGGTTCAAGAACTCTCTGTATCCCACATAATCACTGGGTCGTCTCAAAACGTCTGGTCCTTGATATGTGGCAGGAAGAAAGGGGAGAATAGGACCAACCAAGTCCCCTCACCTGGGAAAGTATAGATTTGTCGCCGTTTAATCCATCCCCAGAAATGGTGTATAAAACTGCCAAATGCCAGTAAATGCCCGAAGTTAGAGCTATTATCATACAATAGTTTAAAAGCCATGCTTGGTGAAATCAAAATGCTACTTCCTCAGTTTCTTCCTTTATGAGACATAAACATAAATGACCTGGTCAGTAAAAAATACATTTAAATAACACTTCTGGGTTGTCAAAGTACTTTCACATGGGTCATCTTATTTGATCTTCAGACCTAGGAATGAATGAGGTTAAGTGACTTGCCCAGGTCAAACCTCCAGGCAGGACAAGAACCTGGGTCTTCCCACATGTCACCCACCCTGGAGGGCTCCAAGCCTGGAAACAATCAAGATGTGGGGAGACTGAACAATTGAAAGTTCCAGGGTAGGAAAAATACATTTCCCCCAAATGTTTATGGGTTTGATGGGCCTTCGTGACTCGGCTCGGCCCTCATGAGGACACGGTGGAGTGTTATGAGGCACTTGAAAAATCAAAGGACGTCTTCAGCTGTCCTGCCCAGCCCCATCGCCCCAGAGCAGCGAGGAAGTGTTGGGCTGCAGAGAGATGCCACCGAGGCTCCTGCAGGAAATCCACAACCGTTTTCAGAAAGAGTGGCTTTTGGAAAACCTCTGTTTAGCCTGCAGAGTTGGCATCAGGCTTGCCCACATTTACCAGATCCGTTCCCTAGATGCCCCCACTTTCTACTACCCCTGGAGCCTGCTGAGAGAGGATGTGAGCTCCATGTCACAGCTAGATGGCATGTCCCCTCCCAGATGGGACTTCTCCCTGGGGAATACCTAAGGCAGGATGTCAGAACTCGCTTCTCTGGCCCGACTTATGAAGCGCTGCTGGATTTCCCAGCAGCCACAACTGTCTTGACAGCCGCTCTCGGGACGCCATTCAGAATCCCGACCACGTAGGCCTCCGCCAGGTGAGTCGGGACGGTTTCCCAAGTGAATGAGTGATGAGCTGGGCACCGAGAAGGTGCTTACACACAGCCCGTCTGATGCTGCCCTCAGCCATCAGCACCTTGCTTGGCAGTTAGAAGGGAATTTGGGAACAACAGATGTGCTTCCTTCTCAGTTTGGTCATCTGTCGTGGTCAAAACAAGCAAGCCTCAAGCCAGGGTTCCTAATACATTCTGTGGGGTTCGTTTGTCCCTGGAACGTGAGCTGTGGAGCAGTGTCCCAGCCCAGGCCTGTGCCTCTGCTATTGCGATGAAAAAAAAAAAATGTTCAGAATAAAATTACAACATGTGATTAGGCAGCACCAAAATAGCCACACAGGCAGAACATTCATAGATAGCGACCCGGTGAGTTTTGCCCAAGGCTAGGGAGCAAGTCACAGAAGAGGTGAGGGAGGGTCTCTTAGTCCCCTTGCTTCAGAGAGCAAGCCCTTCTCTTCCAGCAAAGGGTAGGAAAGGAAGTACGTCTGGGACTTCCCTGGTGGTCCAGTGGTTAGGACTCCATGCTTCCCCTGCAGGGGGCACGGGTTCAATCCCTGGTCAGAGAACTAAGATCCCGCATGCCACGCAGCGTGACCAACAAAAAAGAGGAAAGGAAGCACATCCGGCTTCTGCCCCGCCCAGCACACGAGGGGGGGTCCAGGGAAGCACCCCTTCCCTCCCTGCCTCACTTCATCACATCACAGCCGGCTCCATGTGGCTGCCCTCCCCGTGGGCGTGGTGCCAGCGGACAAGTTTGGGAATCAGTCGCTGCTAACTAAAGCCTCAGAGCAGAGTTGGAGTGTATGGCAGTAAATAATTTACCAGTTGTGGGATTTAGCGGAATTACACTGCCTGAGACCCCCTCTGAAGCCCTGGGAGAGCGGCCTCTCAGGCTCAGCTGCAGACGCGGGCCGGGCTGCCGGTCTCTCACGCACCTGGGGCCCAGGGAGGTGTCAGTGTGTGTGACAGGCCAGCCTCCCGCCCGGGGCCTGATACTGGCCCAGGGCATGCGCTCCCGCAGCTCCTTCTCTACCTCTTAGCATCTAACGCCTTGTCACAGGGTTCGGGCTTTCCACTTTGGGGGCTGCCTGAAGAATTTATCAACGTTTATCTATCAGAGCCTTCACCGTGGCTGGTGGCTAGAGAAAGTGGAAGATCAAAGGGGAGTTTCACTGTGATACAGGTTTGCACTTAGGCAGACCCAAGTCAGAGCCTTGTGTGGATTATCACGGCTCTATGCCCCTTGTGCTGGTCAGGCCTGACACATTAAAGGAAAATGGGAGATTTTCACCTGCCCCCCAACTCTATTTTAATACTGTTAACGGCAATCTGCCCTTCAGAGAAGACATTTCTACCAGAAATACAGGCAATAACTTTATTGGTGAATTTGTAATTATTTACCCCACCTTTTCTACTCTTAAGCATGGAGATCTTTCACAGAAATCAGAAAGTGAAATTGCAAAGTCTGTGTCCTTTGATATGATGCTATTCACTTTGAACTGTCTGCTATGAAATGATTTGAAGAGAAGACCCCAGGGTTCTTGCCTCTCCCAGTGCAGCCGGTTCCATTAATACTTCCCAGCTACCCTGACTTCTGACCTCATAGACAGAGAGCAGAACATCAGATTCCTCAGACTGAAAACACGAGGCGAGCTCCCAGCCCAAGCACCAAGACTGGGTGTCTTGAGGGGGTGCTGAGACTGCCATCCCTTGGCCCCTGATAGCCAAGGTGGCCCAGGCCAGCTGTGAGCAGCTTCTTCCACTTCCCTCATCATTTCTTTAAGAGGTTTGGGAAGCGGTGGTCTAGGCTGGGAAACAGACCTGTCGCCTCAGGTCATTCTTAATCTGTCAGTACATGAACTTAAATGGCTCTGTCAAAATTTAGAGGAGTGGAATCCATGAAGAACATTGCCTTTACAACTGACCCAAAGGAACTGGCCTTTCATTTTACTGGATTTCGTTCAATGGAATATTACTTGAAATTAGCAGGTCATTAACTGAGAACTGGAAATCTCCCTTTACCCAGGAGACTTTGAATTAGTGGCATTTGGAATAATGGGATTTGACATGTATTAAAATTTCTACCAGGGGACTGTGCATTTTCATTAATCCTAGCAGGTCTGAGCTGAAAACAGAGAATTCTGTCAAGAATTGTAATGAAATTTCTTCCTCTTACTGGGTTAGGGAACCCTTCACTCTGACATGGCAAAAAATCTGGACTGTTGGGGCCTTTAGTCGAACTCATCCCTGGTCCCTCAAGGTAAGAGGAGCAAGGAGGGGACCCACAGAGGCTGAGGGATTCGCCCTCCAGCTCTGAGCATGGCCTGGCTGCCCTGTGGGAAAGCCGCTAGAGCAAAGAGCCATGAGCGCAGGGTTTGTAGCTGTTCTCAAGTGAACAGTAAGTGGCCAAACCTCAGCTGAAGTGAGAGAAAAGGAAATTTTTCCAAGACTGGCAAAGGAAAGAGCTTGTTTTATAAACAGGATCAGTGAATAGCTTGGTGGTTAAGAGCGAGGCTGTGACTCTGACTCCCTGGACTCCAATCCTGGCTCAAGCACAGGGCAGCTGTGTGACCTTGGGAAAAACTCCTTAACCTCCCTGTGCCTCGGTGGCCTTGTCTAGGAACTGAGGATAAAAGCCATGCCTGATTCCCTAGTATTGTGACAATTAATGATCTCCTACAAGTAAGCTCTTAGCACATAGTAAGTACTCAAAACGGATTTGCTATAGTAGCAATAGTAACTATATCAATTACTCTTATTATTATATAATTATTAACATATTAACATTACATTACTATTAAATAATTGCCCTTATTCTTACTAAAAGAGAGAACAAGGAAAGGGGCTGGCCCTTTTCAGTTTTTTCATCCTCCTGATTCAGTGAAACTGTATTAGGCTCACTCTCCTCCTAAGGAATTGTTAGCTCCTGTCCCTAAACTGTGTTGCCTGATTCCTGGAGAAAGATGTGTGGGTGTCACTTGGGAATAGTCTGGCATGTTTATTAAATTCAAAACTGAACTTCACAGGTCCTGACTATGTTGGGCCAAACCCAGTCTGAACATTGTGTTTTGATGAAGATAATAAATGTCTAACACATCCTCAATGTACTTAGATAAATGGTAAACAAATGCATAGTAAAGAGCTTTATAATGAGGGTGGGGTTTCATTTTCAATCCAAACAAAACTGTGTTCCAGATTGAAGGTTTTCACTTCCTCAGGATTTTATGCATCAGTCCTTACCCGGGGCTTTTGTTGTTTTTCAGGTGCAATTGCTGGTATAGTTGATCAGCCAATGCAGAACTTCCAGAAAACATCGGAGGCTCATGGTTCAGCAGGACACAAGGCCAAGGGCGTTATCTCTGGCGTGGGGAAAGGAATCATGGGGGTGTTCACGAAGCCTATTGGAGGGGCTGCTGAGCTCGTGTCACAGACTGGCTATGGTGAGTCCTGGAGAACCGGCCAACTCAGACATCACCGATAAATTTGCGTTATTATACCAAGGTTTCCCTAAGATAATCTAGCCCCTCACATGACAGAGGAGTGAAAAATAAGATAGATAAATCTATAAATAAACAGTCCTTTTTCTTACTTCTTTATGCTTATTTACACAAAGAGTTGAATTGGACTATGACTAATAAATTACGATTATAAAGCCAGGAAGTCAATTAATAATTTCAGTCTATATAGGTCACAGAATCTTTTTACAGTCATTTAATAAAATCGACTTTAATGAAAAGTAACCAGTTAGAGGTTGAGGGCAATAAATACAATATACTGAAGCAGAAAGTAGACTTACTTTTTCTGGTGAGCAATTTGAAAGAAAAAAATAAGTTATAAAGCAGGAAGATATCTTTAAAAGACAATGCGTCTGTATTTGGAGAATGAGAGAGAGAGGAGCATGCGTGCATCGGTGGGTGCGTGCACATTTGCCCATGCAGCCTGGCGTCAGGCATGGCTTTCTCACCAGCAACTGTGCTGCTCTTGCAGCCAGGCCCAGTCTCCTGGCCAGTGTCAACAAAGGTGCATGATCTGCCACTGAAAACCCTTCCCTGAGCAGACAGGTGCGGAGAACTTGGACTCATGGAACTACTGCTTTAGGCTGGTGCCAGGCCTCTCCACGCACACACGTGCGCGCAGGAGCAGTGGATGCGTGGGAGAGGAAGTGCCTCCTCCTGTGCTAATTTTCTGCATTCTTGGCAGAGCACATTAAAGTGACTTTACAGAACTAGGCAACTGGAATTGTTACCTTTTTCTTTTTTTTGGCCGGACCTCGCATCTTGCAGAATCTTAGTTCCCCGACCAGGGATTGAACACACAGCCCTTGGCAGTGAAAGTGCAGAGTCCTAACCACTGGACCGCCAGGGACCCTGGAATTGTTAACCTTTTTACCTAAAATCGGTATCATCATTTTGGTCATGAAGTGGCTGGCTGGCTGGAACCACAAACTACGGGCAGGAGCTTTGCATCTGTATCTGCATCTGGCCATAAAGTCTGCAGGGTGCATTTGACTGCGGCCTCCTGCGCCTCACTAGGTCTGACAAGAGACAGCCCAGATTAGGGCATAAAACCCGTGTCTGAAAGGAAGAGAGTGGGAGACGAGTGCCCACACTCAGGCAACCATCCGGAGAGGCTCCTTTAAGAGACCACACAGACAGGAACATGTGTTCCTCTCGCTCTTCCCCTCACCTCCTCCCCCTCAAGTTCGGTCTCTCACTCCTTCTGTGAATGACATTTTCACTCACAGGGAAACTGACAAAAAGAACTACTGCAAATTATAACTGGACAAAGTTAAATGCTCCCTTATCAAATACTTAACACGTTAATAAAAACAGTATTCCTTTTTGCTACAGACTGCAGTGAGGTAAAGTCAACTTATACTTCATAAATTTCTCTGGTCTTGAAAATGCCATTGTCCCTCACTGTGTTTCCCAAGGCTGAGGAACTCTCCCTTATGGAAGAGCACCTCAGAACAGAGCTTCACGTGGGCCTTGCTGGTTTCCATCATTCCTGTAAAACTTTTATTACTGCACTGAAGGTTTTACAAACCACTAACTCTTAGTCTAATGACTGTGCCTCGTTTATAAACATTTACAAGCCCTCAGAAAGCACACATGCTGTACCATCTCTGGTTCTGAAGAGTCTCTTTGGAGGACTGCATGGCTGCTGCTGGGTACCCTCGTTCGGTGCTGGCACCAGGGAGAGCATGTAATAAACCAGAGGCCCCAAGAGCACTCATAAATGTATATGGATTCATGTTTAACAGCTGGATTAAGTCACTTAAATACTGTATCTAGGCAAACCATGTGCCTTTGTGTGCATCTCTGTGTGTTGTTTTCTATTTCACCAGCCACAGCCCAGATACAGAAGTATTGTAATATTCAGCAAGGAAGTCAACTAACAATCTTGACTTTGTGTCACATAAATTGTAAATGATGTGTAAGCTATTGCTCCAGACTGATTACTCCCAGGAGCATTATGCATCCTCTAATTGCCAGTCTATGCTTGGACTGTAGCTCATTCATATTTCAGTTTGCAGCTAATATAAGATCACCAGGGTTAAGAGCATTGCAATGTTTAATGATTATCTATATACTTGATTCCAAAGATGTGACATCATTTTGGATCTGTAGCATTTTATGGGTGGCTTTAAGCAGATGATATCACTGTAGCATGAAACTGTTTTCCAGAAAACAGCTAGTAAAACTCCCTTACTTCTCTTACCACAGGTATTTTACACGGAGCTGGACTTTCTCAGCTTCCCAAACAGCGGTATCAGCCAAGTGATCTGCATGCTGACCAAGCTCCAAACAGCCACGTCAAATACGTCTGGTAAAATTATCTAGACACTTGTTCAACTATACACGTACACTGTATGTTATTAACAGGGCCTGGCTTGCTCTCAAGCTAACGGGACACACTTCCAGGGGAGCCCAAGAGGAGCAGCTGTTTTCGGGGAAAGGCTGCCATCCACAGATCTGGGCTGGCAGCAGGACGCCCCTGCCCCACACACACGTCCCACTCAGGGAAGGATGCGTACTGGCAGAGGTGCCCGGGCCTGCAAGAGGGCCTGAGATTCTCTATGGAGCCAGTATTCTAATTAGGGGTGACATTTCTAATGGGAAGAAAAGGAATTGCCAAAGCCAAGGGATATCTTTGTCTCCAGGAGGAGCTGCGTTCTGTTGACCAGAATCATAATTAAAGTGACAATTACATTTTAAACTGAAATAAATAATCAGATTGGTGAGGGCCTTTGCCTTGGTACAAACAGTGAGCCCTGATAAGTGACCATCTTTTCTAAGCTGGCTTTGGCCTCATTTTTCTCCTTTGAAACAGGAAAATGCTTCAGTCTCTGGGCAGACCAGAAGTCCACATGGCCCTGGATGTGGTTCTGGTGAGGGGCTCGGGCCAGGAGCACGAAGGGTGCTTGCTGCTGACGTCAGAAGTGCTCTTCGTGGTGAGCGTCAGCGAGGACACCCAGCAGCAGGCCTTCCCTGTCACGGAGATCGACTGTGCGCAGGACAGCAAGCAAAGCAACCTGCTCATCGTGCAGCTTAAGCAGCCAAGAGTGGCCTGTGACGTAGAGGTACATTTCGGAAAACAGGGTGACCAGGGTTAGCTGCCGGCAAAGTTGAGACACAGGGTGACCGCAGGTACCAGGCATTTATGAGCCAGCAGCGTCTGGAGTGGATGCTGGAGACCAGGAGGGCTGCCAGGGGACGGGGTGTGGGCAGCAAGGAGGCTGATGGACTCGGAGCTGGGGCTAAGCCACCATAGGAATTGAAGGTTGGCTGTCATGGAGCTGGGGTACTGGAGCTCCAAAACAAGCAGGTCTGAAGAAGGGCCAGGACCAAGGCAGCAATTCTATGCAAATACTCCATGAAGGAGGCCTCTTGGTCTGAGCACAGAGCAGGCCCAAGTCTGCACGTGGCCTGGGAGTGACTGCAGCAGGTCACTTTAGCAGGGACAGGAGAGGACCACCATAAAAGTGAGGGGTGTCATGAGGGAAACAAGGCACAAGCAGTAGGCCTGACCTTTGCAAGCTCACAAACCAGGAGGCCTGACTCACTCCCCTCCCTCATTCCCAACTCCTCAGAGTTCAGGGTCAAAATTTTGTCAACTCCCTCCCATCCCCTGCTCTATATTGTGTGGCTCTGTGTTCCCTTTCCAATAGGACGCTTTCCCATCCCCTAAGTACCACAAGGTGCCTCCTGGGGATGCTGCTCAGGCTCTTGGGGCAGCTCCCTGGCCACACAGCTCCTGAGATGTGCTGGGTGCTGGCTCCACATAAGTTGATGTAGAATGGATGTTCAGGTGGGGCATTCTGGGTGTCAGGGGTCAGAGGTGAGCAGCAGTGCAGCCCGGGGTGAGCAGGTGCACCCACTGCAAAACTGCTCTGCCTCTGCCCTCCCTGCTGACTGCCTGATCCATGGGGCCCTGAGAGTTGACCTCAGACACAGACATCTTTTTTTTCCCCACACAGCTTGATGGGGATGGATCAGAGGCAAGGTGTAGCCTGCCTAACTTAGGGTCTGAGTAGCCCCAGGAAAAGGACAGTAAACCTGCCTCCAGCAGGTCCTGCCTGATTCCTTCTTTCATTATTTTCCTCCTGGTATGGGAGCCTGTGTCTCCCTCACACCACTGTTTGCGTAAAATTATTTGAGAAGATGGAAGGTAGCCAACCACAACAACTCTGAGATTTCTCTAGTTTCTTGGATCGTAATCAGTCAGGCTTTAAGCTGGGGCTTGGCACTAAGACTACATTGCTGGTTCGAGTTGATGACTTTCTGGGAATAAACAGAGGTCAGATGTCCAGCCTGACTTTATTAGATCTGCCAAAATCTTCTGATCCAGATGACAATAAAGCAGCAGTGATCTGGCTACAGGCCTTGGCAGGGGATAGTATCATTATCTTCAAGTCCTTGGTTCTTAACGAGAAGCTCCCAAAGCCCTGAGGAATATCTGTGACCATTGTTATTCCTTAGTTGCTTGGGAAATATTTCAGATCTTAAACTATTGAGACTAGAGAATCATCTTTAGCTGTTAAACTGTCTTCAACTGTGATCCTTCTCTTTGGCTTTTCTGCTTGAGGAGGGGGTACTGTGGGGAATTACAGCTGGAGGGGAACAGACCTCAGTTTCTCCAGGGGTTACCGAGATGACAGGTGGAGTCACCCCTCCCCACCCCCAGAAGTTGCCATGGCTAATTGAGACCATGGGATCAGTGAGTTAGAGGCAGAAGCACTAACACTCCGGACGCCATGCTCACCACTCGTTTTCCATTGGTGTTCGGTGATAACAGGGTCGGGGTGAAGGGGTGGCTGAAACAGGCAGGAAGAGATGACAGAGCAGGAATACTGCAGGTTAGCTACTGAGCTTACACAGCAGCACCTGGCACTGGGCAGACCTGGGCAAACTGGTAGATACCAAGCATGCTTTCAGCCTCCAAATTGCACTTTCTCACTGTCTGTTTCCTTTACCTCTAAACCCCAACTCCTTATTAACAAAAAGTAACTGCCCAATTAATCCTGTGTCCAAACCCTAACCTCCTCCCTCACCCCAATGGAGAGCCAAGCTGCAGAACAAAATGGTCTTTTTTTTTTTTGAGAGAGATAGTAGACCCTTCCTTAATAGTGCTATATATAATCCAGTGTATTTTCAAAATGGGAGTAGGGGAGTCACTCAGCAGTGCTGCCTGACAGTGCATTTTCCTCAGTGGCCATACCTAACCTAATCCACAGATATTAAGCTGGGCTGGGAAGCCTACCCATTATCTTCCAGTGAAAACTAAAGAATAGTATTTTAAAATCTTTACATGAAATGGCTTTTCTGGGATTTTTGCTCTAGATGCTAGGAAACACAGCTCCTTTGAATTTTGGAAGGAATTAATTTGTAGATGACATCATTCGGTATATTCAAATATGGCAGAATTTTTTTAAAAACCAGCATTTGCTTTTCTTAGTTAAATGCAGCCATTTTTAGGGTAATAATTGCTTAATATGCCTGGCACATTATTGAAATCCCTTATGAGAGGCTCACAATGAGTCAGAAGGTCAATTTATTCCTTGGCCATGTTCCTTTCACAACACGGGTTTTCCTGTGCTGCTGTTCAGGAGGAGCAATTAAGACTCTTGTGTATTCAGAGCTTTCCAGCTGAATCCTGACCCCATCAAATGATATCATCAGAGCTCTGGCTTTTGCCTGGTGGTGCACAGCTTTCATCTGTCAGTGAATCTTTGGGGGCCTTTCTTTCCCAAGCTTAAAAATATGAGACTGAACTCTAATGGATGCCCTACTTATTCCTTATTTCTCTGGCAGGCAGACCTCTCTCTTTACCATCCCACTGGCTTTCTGCAGCTTTTAAGACACCCTTGGCTGCATCGTCTCTGTGCCCTACACAGAAATATATAAATTCTTTACTACTATTTCAAAACCTAAAAAGCCCTCATTAAAATGTTTATAATTCTCCCAGAGTGGTCTTCCCAACATTTGGTAGGTAAAGACCACTGAAAGGTCAGTGGCTACCTGATCCCCACAGGTCAGTGGCTTATACTGGAGACTTCCCACTCCACTCGATTTACACAGTAGATAGCTACAGCATTTCAGGATGGGAGGAATTTATAGCTCCACTTGCCTTTGATGGGTACCTTCTCAGAGAATCTCTCTTAAGAACTTAGGTAGTATATCTCAGTTCTCCTATTTGAGTTCCACTGAAGATGAGCCAGACTTTTATGAACCATAAATGTACTTTGCATCCTCCCTCTTTTCCATAAAAATTTCCCCTTCCTCTGCCCAGTTTATTTTCTCTGGCTTTAAATCCTAGTATTTATAAAAGCAGAAAATGTTACAGTTCAAAAGGTATTTGTTTTTCTAATGCTCTGTCCAAAGCCACTGGGTTTGAAAGAGGTAAAGAGGTTCTGTCTGGAGAGGTTTGCGGAGACAAGCAAACAGAGCTTTTATCTCAGAGTTCAACGTTGATTAGATTCAAGCAGAGGAAAGACTTTTCTCCTTTGTTCCTGGACTAGGCTAGTAAAGAGCCAGTGACAGATGTTTTGAGAGTTAATGAGTAAAATATTCTGAAATCGTCAACTTCAAACAAACGTGGGAGTTTTACACAACACCAAATGCTTATTCGGTGGCTTTATTAGATAACCTAAAAGGCACAACATCCAATGTCTCAAGGCAAGAGAAGGAATGATTTTGTTATGGAAGTCTCCTTATGAGTGTTTGGCAACTAAAAAAATCTTTTTTTGGAACCCAGGTGGATGGAGTTCGAGAGAGACTATCAGAGCAACAGTATAACAGACTTGTGGACTATATCACAAAGACATCTTGTCACCTGGCCCCCAGCTGCTCTTCCATGCAGACACTATGCCCTGTGGTGACTGTGGAACCTCTCCCTTCCACTGTGAAAACATACCATTATATGGTTGAGCCACACTTTGGCCAAGTCTTCATCAGTAAATTTACCATGGTGAAAAATAAAGCCCTGAGGAAAGGGTTCCCTTGAGTCCCCTCTGAGGTGTTGATTCCTGCTTGTGCAATTTATTTCTGAAAAAGAAACCTAATGAGCTCTAACAACATCTAATGTGGACAAAACCCACTGTTCTATAGTTGTTATAGTAATTTCCTAGCCTCTTCCAAAACTAATTCAGGTTCTTCCTTTTTCCCAAAACTAAGATACTTCAAAATTGAGTCACTGATTGATTAAAAAACCTATTCTTTTCCCATTTGGGGACAATGAACAGAATCCTATTATTAATCTTATCACGTGCAGAAAATCCTTTTTGCTGTTTGCTAAAATTTCGACTATAATTAGGCTCTGTTAACTCTAACACAAAACATGGTCAGGCCTCGGAAACAACAGATTAAAACTTCATCCCCAGTTGCATCTGTTTTTAGGCTGAGACAACTGCCTAATACCCTCATCTGCAGAGGTTCAGATTCTTTGTATGAAATTAAATGCTTAGGAGCTTACTGTTTAACTTGTTAATAAATTTGTTACTTAAATGTGATGCTGTTTCTTTAAGTGAATACATTCCTAAACCTTTATGGAAATTTACAAAACATTCTGATGACTGTCCAGGTACATTTTTGGAAAAAATGTTTTTCTAGTTTGTTCTACTAGGCAAGCTTAGAGAATCTTTTGTCTACTGATAAAAACAGACCCCAGGTGCTCAGGTGAGTTTCTTAAGCAAAACACTACTGGGGAACTCCCACTACTGGATATTCTTGTGGAAGGACTCACCCTGATGCACTGACTGACAGACTCAAGAACCCAAACATTAACCTGAATAATAGTTTATTTTGCTGACTTGGCTTGATCAAGCATAAAGATATCCCCAGTAACTGACACTCTTTTGTATTTAAAGATGGATTTGGCTTAAGATCCTGGGTCACCAGGTACCACCTTTAATATTCAGTAAAAATTTGATACTCCAATTAAAACACATTTTTACTCATTACATCCAAACTTGGGCCTACAACCTGATACCTACAATTGGGAGATGCTAAGAAAATTCAGTTTCAATGCCCACTTTTAACTTTCTTTAAACTTAATAAGCCTCACATGTTATTGGGCATAAGGAGTCACTGCATACTTGTTTGCTGTTAATGGAAATTCAGGCTGAATATGGAAAACATGGTTCCATCATTTGCTGTAATCATACTCATTTAGGAAAGTTTTGTCAACTTCGAGTAACTATTTTTAAGATTGTAAATATGTATTAAGTCGTATGGTAATTTTGCATACTACTTTAAGAATTGTTATATGATATTGTTTAAAATAAAAGGAATCCTTGAATTACTGATAACACATAAATGTGGGTTCTTAAAATGCAGCTTTTCACTGATACTTGGGTTTATTACAGTTTACATCATTGGAACTCAGGAATTTTGCATGAGTTAAAAAGAAAATTTTTGTTAACATAATAAAAGAACTGGTGATTAAATTAGCTGTGGCTAAAATACACTTAATTCTTAAAGCTCTCTGTAGTATCACTTTGATCACAACAAAACCACAATTATTAAAGGGGAGAAAGGTCCTAAGACCTCCCTGAGAAAATGTTATTACCACACTTTAAATTAGCAGACATTACTCAATTGCAATTCCAATTAAATAACACAACTTTTTCTAGACTAGATGTATATTCCATATTGTACAGTTAGGTCTTCAATAAAGTAATACTGAGTAAAAAACCTTAAATTTTAATTACCTACTATTACATCTGTCCAGTGGTTGGATCCAGTAGGGCAATTCAGTGACAATGAAGTCCAAAGACGTTTTATTGGAAAGGCAAGTCTCTGTTCCTTTTAAGAGCCCACAGTATAGTAGTCATGTAGGCTCATGCAGACCCCTTAAACCCATGGCCCAGGCAGTTACCTCAGTGAAATGGACAAAATGTGAGGAATCAAAAATGTCCTAAAACAATGAAAATTTTAAAAAATATTGAAATCAGGTTATCGTCGTAAGATTCATAAAGTTAAAAATCCCTGACCAATTCTAATGCAAGTACCCTGAACTGTAAGTATCAGCAAGAGTAACTGCACAAAAATTTAGTGTCCACAGTATTTGTTAATCTTTTATTTATCATGAGAAACTATTCCTTAGCCCAGATATTAGTAGTTCATAGTGCAGGAACACAGGTAAGTGACACACTTCCATGGAACTCAACCCAAAGAAATTCTGTGGAGAAAAACAGAGTGGCCAAGTTAATGACAATCGTTCTCTTAATAGCTCACCACCCTGGAGAACCCCTGAGGTCTACTGCTACCAGTGGAAGCCACACTTTGATCACTCACCCTTAGCCCAGCAGCAGCCCTGTTCAGGCTGCCTGGGCTCCAGGTCCATTCTCCCCCATGCTCCCTAACCTCCCTGACCAGCCTCTTTTCCATTTGGGACATTCACACCTTACTTTGGGGTTTTTGCTTTTATTTACCAAATTCTGCTTTTTTTCTTCAAGTCCACCCCACTCTGTTCCCTTCTCATACCTGTACTGTTCTTAAAAACCAGTAGCCCATCTGTCCTAAACATTTCTATTCCTATCTCCAAATCTGTTCCTTTTTCTTGTTGTTTTTTAAACAATCAACTTCTTGTAAGTAAAAGGTAAAAAAAAATATTTTAAAAAATCAGCCTGTTAACATCTGATTATGAAATGCATACCCACTGTGGAAGTTTTGAAAATCTCAAAGGTACAAGAAAACAGCAATGTTAAGATTCCACACACAACCACTAATATTTTCTTGATCTTTTTACCTTCAGCCTTTTTTTCTGTGCACTCTTTAACATAGATCACCCTTTACAAAATACATTCTTAGTTTTCTATTCTACTAATTTCTGTTACTTTGTGATTACCAACTCTAAGGGACATAATAGTCCATGATATGAATGTCATAAATTCCTTATCAATTTTCCAACCACTGGGAATAAAGTTGTTTTTCTACTATTATGTATTATATATATTAAACTGTGGCATGTATCTATCTGACTCAGATACCTCCTTAATATAAACTATAGAAATGGAATGTAATAGAATTGAATCTTATATTAAGCAAAAGTTATTCATAGTCAAAATTATCCTTAAATCTTTTAGAAAACTGATCTGAGTCCAGTACAGCAGGTCTCCCCCACACCCCAGATCTTGGGAAAGATCACACACACACACTCTCACACATACATACATATGGCAGTTGGAATGCTCCTTCAGGAACAGTCTGCCTGAAAAAAAAAATAGCACATTCACATTCCCCTTGTCACAGCAAACTCACACTGGGGTGGTAGACAGGATCTTTAACTCTACTTGAATTGTTCTACCTTACTATTTTGTTGAGCTTGAATGAAGTTAAATACATGAATTACAAGACTCCATAGTACAAACAGTTTCATCAGGTACTGGACACATGCTTTCAAGTCAATTTAACAGATGACCTTTCATCAGCACACAAGCCAGTCCTCTTCTAGACACAGAACCGTAATCACACTATCCATAAGGCAGTGGACCTTAACCACCCAAACCAGAATCTCTGGAAAGCCACCAAGTCACCTACGGACATCCAAATAACAAACTATAAAAGGTGTCCAAAACTTGTTTTTTAAAGCACTTCTAAAAATGTGATTTTCCTGATGCAAATCTAGCAGTAATAGCACAACATGCAAAATGATTCTGAACATAAAATTAACTTCATGTCAGCAAGATGGTACAATAACGAAGCTCCATACCCCTACTCCCTGAGAGAAAAAGCAAAGACACATGGACCAAAGTGTCTTTGTGAGAACTGCAGAAATCAATTAAGCTGCAACAACCAAGCAAACACCTAATATGAAAAAGCTGCACTCAAAATGGCAGGAAATGTCATGCACTTTTTTCTCACCCTTGCCCCACCCCCTTCTCAATGCAGGAGTGTGGTCAGGAGGAAAGTGACCAATTCCTGACTCCTCCTTCAGGGCAGAAGGAAAAGAGAAGACCCTGCATGCAATGTTCTAGCTTATTTGAGGGCTTCCCAAGGGACTGCTTCTATCTTTATCTCAGAGCACTGATGAGAATGGTGACAGAGTTTAACTGACTTATGAGACACCACCAAAAAGACCAACCTATGTACTCTGGAAGTGCGAGAAGGGGCAGAGAGTTTATTTGAAGAAATAATGGCCAAAACCTTCCCAAATTTGAGGAAAGAAATGGATATATAAATACAAGATGTTACTGGAAGTCAGATGAACCCAAAGAGACCCAACACCAAGACACAGTATAATCCAACTGTCAAAAACCAAAGACAATGGATCTTGGAAGCACCAAGAAAAAAATGATTCATTGCCTACGAGGGAGCCTCTGTAAGATTATCAGTGGATTTCTCAGGAGAAACCTTGCAGGTCACAAGGATTTCAGATGGTAAATACAAAGTGCCCCCCCCCCACACACACACACACAAATTACCAACCAAGAATACTATAACCAGCAAAAATGTCCTTCAAAAATCAGGAAGAAAATTAAGACATTCCTAGATTTTAAAAAAACCTAAAAGATAAGGAGTTCATTACTACTAGATCTGCAATGACAGTTCTTCAAGTTGCAACAAAATTACACTAGACAGGGACTTCCCTGGTGGCGCAGTGGTTAAGAATCCGCCTGCCAATGCAGGGGACACGAGTTGGATCCCTGGTCCGGGAAAATCCCACATGCTGCGGACCAACTAAGCCCGTGCACCACAACTACTGAGCCTGCGCTCTAGAGCCCGCAAGCCACAACTACTGAATCCCGTGCACCTACAGCTCATGCTCCGCAACAAGAGAAGCCACTGCAATGAGAAGCCCGAGCACCGCAACATGAAGAGTAGCCCCCCCTCACCGCCACTAGAGAAAGCACATGTGCAGCAACAAAGACCCAACACAGCCAAAAATAAATAATAAATAATAAATAAATTACACTAGGCAGTAACTCAAAAGCCATGTGGAAATATAAAGTTCACTGGCGAAGGCAAATATATGAATAAATATAAAAGCCAGTGTTGTAACTGTTTCATATCCCCACTTTTAATTTTGTAGGATTTAGAGACAAAAGCTCTAAAAAAAAGAAATCTATGTTAATGGGTACACAATATCTAAAAATACAATTTGTGGCATTAGTAACAAAGTAGGGGAGCAGAGTTGTAAAAGAGAATTTTTGTATGTGATTGAAATAAGTTGTTACCACTTCAAAATAGATTATAACAATAGGTTGGTTTAAACTCCCCAAAAGTCATAGATCTGAGGAATGGATACAAAACAAGGTCCAACTATGAGCTGTCTACAGGAGATTCACTTTAGATCCAAGGACACACATAGTTTAAAAGCTAAGGATGGAAAATGATTCCATACAAACAGCAATCAAGAGAGCACGAGTGGCTATACCATTAGCAGACAAAACAGACTTTAAGTCAAAAAATGTTACAAAGACAAAGGACATTATATAATGATTCACCAAGAAGACAGATTATAAATATCAATATATATGCACCAAACATCAGAGCTTTGAAATATATGAAGCAAATATGAAGCAAATGCTAACAGAATTGAAGGGAGAAATAGACAGATCTACAGTAATAGTGGGTGACTTAAAATACTTGCAATAATGGCTATAAGAACCAGACAGAAGATCATTAAGAAAATAAGTGGACTTGAACACTACAGACCAATCAGATATAAGAGACAAATACAGAACATTCTACCTAACATGAGAATACACATTTTTTTTCTCAAGTGCATATGGATTAATTTCCATGTTAGGCCATAAAACCAGACAACAGATTTTAAAATACTGAAGTCACATAAAGTATCTTTTCTGGTCACGAAAGATGAAACTAGAAATTTATACCAGAAGGAAAACAGAAAAATCCACAAATATGTTGAAATTAAACATACCCTCCAACAACCAGTGGGTCAAAGTGGATATCAGAAAAGAAATTTAGGACCTCCCTGGTGGTGCAGTGGTTAAGAATCTACCTGCCAATGCAGGGGACACAGGTTTGACCCCTGGTCCAGGAAGATCCCACATGCTGTGGAGCAACTAAGCCCATGCACCACAACTACTGAGCCCATGCTCTAGAGCCTGTGAGCCACAGCTACTGAGCCCATGTGCTCTAGGATCCACATGCCACAACTACTGAGCCCACGTGCTGCAACTACTGAAGCCCACGCACTTAGAGCCCGTGCTCTGCAACGAGAAGCCACCGCAATGAGAAGCCCGCGCACCGCAACAAAGAGTAGCCCCCACTCGCCACAAATAGAGAAAGCCCACGCGCAGCAAAAAAGACCCAATGCAGACAAAAAATAAAGAATAAAGAAATTTAAAAAGAAAATCAAGTCAACAAGCTAAGTTTACACCTTAAAAAGGTAGAAAAAGGGGCTTCCCTGGTGGCGCTGTGGTTGAGAGTCCGCCTGCCGATGCAGGGGACACAGGTTCGTGCCCTGGTCCAGGAAGATCCCACATGCCACGGAGCGGCTAGGCCCGTGAGCTGTGGCCGCTGAGCCTGCGCGCCTGGAGCCTGTGCTCCGCAAGGGGAGAGGCCGCAACAGTGAGAGGCCCGCATACCGCAAAAAAAAGGCAGAAAAATAAAAGCAAGCTAAACGAAAGCTAGCAGGAAATAAAGATTAAACAAAACAGGGAACAGAAAAACACTAGAGATACATCAACAAAATCAAAAGAGCTGGTTATCTGCAAAGATAACCAATATAACAAACCTTTAGTCAGACTAAGAAAAAAGAAGACTCAACTAAAAACAAATTAAAGAAGGGACATTATGTCACCAAATTAGGTCACCCACATGAAATGGAATAATTCCTATAAACACACAACCTACAAGAAACAGATTAACAGACTTATAACTAAGTAAGGAGATTAAATCAGCAATCAATAACCTCCCAACAAAGAAAAGCCCAGGATCAGATGGCTTCACAGGAAAATTCTACCAAACACCTAAAGAGTTAACACCAATCCTCCTCAAGCTCTTCCAAAAAACTGAAGGGGAGTGGGGGGTGGGGAACATTTCCAAATTCACTCTATGTATTTTTTGTTTTCTATATATTTATATTAAGACATCTTAAACATTTCTGTATGATGGAGAGACTGCCCCCCACCATGTTTTCCTGATCCTCTCACATGTCTCTTGTGGCCACATCTGACTCACTAACTCATTTAGGAATATAAAACATTCTATAAGACCAACATTACCCTGATATCAAAGTCAGACAAATATAACACAAGAAACTAGAGAGTAATATCCCAAATACAGATGCAAAAATCCTTCATAAAATACTAGCAAACAATTCAGCAGCTCATTAAAAGGATTACACACCGTGACCAACGATGATTCAACATATGAAAATATACCACAGAGCCACATGATCTCAACTAATTCAGAAAACGCATCTGAAAATTTCTTTTCATGATTAAAAAAAATTCAAATAAAGAACAGAAAGAAACTACCTCAATAAAGGTGATACATGAGAAACCCACAGCTAATATACTCAATAGTGAAAAGCTTCTCCAGGGCTTCCCTGGTGGCGCAGTGGTTGAGAGTCTGCCTGACGATGCAGGGGACACGGGTTCGTGCCCCGGTCCAGGAAGATCCCACATGCCGCGGAGCAGCTAGGCCCGTGAGCAATGGCCGCTGAGCCTGGCCTGCGTAATGCAAAAAAAAAAAAAAAAAAAAGCTTCTCCAAGGTCAGAAAAAAAACCCAACAAGGATGCCCATTCTTACCCCTTCTCTTCAACATAGTACTGGAAGTCCTAGTCAGAGCAATTAGGGAAGAAAAAGAAATAAAAGACATCCAAATTGGAAAGGAAGAAGTAAAACTATCTCTGCAGATGACCTGATCTTATATGCAGAAATCCCAAAAAGATTTCACACACACACACAAAAAACTGTTAGAATAAATTTGGCAAAGCTGCAGGATACAAAATCAACGCACGAAATCAGCTGTGTTTCTAGATACTAACAATGAATAATCAGAAAAGCAAATTAAGGAAACAATCCCAATTACATTAGCATTAAAAAAAAAATACAATTCTTAGGAATACACTTCACCAAGGAGGCAAAAGACTTGTATACTGAAAGATACAAAACACTGCTGAAATTAAAGAAACAAATGGAAAGACATCCTGTGTTCATGTTCCCTTAACATCATATCCAAAAATTAACAGAATGGATCAAAGACCTAAAGGTAAGAGCTAATAAAACTATAAAACTTTCGCAGAAAATATAATACTTTACAACACTGGATTTGTCAATGATTTCTTAAACATGACACCAAAAGCACAGGCAACAAAAGAAAAACTACATAAATTAGACTCCATCAAAATTTCAAATGTCTGTGCATCAAAGGACACAACAGACTGAAAAGGCAATCCATAGAATGGGAGAAAATATCTAAATCATATCTGATAATGAGTTTTAAATAACTCCCACAACTCAACAAAAACAATCCAATTAAAAGTGGGCAAAGGACTTGAATAGACATTTCTCCAGAGAACATACACAAATGGCCAAAAAGCATGGGAAAAGATGCTCAACATCGTTAACCATTAGGGAAAAGCAAACGAAGACCAAAATAAAACAACACCTCACACCCATTTGGATGTCTATCAAAAAACCAGAAAACAAGTGTTCACAAGGATGTGGAGTAATTGGGACCCTTGTGAACAGAAGTTGGTGAAGTGAAAAATGGTGCAGCCACTATGTAAAATAGTATGGCGGTTCCTTAAAAAATTAAAAACAGAACTACCATATGATTTAGCAACTCCACTTCTGAGTATATACTCAAAAAAGTATTAAAGCAGGGTATCAGAGATATCTGCACACAAAGCAGTAGCATTATTCACAGTAGCCAAAAGCAATCCAAGTATCCATTAACATGATTAAACAAAATGTGGTATATAGATAAAATTGACTACTTAGATGAAAAGAGTTCTGAAGACTGGCTGTACAACAATATAAATGTACTTGACAATACTGAACTGTACACTTAAAAATAAAGACTGTATATTTTATATATATTGCCACAGTTAAAAAAGATTTTAAACAGTAATTTCAAATAACCATATTACCTTTATATTCCAAAATCACTTTGCACTCTGAAAGACACCAGCCTTCCTCATCTCCTCAAAATCTTTCATAGAATCATAATTTCTGTAGAAATCTGCATATGCCTTCTTTCTTGGTTCAGCCACAGCAAACTAAAAGGTAACATATCACATTTAGGACTTTTTTTTTTAATTATTAGAAACAGTATCTAAAAACATAAATCACCAAGTTTTTGTTCACCTTGAATCCTACTTATCTTGAATCGTATTATTAAGGCCCTTAAAGAGGTAATTAAGTTAAAATGAAGTCTTTAGTGTGGGTCCTAACCCAACATGACTAGCATCCTTAGAAGAGAATAAAATTCAGACAGGAACAATGCTAACACACAGAGGACCATGTGATGAGAGGGAGAAGACAGGAATACAAAGCCAAGGAAAGAGGCCTCAGAAATCAACCCCACAGCCAACTTTTTTTTTGGCCGCGGCGCAGGGCATGCAGGATCTTATTTCCCCAACCAGGGATCGAACCAGTGCCTCCTGCAGTGGAAGCACGGAGTCTCAACCACTGGACTGCTGGGGAAGTCCCCCACAGCTATCTTGATCTTGGATTTTCAGCCTTGAAAAAAAAAAAAATCTCTATTGTGGAAACCACCCAGTTTGTGGTATTTTGATATGGCAGCCCTAGCAAACCAAGACAGCTTCATTTAAAGATGGAGGACAAGCTACCTGGGGAATAAGGTACTTTCCTATCACACTGAGGTGGGTCAAGAAAGGGTAAGAGGAAAGGAGCACATTAAAGAGGGAATTTCTTTTAAAGACTCTAGGGACTTCCCTGGCGGTCCAGTGGTTAAGACTTCGCCTTCCAATGCAGGGGGTGCGGGTTCGATCCCTGGTTGGGGAGCTAAGATCCCACATGCCTCGTGGCCAAAAAACCAAAACATAAAACAGAAGCGGGGGCTTCCCTGGTGGCGCAGTGGTTGGGAGTCCGCCTGCCGATGCAGGGGACACAAGTTCGTGCCCCGGTCTGGGAAGATCCCACATGCCGCAGAGCGGCTGGGCCCGTGAGCCATGGCCAATGAGCCTGCGCGTCCAGAGACTGTGCTCCGCAACGGGAGAGGCCACAAGAGTGAGAAGCCCGCGTACCGTAAAAAAAAAAAAAAAAAAAAACAAAACAAAAAAAAAAAACAGAAGCTGTATTGTAACACGCTGAATAAAGAATTTTAAAATGGCCCACGTCAAAAAAAATCTTTAAAAAACAAAAGACTCTATATGTTTCTATGAAAATAAAATACATTTTCAAATTTAAAACACATTTTTGGACCATGAGCACAAAGTAAAAATAAAACATACATACCTTATAGAAAGCTGCAACTCCCAGGGAGACAATGAATGCTCCAACAATATGAAATCGCAGACGCTTGCCCAGAAGGCCACGCATCTGAGGTTTTGTCAAAGAACTGGAAGCCATGGTAGTTTTTCTCCTTGACAGCTAAAATAATAAGAGACAACTCTTAGAACATAAAATACCTAAAGAACTCTTCTGCATAATGCATTTTAGTACTCAGAGAGGCACAGGCAGGACAGTGGACCGACTCCTCTCCCAACCCCTAAGGTCTTTACTGGCTTCGCGGTTTCATCTTCTCACACGGTGAACGACCACCCTAAATAAGCAAGATGATCGCAGCCCAACAGTAGTAACCAGGGAACAAGAACGACAAAAACCCCACCCAACTACAGGGAAGATTAGCAGCGGCTCTGGATGGGGAATCACAAGTGCAAACATTCCTAGCATTTACTCTACAAGCTTACTACCAATTCATTTCAGCCTGTGAGACAGCTGTTTTCCCATTTTATTGAGAAAACCGAGCTGCAGGAAGGTTACCGGACTATTTCAAGGTCACGCAATCAAAACTAACACTCGGGCGGGACCCCAGCACGTCCCGCAGGGCCCACTTTGTGACCCGGGCCTGAAGGCCGCCGCGCGCGGGCCGGCCTCCCGACCTTCGGCGAGCGCGGCCCGGGCAGGGTCGGAAAGGTCGTGGGCGCGCGCAGGGGGCTGCCGGGAGCCCACCCCTGCCCTCCTACCACAGGCCCGGTGACCCTCCTGCAGCTTCCCAACTCCAATCACAAACGCTACCACAAAGCTGACGCCCACTAAGAGCCGACGGTGCTCCAAGCCTCGGGAACGGATAAGGAAGAAACCACCTTCCCTTTTTGTAGGTAAAGACACTGGGACCAAACAGGTCAAAAGACGCAACCAAGGTCACGCTAAACGCGGTAAAAAAGCAGCGGCCACCGGGCCCGGGCCGGCTGTCTCAAAAGCCCGGGGGTCCCTCGAGGCCCCCTCAGCAAACCCGGCCCCCGTGGGACCCGCGCCGCCGGCCCGCCTCCCCTAAAAGGCCGCAACGCGGGCCTGCTGGGGTCGACGAGGGCGAGAGGTCCGAGGTTTTCCGCCCCAGAGATGCAGAGTAACGATTTAGCTCCAAGGTAGACCGACAGCAGGCAGCGGGAGGCGGCAAGTACGGGAATCCGAACGAGGAACACAAAACGCCCAAGACTCACCTCTACAACGACGCCCTTGGAGAAATGGACGGCGTTCCAGCAGCGCGCAGGCGCATAAATAGAGGGAACGGAGCGAGGATCCGGCTACGGTGGCCCAAAGAGTACAAAAGGCCTCCAGCGCACGTCCCGCCGTTCAGAGCTGAAGATAACCTGCGCATTTAGCCTCTTCTCTGTGTAACCTTGGATTCAGGGTTTGAACTTGTGAGTCAGTTTCCTTAGTCAAGTCGAGATATTGATCTTACTCATACACAGAGTTGATATGAACTTATTGGAGAATTCAAAGATTTTTAATATGTGAATTTTTTTTTTTAATGTACCCTACAGATACAGCACAAATCATCCTGGGCATGGATTGCTCCAACTATGTGCACAAACCAACATTTTCATTATGACTATCCTTATGCATCTAGCCACTTGTTTGGGTAAAGAGTGAATAAGACAGCCAAGTTCCAGGAACTCACAGCCCAGCAGATGAGACAGACATAAACTGAGTAACATCAATCCCAAGCAGTAGGCGCTACCGTAGACACGTGACCCTGGTGCTGCAGAAGCAATTACCTGCTTGGAAAAGCTGAGCAAGTTTGGATGGAAGTATTTGTGTGGACTTTTAGTAAAAGACAAGTGTTTTAAAGCAAGGCATGTGGAAGTTTATGGAAAGTAGTGTGTAAAGTAAGGCTCTTGTGCCTTAGGGTTGTCAGACTTGGTTTTTATTGAAATAACCTGGATTTGTACTGCATTATTCAACTCAGCAAGTACTGTGAAAGGTTCATAGGATACATGATATTGATTCAACATATATAGGTTGAGCAATTACTAGGTACCAGGCTCTGCTATTAGCAGGGAAGATCATCAAGGAGGTCACGGAGTCTTTGTCCTCATCTTGTTAACAGATGGCTCTGGGGAGTGAAACCTTTCAGCCACACAGAAATGGTGCTAATTGAAGGTCAAAGTGGACTTGTACCTCAACAACACTTTTTTTCAGACTTCTTATTGTTGTCGAAGACAAGTTCGTGTGCCTGAGAAATGGTGAGACCAAACAAACTGAGATGTCAGAGTTTAG
This sequence comes from Orcinus orca, assembly GCF_937001465.1. NCBI lineage: Eukaryota > Metazoa > Chordata > Mammalia > Artiodactyla > Delphinidae > Orcinus > Orcinus orca. Next base: position 51,177,561 of record NC_064575.1, read on the forward strand.
AGCAGAGAAAGGTTTATTGCAAGGGCCAACCAAGGAGAACAGGCAGCCCGTGCTCAAAAAAACCCGAATTCTTCAATGGTTTGGGAGGAAGAGTTTTTAAGGGCAAAATTTGGGGTGAGGGCTGCAGAGTATGTGACTTTCCTGTGATTGGCTGGTGGTGAAGAAACAAGGTGGTGTTCCGGGAATCTTATGCTCAGCCTGAAGTTACGTTCCTCCAGGAACTGAGTGGGGGCCTTAGTTCCTACCGAAGAACTCAAAGACATATTATATATCTGGGAGGTGAGTCTTAGAGAGTAAATACAGACCTCAAGTAACAGAACTAGAATTTAATATCCATTGAAGCATAATCTTTTTCTTTCTAAAATTACCCTCACTTTTACCAAATATAGCCGAATTAAGACTAATTTGTTTACCAAATAAGTCTGGTTAATTGGTCACATAGGGTTTTTTACACTGGCTGTACTGGAACTTTTCATAAGGAGTCTCAGACAACTTTTTTTTTTGAATTTTTGAATTTTATTTTATTGATTTTTTTATACAGCAGGTTCTTATTAATTATCTATTTTATACATATTAGTGTATATATGTCAATCCCAATCTCCCAGTTCATCACACCACCACCACCTGCCACACCACTTTCCCCCCTTGGTGTCCATATGTTTGTTCAGACAACTTTTAATAGGCCTCTCAAGGCCGGGAAAGTCATGCCAAGGACTTGCCATTAGATTCTGCCTGGGTGAACTTCTCTCCTCTAGAGTTCCCCAAAATATCAAGATTCCTGTACCTGCCAGGAGGCAGCCTTTCTTGTTCACCTGATAAGTCTGTTCAGAACCTAAGAGTTTCCGATTTCTGGATGGATCAGGTAGAGAGAAAAAATTAACGTTTTAGTTCTACTTACAAAGAGGTAATTTACCAAATTGCGTTGTCATAATTAGCATGAGGGGAAGGGTTTCCTTATATCTGGAAAACACAGATCAAAACCAATAATATTCCAGGGCTTCCCTGGTGGCGCAGTGGTTGAGAGTCCGTCTGCCGATGCAAGGGACGCGGGTTTGTGCCCCGGTCCGGGAAGATCCCACATGCCGCGGAGCGGCTGGGCCCGTGAGCCATGGCCGCTGAGCCTGCGCGTCCGGAGCCTGTGCTCGGCAACGGGAGAGGCCACAACAGTGAGAGGCCCGTGTACTGCAAAAATAATAATAATAATAATAAAAGAAATAAAAAACTGTTTGACTCAGGATCCAAATAAGGGCTACATGTTGCAACTGCTTGAAATGTCTTTTACTTCTATTTTATAGGTTTCCCCGTCTCTTTTTTTTAATTCTTGCAATTTATGTGATTTGTTTTGTTTTGTTTGTTTAGTGCAGTGGCTGTGTACCACTTAAAATCCTCTTGCAGTGAATTGTCCCATACCTGGGGGAACACTGACTCTCTGGTCAATAATTGTAATACACTAACGTTTTCAGCACATAGGAAACACTCATAAATATTTGTTGAGGGAGAGAAAGGAAGAGGAAGGAAGGTAGGGAGGGTTGGGAATAAGCCAGAGCTAGAGGCAATACTGGGCCCCCTCCCAGCCTAAGGGAGGCTTCATAAGGGACTCCTATGTTGGCTATCCCCACACAACTGACAATTTCCTTCCCAGATTAAGATTGTCAAGGCCTTCTCATAGCTTGCAGGTCAAGATCATGCTCCTAACATAGGGAAAGAGCAAGTTCTAGTCTGCTCCAGTCTACCTTTTCAGTTTCTTGCCCAGAGTCACCTAATAAGGAAACTAATCCATGCTCATGGTTATAAAGTTCTCTCTCTTGATAAGCCCTACTGACATCCTTCTTTCCAGAAGTAATTACTTTGACCATTTCTTTGGTTGATTAGCTTTACATTTACGAATCATAGCTATCATTATGCAATCATATGCTATCATGTGAAAGCACTAATACTATTCTATCATCATGCAATAATGTGCTATCATATTATAGGGAAGGAAAACTTTTCCTTTCTTCCCTTCTATTGGCTGGTCTAATAATTAAATTGACATAAGACAAATTAACAGGAGAAACACAAATTTAATTTCATATGTATAGGAGCTCATAAAAAATATGTGACTCAAAGAAATGACCAAAGCAGGCAGCTTTTATACCTTTTAGACAAAGACAATAAATTTGTGAAGAACTGACAAGACAAAGAAAATTGGACTTGAGGTAGTAAATTAGTGAAATATCAATAATAAGATTTGTTTATACAGCCTTCTAGAGAGTTCTAAATCCTCTACCTCTAGTGATAAGGATGTCTCTCTAGCTCCTGCTACAGGGAGGGTGCCTTTCACATGGGAGACTTATTTCCTGCTTTCAGAGGGTTAAAGAAAAGTCAGCATGTCCTTCTTGCCCAGCTGTTTCTTGAGTAACTTTAATTCAAAATAATCAATATGCCAAAGTGGTATATTTTGGGGTGGCATATTTGGCTCCCCTTCAGTATCATAGCATAACATGCTATCAAATAAATTTCTTGATCTATCAATATAAGACATTATCTATTAACTTCCTACTATGATAGATAAGCATTGAGCTCAGTTATATCTCCTTACTACCCCTCCTCTGCTTCTCCCAGTATCACCTTCTTAGTTACTCTACTGGTTACTAATAGATAAAAAATATATATGCCTCATTCCATGTGTTGAATGCTCTTGTCCCCTCTCCCCTTTTTTCATAATGTGTGTTGTAAGTTCCTCAAGCTGATTGTCCCCATCAGTGGTAACAATGATATTCTAAATGTTTGCCCTTAGTGAAAGAAATCTAAAAAGATAAGAAAAAGAAAAATTCTCATTCTTCCCAGAGGAGATATTAAGACTTTTTGAGACAAGGTATCTTATTTATTATGCCAGATAGGGCATGGTATGACCAGAACAAACAATCAGTAGACCTTGCCATGGCCCGGGGGCTCAATGTCAGCCAGTCCTGCCTCTTCCCTGGAGGCTAGAGAAAAGCAGAAATCTTCTGCATCACAGAGCTCTTTCCTCAGAAGTGGTGACTTGATAACAGGCCCTATCTTACTTTCTTCAATGTGGAAATCTGTGTGAAAATAGATAATCCTATTCTGTTTTCTGTTACTAAAACTTTCCTTGTAAGTGATTTGTACAAACAAGTCTTAAGAACCATGATCTTTAAAGTTTATGTCCTGTGAGATGTAACCCTGACCCTTATAAGTCTGCAGTGATCATTGATTATCTTAATAAATTGGGGGACTTCCCTGGTGGCACAGTGGTTAAGAATCCACCTGCCAATGCAGGGGACATGGGTTCGAGCCCTGGTCCGGGAAGATCCCACATGCCACGGAGCGGCTGGGCCCGTGCACCGCAACTACAGAGCCTGCGTGCCACAACTACTGAAGCTCGCATGCCTAGAGTCCGTGCTCCGCAACAAGAGAAGCCACCGCAATGAGAAGCCCGCACACTGCAATGAGAAGCCCGCACACTGCAACGAAGAGTAACCCCCGCTCGCCGCAACTAGAGAAAGCCCGTGGGCATTAACGAAGACCCAACGCAGCCAAAAATAAATAAATTTATTAAAAAATAAAATAAAATAAAATAAATTGGGCCCTACTGCTAATACTTTAATTGATATCACTGTTTTCTGAAAGTGTAAACAACTAGGACACTTCTTTTACAGATTCCCTGCTCTTCCTTTATGCATGAAGGTAAAATTGATTCTATGTCTGTGCTGAAGTTTTATTCAAATAAAGAGTTTGAAAACTTTGTTTCACTTTAACTAAGTTGCATTAGTAACTTTAATATATTTTGACTTTTATTTCTGGGTCTATCAATTTTTAACAACATTTCTATACCCTTTTTAGATCATGATATTAATGATCCTACCCTTCCCTTCAGCTATCTTCATCCCCTCCTACCTCCCAAATCTTTTATAATCTATACTTTGGATGTGGGAAGGAATTCTGCCTGTAAGCATCTTTTGTTATTGTGATTATTAAAATTATGTTAAAATACACATAACATAAAATTTACCATCTTAGCCATTTTTAAATGTACAGTTCAGTAGTAGTAAGTATATTTACATTGTTTTGCAACCAGTCTCCAAAACCTTTTCGTCTTACAAGGCTGAAAATCCTCACCCATCAAACAACTCCCTATTCCACGCCCACTCCATCCCACATCACCCTACCCCTCCCTATAGCCCCGGGCAACCACCTCTTCTACTTTTCTGGGGGGATCTTAGTTCCCCGACCAGGGATTAAATCCACATCCTCAGCATGGAGTTCTATCCACTGGACCACCAGGGATTCCCCAACTGCTCTACTTTCTATCTCTATGAATTTGACTACTCTAGGTATCTCATATAAGTAGGATCATACCGTGTTTGTCTCTTTCTGACTGGCTTACTTCACTTAGTATAATGTCCTCAAGGTTCATTCATGTTGTCAAATTTCCTTTCTTTCCTTTCTTTTTATGACCATTGTACACATATACCACATTTTGTTTATATATTCATGGGTCTGTCAATGGACACTGAGGTTGTTTTCACCTTTGGCTATTGTGCACAATGCTGCTATGAACATGGGTGTATAGATATCAGTTTGAGACTCTGATTTCGATTCTTTTGTTTCCTGGGATCTCTCTCTCTCTCCCTCTCAGTTATAGATATAGATATATCTGAGGACACTAATTGTAAAGTTTTTAAAGTTGTTTTTTTCCATGAATCAACTCCTAGGGAGTAATTTTTGTTTTGTTTTTCTTTAATGTTGCACACTTCTAGCTCCGAAGATTTTCGGTTGCCCATGCATACTTAAGAATGAGGCAATATAAAAGTTCACTGCCAGCTCTGTGTCCATGGCAGGGCTTGTCAACTGGCAGGTGTCACTTTAGGTGAGCAGACAGGGAGCAGCCATTAGGCTTTCATTTATAAAATGAAATGAGAAGGTCATGTGCTGATCAAGGCACTAATTCACATGCTCACTGCTCAGTCTCTCACCAGACAATTCTTTTCATTTCTTTTGTGTGTTGGTGTTTGGTTTTTGGTCTTATGAATTTGTTTAAATTCCTTTTCCCCCAACTTTATTGGGGTATAATTGACAAATAAAAATTGTATAAACTTAGGTTGTACAATGTGATTTTTTTGTTCTTGTTAAAGTGTGTAATGTGATACTTTAATGTATGCATACACTGTGAAATTATATACAATGGAATATTATTCAGCCATAAAAAGGAAATCCCCCCCATTTGCAACAACACGGATAAACCTGGAGGGCATTATGCTAAGTGAAATAAGACAGACACAGAAAGACAAATATTGTATGATCTCATTTCTATGTGAAATCTAAAAAAGAAGTCAAAGTCATAGAATCAGAGAGAAGAATGGTGGTTGCCAGGGGCTGAGGGGTGAAAATGGGGAAATGGGGAGATACTGTCAAATGGTTACAAACTTTCAGTTTGTACTAAGATGAATCAGTTCTGAGCATCTAATGTACAGCATGGTGACTATAGTTAACAATACTGTATTATGTTCTTGAAATTTACTGAGAGAGTGGATCTTAAGTGTTTTCACCACACACAAAAAAGAAACAAATGGCATCTTTCAATTTCTTTCGAAATGAAATCAATCAGTCAATCTTTCCCTCTCACTCTTGCTTTCTCTGTCTCTCTTTCTCTGCTTGGGGAGAATGGGTCATTCTCTACAGAGATGCATGTGTGTTAAATGTTTTGCCTACAAACTTTACAGTAACTCTTCTATTTTCAGCCCCATATTTTGCTGTCTCAGAAGACCTGGCACTTTTGAGTCCTCAGCCTCTCCAGGTTTATGAGAAGTAGTTGTACAGTCTCCTCAACTACAATATCCACCATGCCTTCTTTTAAGTGAGGTTTCTTCCTCTCTGCCTCATTAAGTATTTACCCCATCACCCACCTTCAGTCTTAAGAAATTTGTTGAAACCTCTGGTCAACTGATGCCCTCTATTTATTTTTGCGGGTTTATAACTTTATCCTTTACAGTAGTTTTTAGGGGTTTGGAGGAAGAGGAGCTAAACACATGTGCTTAATCCACCATATAGAATTACAAGTCTGAAAGTGCTGTTTAGAAATCTTACCATTTCCAGTGCTTTTCTTCTTTCCTGCAGATGCAGGCTCCCATCTGGGATCATTTCTATCCAGTCCTGGGAACTTCCTAAGTATTTCCTGCACTGCAGGTCTAGTGCCAACAAATTTCCTTAGCTTTTGTTTTTCTGAAAATGTCTATATTTAGCCATCATTCTTCTATTTTAAAAATTTTACTTTGAATTAATTTTAAGCTTACAGAAAATTGCAAGAATAGTACAAAGAACTCCCAAGTACTCTTCTTAACTGGTAACATTTAATTTTTAACCTTTTGCCACATTTGCTTAGTTATTCTATCTTTCTAATCTCCCTCTGTTCCTAGGTCTCTGTATATGTATATATATTATACATAACTTTCGATATTATACGTAATTTTGTATAATATAATTTTTTAACAATTTGAAAGTAAGCTGTAGATATAATGACCCAGATTCAGGGAATTAACACTGAAACAATACTACCGTCTAATCCACAGATCCCGCTCAAATTTCACTGATTGTCCTGACAATGTTCTTTACAAGTCTACAATCCAATCCAGGATCACATATCACATTTAGTTATCATGTCCCTTTAATTTCCTTCAATCTGGAAGATGGCCTCTGTCTTTGTCTTTCATGCCCTTGACATTTTTATTTATTTATTTATTTACTTACTTACTTACTTACTTATTTTTGTCTGCATTGCTGCACACGGGCTTTCTCTATTTGTGGCGAGTGGGGGCTACTCTTCCTTGCGATGCGTGGGCTTCTCATTACGGTGGCATCTCTTGCTGCGGAGCACCGGCTCTAGGTGCGCGGGCTTCAGTAGTTGTGGATTGCAGGCTCTAGAGTGCAGGCTCAGTAGTTGTGGCGCATGGGCTTAGCTGCTCTGCGGCATGTGGGATCTTCCCGGACCAGGGTTCAAACCCCTGTCCCCTGCATTGGCAGGCGGCTTCTTAACCACTGTGCCACCAGGGAAGCCCGCTCTTGACATTTTTTTTTTTGAAAGTTTGATATATTCTCATTTTTCAGGAGAGGTTTTTTGTTTGTTCGTTTGGCAGGAATAACACAGAAGTGATGCTATGTCCTTCTCAGTGCATCCTTTCAGGAGGGGCACAATGTCAGCTGTCCTCATTTCTTGTAATGTTAACTTTTACTACTTGGTTAAGGTGGTGTATGTCCATAAATAGCCAAACAAAGTTGAAAAAGAAGGACAAAGTTGGAGGATGCACACTTCCCAATTACAAAAATATGTGGTACTTCCATAAAGACAGACATATAGACCAATGCAATAGACTAGAGCACCGCTCCCCCCCAAAATCCCCTCACATATACAGTGAAATGACTTTCCATAAGGGTGCCAAGACCATTCAATTTTGAAAGGACAGTCTTTTCAACAAATGGTGTTGGGAATATTGCAAAAAAAAAAATGAATTTGGACCCCTTCCATATCTTTTACAAAAATTAACTCAAATTGAATCAAAGACCTAAAGGTAAGAGCTAAAACTATAAAACTCAGAAGAAAATACAAGAGAAGCTTCATGACATTGGATTTTGCAATGATTTCTTGGATATGACATCAAAAGCACAAGCAACAAAAGAAGAATTAGATAAAGCAGACTATATCAAAATTTTAAATTTGGGGCATCAAAAGACTCAATCAACAGAGTATAAGGCAACCTACAGAATAAGAGAAAATATTTGCAAATCCTATGTCTGATAAGCTTTTAGCACTCAGAATACATAAAGAACTCCAACAATTCAACAACAACAACAAAAAACAAACAAACAAATTAAAAAATGGGCACAGAACTTGAATAGACATTTCTCCAAGAAGATGTCCAAATGGCCAATTAGATGCTCAACATCACTAATCATTTGGGAAATTCAAGTCAAAACCACAATGAGATACCATTTCATACCCATCATGATGGATATTATTTTTTTTTAAATAGAAAATAACCAGTGTTAGGAAGGATGTGGAAAAATTGGAACTCTTCTGTCCTGTTGGTAAGAATATAAAATGTTGTAGTCACTATGGAAAACAGTATGGTATTTCCTCAAAAAAATAATTAAACATAGAATTACCATATGATGCCACCAAAGTTTGGGGAATAGACTCTTGGATTCACATGACACACCTAAAGAAAGCACCAAATCTTGACTGGACCTGCACATAATCTGGTGAGCTGAAAGTAAAGATTTCCCAGAATTGAAGCAGATGACACCTGATGAGACAGCTTTCCCAACATTTCTGACCAGACCTCTTGGAAGGTTGCCACCAAACCTTTGATAATGACATAACACTTCAGATCTCCAGTGTCTATAATCTGTTAACAGGACTTTAGATAAAAAGTGCCTGAGAGTCCTCCCTCCCACCTCTTCTTGCTACACAAATGTGATCTCAATAGGTTTCCAGTCTGTGTACTTTCCCTCTGACGTGAGACACTACACCCAGGAAAGATCCTTCCTGGCACTGAGGGACGAAAAGCCACTGAAACTGAAAACCTGACTCCTGATCAGTGATGCTTTCAGAGAAAGATCTTGATTAAAAGGGGGAAATGTAAAAAATTAATAAATAGAAACCTCAATTAAATAGAGCCAGGAGGGCTGAAGGGGAAGTTCTCACACCCTGTGATAATAGCAGAGCCCAACAGGAAGAAGAAAGACTCCTCTTCCTTCCTGGCAATAACTCAGCTAATGAAAAGCTATAGGGTCTTTGTTTACTATAGCCCTTCCAACCTCCTTTTCCCCTCTATAAAGGAGTTCTCCTTCCCTTACTGTGCGGGGACTTGCACATGGCTTGCCATGATTGCAGACCCGAAATTGTAATTCTCAGCTGATGCTGAAAACCACCTCCTTTCTTTTTGCTGGAGAAATAAATGGCAGTCTATTTGCTTTAGGTCAAAAGATTAATAGTTGTTTATGGCAGAAGAGGAGGTCTGATACTAGTTACTTCATTATGTCCAGTGCCAGAAGTCCACAAATATTTCTTAGGTTCTTATAGCTCAATCTTATATTTATACAGTAAAAAATTAAAGGTAAGCAAACCTATATTGTGTGATTTCCAGTTTAGTTCTGTGCAGGACAGGAAACATGTGCGATCCCTGTCTGCGTGCTTCCTGTAACTTTAGTAATCTCAACTTGCACCGAGGATACAGAAAGGATGATTTATAAATTCATAAAAACAGAGCTAAAACTTCAAGAATCCACCTAAATCATACCCAAGTACCATTCAGTTTTTTATTTTAAGCCACTTAGATTTCAGGGTTTTTTATAATAGTATGGCCTGGCCTAGCTTGACCAATGTTCCAATCAAACAATATCATAAAACTATTTTTGACAAGTAAAATGGAAGCTATACAGCATCCATATTGTTATCACCCATGAACAACAGTATCATGAGCATATGTATTAGTATTTAGATGAAAACTTATACCCATGCACACACACATATACATGGACATTTAACTTGCCATGCCATAAAGTACATCTCAGAGATCATTCAAAAAATAACTTCCACATTAAAAAAAAAAGACCTTCTCACTTCATTGGTTGAGAGTTCAAGTGGCTAATCAATTCTTACATGACCAAAAATACAAAAGTATAATCTAAGCATTGTATTATCAGAATATATTGTATCAATGTCAGTATCTTAAGGCCAAGTATTAGAGTCTAAACCCAAAGCCAAGCATCACATTTTAGAAAAATCAAATACTTCTAGAGAGATTATTCTACCTATCTGCCACAGAGGGATGAGATCTGCGTTTACTACTTAAGCATCTGTTCCATTTCTAGGAAATAAGCAATGTTATTATTCATATCAAATGAGAAGACTAATTTGCTTCATATGAGGCTTGGACTTTAATTCTCCCTTGACACTGAGGCTAGGTGTCATAATGATAGTTGGATAGGCTCAAAAGGGAATTAATGCTGGAAGTCATCATGGTTTAATGATATAAGCTGTTAGCAGTGTAACCATGGATAAACTAACCTCTTTGTGCCCATGTTGTCTAATCGGTAAAATAATAACTTTTATTGATGGTTCTGGTTCTTGTAAGGAATGTAGAAAAAGCTGGTAATTAATAACCATTTAATAAAAGTTCGCGAACATCATCATGATCATTATCATCATAACTATAGTAAGGAAATTCAGATATTATTAGTGCTGACCACAACTTAGTCATTCACTTTGTACAAGAACGTGAATAAGAATGTAAGCAATAGGTTTTATCATTTTGGCCCTTTCTTTTTACCTCCTTTAGTAAAGTAGGAGTATTGCTATACGTGACATACTGAGAATTGTGATATATGTTTTAAAAGTAGAAGTCGGGACTTCCCTGGTGGCGCAGTGGTTAAGAATCTGCCTGCTAGGACAGGAATAAAGACACAGATGTAGAGAATGGACTTGAGGTCACAGGGAGGGGGTAAGATAAGCTGGGACGAAGTGAGAGAGTGGCATGGACATATATACACTACCAAATGTAAAATAGATATCTAGTGGGAAACAGCCGCATAGCACAGGGAAATCAGCTCAGTGCTTTGTGACCACCTAGAGGGATGGGATAGGGAGGGTGGGAGGGAGACGCAAGAGGGAGGAGATATGGGGATATATGTCTATGTATAGCTGATTCACTCTGTTTTAAAGCAGAAACTAACACACCATTGTAAAGCAATTATACTCCAATAAAGATGTTAAAAAAAAAAAAGAATCTGCCTGCTAATTGCAGGGGACACGGGTTCGATCCCTGGTCCAGGATGATCCCACGTGCCACGGAGCAACTAAGCCTGTGCACCACAACTACTGAGCCTGCTCTCTAGAGCCCTCAAGCCACAACTACTGAGCCCATGCACCACAGCTACTGAAGTCCACACGCTCTAGGGCCCGGATGTTGCAACTACTAAGCCCATGTGCCTAAAGCCCGTGCTCCACAACAAGAGAAGCCACTGCAATGAGAAGCCCACACACTGCAATGAAGAACCAATGCAGCCAATAAATAAATAGATAGACAAATAAATAAATAATGTTAAAAAGTAGAAATCAAGGAATACATTTCTGAACCAGGTTTCTCTATATTTCAAAAGAAGCTTTCAGTTAAATATTAGAAAAATCAGAACACGCCATCTTGGAAGAGATATTTTTAAACTGTGAGGAAAACAGCCTTAAGCAAGCCACATACATTTTTAAACTGTTTTTTTTTCCTCATACATTTTTAAACTTGTTTTGGAACAAACCTGTCGTTCCTTTATGTTTGCACACACACACATTAGACGGAACACAGGGGCTATGTTAACAGAAACACTGCCGTCAGAGCTCAAGGTAAATGTATTATAAATTAACTTTTCATTATTTAATCTTGGATCCCCAGGTTCTTGGAAGTATGGTGGAATCACATTCATCAAAATGTCTCAAGGGACACATAAAGCTTTCAAATACGTGAGGATTTGGATAAGGTAACTTGGCAAACAGAGCTTGAACTTGGCAGTGTATGTTGCTACATCTACAGCACAGATTCACAAAGTATCCTTTCCATCTCCTTTGGTTGATGACCAACTAACGTGGCCAAGTCAGCTCACTAAACAAGGGTGTTATATTCCAGGCACACTGAATTCAGAATTTCAAGAGTTGCTTGTTTTTCCTCTTTATCAGTTAGCTAGAGTTGGGGAAATCCAAAAATTGAAAATTTTTGTTTATTTTTTTTAAGGTCACACTGTCTTTTACCAAGAATCAAAAATTTAACTATAACCTCAGGAGCGACAAAGTATGGTGCTTATAAAACCATCCAACTATTTCTTCAAAGGTTTTAAAACTACTAAAAGCCTGGACCCTACATGCTGCTCAAAAAAACACTGAATGGATTTGTACCGGCACCGTCACAAAATGGCATGCAAATAAAGTGACCCTAATTAGACTCAATCAAAAATATATGGCACTTTCTGGACCTGTTAAAAGCATAGTAGGCATATTGCCACAAGTATTTTTAACTTTATTCAATTCCAACTAAAATATGACAGATATACCATAGCACTAACCAAGATTTTTCAAGAAGATGGTCACCAAAAAACCTTCTTCAAGCATAAAGCTGCAGATCAGAGCTGGGTTGCCTATACAGGATTCTCAGACAGGCCAAAGACCTATGGAACTGGAATTTCTCCCTTAAATTGGTCATTCTTAACGCATTCATAAGAGATTTACAAAGCCCATGGAATTGTCCATTTTATAAAGCTGGAATGCTGTTGGCTTAAGCATTACTTGGGACTTAAAAAAAAATCATAAAATAACCTGTTTTTACTTTATTGTTTTTTCTTGAAAAAATCTAAGTAGGAAAAAGTAGATCTCATATTTCTGTTGCACTGAAAGGCTTGCGCTTCACGATTAATAGTATTGGCAGCAGATAGTGTAAACAGTCCTCCTTAAATGCATTTTGATTAAATGCATTTAGAGTTCCACTTAAGATGCATTTTGCCATGTTCAGTATGGTGCTAGACATGGGGTGGAAAAACAGCAGATATTTTTCCAAGCAGGAGGCATGAGATTGCTAAAATCCTCAGCCCCTACCACAACATTAATTAGTGTGTTTCACCAACCAAGGCTGTAAGATTTGTAAATGAAATTCTAGAAGGGGCATCAAGCTAAAACAGGATATGGAAGCCAAATGGAAAACATGAACCAATAAAAGAAAAAAGCTAAACTAGCTAGAAGTCTAAGTCTAGTCTTTGAAGTCAGTTCAAGTCCTGCATGCTTTAATTCTGATGTAATCTTAAAATGGTGGGTACAAACAAGAACTCAGAAACAGCTTTTGTAACTTTTGGACCAACTGCACATGAATCAGTTTGTTGATGGCTATAATGATTACACAGTGGTCTTTGCTGAATTACATCTGAATTAAAACCGTCATTCTCCTTAGGCTGAAATATAATAATGAATATTATCAACAAGGATAGCCATCCTGCAAATAATACACACCTCATGCTTACAAAAATTTTTACATAGTATATTACATTTTGTTGATATATCACATTATTTGTCTTAACAACAGTAATGCATAAGCTCTTACATGCTAGCACATTCTTCCTGTATGACAATGTGTTTGTTCCTTTTTTGTCCTGTCGTTTGTCTCATTTCACATTCTAGTTAAAGAGATGATTGCTTTTCTGCGTGAAAGAATATTTTTCTGAGACGAGAAAATTCTCTGGATTTAAAAAAACTATATTTCTGGCAAGATGGGAACTTCAAGCACATATGGCATAAAAAGACTATGTCCATAATAGTTTTAGTGGACAAAAAAATTCTTCAAGTAGAAGCAAAATTGAATTAAGTGCACTTTTTCTTGTCTGCTAACAGCCTTAAAAATGAATAGTACACACACACACACAAAGGAAAATGATTTTTTTGTAACAATCCATTAAAATCCTCAGATGGAGTGTTATCAATATGTTGTAAAGTGCTTTTCATATTAGCCAAATTAATTATTCTTTGAAAGAAATGAAAGTTATTTTCTTTTGATGATAAGTGGAAAAGTTAACTACATAAACATTACTTTAACTTAAAAAGAAGGGCTTTTTGATAAAAACTTTATATACATAATTTCAGTACATTTTTTAAAAACATCTTTATTGGAGTATAATTGCTATACAATGGTGTGTTTTATAACAAAGTGAATCAGCTATACATATACCTATATATATATATACATATATCCCGATATCTCCTCGCTCTCCTCCCTCTTGCGTCTCCCTCCCACACTCCCTATCCCACCCCTCTAGATGGTCACAAAGCACCGAGCTGATCTCCCTGTGCTATGCAGCTGCTTCCCACTAGCTATCTATTTTACATTTGGTAGTATATATTAGTCCATGCCACTCTCTCACTTCGTCCCAGCTTATCCTTCCCCCTCCCCGTGTCCTCAAGTCCATTCTTTACAACTGCGTCATTATTACTGTCCTGCCCTTAGGTTCTTCATAACCAGCTTTTGTTTTTTAGATTCCATAAATATGTGTTAGCACACAGTATTTGTTTTTCTCTTTCTGACTTACTTCACTCTGTATGACAGACTCTAGGTCCATCCACCTCACTAAAAATGACTCAATTTCGTTTGATTACGGCTGAGTAATATTCCATTGTATATATGTGCCACATCTTCTTTATCCATTTATCTCTCTGGACACTTAGACGGATTCCATGTCCTGGTTATTCTATATAGAGCTGCAATGAACATTGTGGTACCTGACTCTTTTTGAATTATGGTTTTCTCAGGGTATATGCACTGTAGTGGGAGTGCTGGGTGTATGGTAGTTCTATTTTTAGTATTTTAAGGAACTTCCATACTATTCTACAGGGTGGCTGTATCAATTTACATTCCCACCAACAGTGCAAGAGGGTTCCCTTTTCTCCACACCCTCTCCAGCATTTATTGTTTGTAGAATTTTGATGATGTCCATTCTGACTGGTGTGAGGTGATACCTCATTGTAGTTTTGATTTGCATTTCTCTAATGATTAATGATGTTGAGCATTCTTTCATGTGTTTGTTGGCAATCTGTATATCTTCTTTCAAGAAATGTCTATTTAGGTCTTCTGCCCATTTTTGGATTGGATTGTTTGTTTTTTTCATACTAAGCTGCATGAGCTGCTTGTAAATTTTGGAGATTAATCCTTTGTCATTTGCTTCATTTGCAAATATGTTTTCCCATTCTGAAGGTTCTTTTCGTCTTGTTTATGTTTTCCTTTGCTGTGCAAAAGCTTTTAAGTTTCATTAGGTCCCATTTGTTTATTTTTATTGCCATTTCTCTAGGAGGTGGCTCAAAAAGGATCTTGCTGTGATTTATGTCATAGAGTGCTCTGCCTATGTTTTCCTCTAAGAGTTTGATAGTGTCTGGCCTTACATTTAGGTCTTTCATCCATTTTGAGTTTATTTCTGTGTATGGTGTTAGGGAGTGTTCTAGTTTCATTCTTTTACATGTAGCTGTCCAGTTTTCCCAGCACCACTTATTGAAGAGGTTGTCTTTTCTCGATTGTATATCCTTGCCTCCTTCGTCATAGATTAGTTGACCATAGGTGTGTGGGTTTATCCTAGGCTTTCTATCTTGTTCCATTGATCTATGTCTCTGTTTCTGGGCCAGTACCACATTGTCTTGATTACTGTAGCTTTGTAGTATAGTCTGAAGTCAAGGAGCCTGATTCCTCCAGCTGCGTTTTTCTTTCTCAAGATTGCTTTGGCTATTCAGGGTCTTTTGTGTTTCCATACAAATTGTGAAATTTTTTGTCCTAGTTCTTTGAAAAATGGCATTGGTAGTTTGATGGGGATGGCATGGAATCTGTAGATTGCTTTGGGTAGTATAGTCATTTGCAAAATGTTGATTCTTCCAATCCAAGAACATGGTATATATCTCCATCTGTTTGTATCATCTTTAATTTCTTTCATCAGTGTCTTATAGTTTTCTGCATACAGGTCTTTTGTCTCCTTAGGTAGGTTTATTCCTAGGTATTTTATTCTTTTTGTTGCCATGGTAAATGGGAATGTTTTCTTAATTTCTCTTTCAGATTTTTCATCATTGGCGTATAGGAATGCAAGAGATTTCTGTGCATTAATTTTGTATCCTGCTACTTTACCAAATTCATTGATTAGCGCTAGTAGCTTTCTGGTAGCATCTTTAGGATTCTCTACATATAGTATCATGTCACCTGCAAACAGTGACAGATTGACTTCTTCTATTCCAATTTGGATTCCTTTTATTTCTTTTTCTTCTCTGATTGCTGTGGCTAAAACTCCCAAAACTATGTTTAACAATAGTGGTGAGAAAGGTTTCAGTTTTTCACCACTGAGAA
Organism: Orcinus orca; assembly: GCF_937001465.1. Classification (NCBI taxonomy): domain Eukaryota; kingdom Metazoa; phylum Chordata; class Mammalia; order Artiodactyla; family Delphinidae; genus Orcinus; species Orcinus orca. Next base: position 51,193,463 of record NC_064575.1, read on the forward strand.
CAATGTCAGTTGTGGGTTTGTCATATATGGCCTTTATTATGTTGAGGTAAGTTCCCTCTATGCCTACTTTCTAGAGGGTTTTTATCATAACTGGGTGTTGAATTTTGTTGAAAGCTCTTTCTGCATCTATTGAGATGATCATATGGTTTTTATCCTTCAGTGAGTTAATATGGTGTATCACATTGATTAATTTGCATATACTGAAGAATCCTTGTATTCCTGGGATAAATTCCACTTGATCATGTTGTAGGACCCTTTTAATGTGCTGTTGGATTCTGTTTCTAGTATTTTGTTGAGGATTTTTGCATCTATGTTCATCAGTGATATTGGCCTGTAGTTTTTTTTGTGTGTGTGACAGCTTTGTCTGGTTTCAGAAACAGGGTGATGGTAGCCTTGTAGAATGAGTTGGGGAGTGCTCCTCCCTCTGCTATATTTTGGAAGAGTTTGAGAAGGATAGCTGTTAGCTCTTCTCTGAATGTTTGATGGAATTCGCCTGTGCAGCCATCTGGTCCTGGGCTTTTGTTTGTTGGAAGATTTTTAAACACAGTTTCAATTTCAGTGCTTGTGATTGGTCAGTTTATATTTTCTATTTCTGCCTGGTTCACTCTCAGAAGGTTGTGCTTTTCCAAGAATTTGTCCATTTCTTCCAGGCTGTCCATTTCATTGGCATATAGTTGCTTGCAGTAAATCTCTCATGATCCTTTGTATTTCTGCAGTGTCAGTTGTTACTTCTCCCTTTTTATTTCTAATTCTATTGATTTTGTCTTCTTTTTTTCTTGATGAATCTGGCTAATGGCTTATCAACTTTGTTTAACCTCTCAAAGAACAAGTTTTTAGCTTTATTGTTCTTTGCTATTGTTTCCTTCATTTGTTTTTCATTTATTTCTGATCTGATCTTTATGATTTCTTTCCTTCTGCTAACTTTGGGGTTTTTTGTTCTTCTTTCTCTAATAGCTTTAGGTGTAAAGTTAGATTGTTTATTTGAGATGTTTCTCATTTCTTGAGGTAGGATTGTATTGCTATAAACGTCCCTCTTAGAACTGCTTTTGCTGAATCCCATAGATTTTGGGTCGTCGTGTTTTCATTGTCATTTGTTTCTAAGTATTTTTTGGTTCCCTCTTTGATTTCTTCAGTGATCTCCTGGTTACTAAGTAGTGTATTGTTTAGCCTCCATGTGTTTGTATTTTTTACCAATTTTTCCTGTAATTGAGATATAGTCTCATAGCATTGTTGTCAGAAAATATACTTGATATGATTTGAATTTTCTTAAATTTACCAAGGCCTGATTTGTGACCCAAGATATGATCTATCCTGGAGAATGCTTCATGAGCACTTGAGAAGAAAGTGTATTCTGTTATTTTTGGATGGAATATCCTATAAATATCAGTTAAGCCCATCTTGTTTAATGTGTCATTTAAAGCTTGTGTTTCCTTCTTTATTTTCATTTTGGATGATATGTCCACTGGTGAAAGTTGGGTGTTAAAGTCCCCTACTATGATTGTGTTACTGTCAACTTCCCCTTTTATGGCTGTTAGCATTTGCCTTATGTATTGAGGTGCTCCTATATTGAGTGTATAAATATTTACAATTGTTATATCTTCTTCTTGGATTGAGCCCTTGATCATTATGTAGTGTCCTTCTTTGTCTCTTGTAACAGTCTTTATTTTAAAGTCTATTTTTTCTGATATGAGAATTGCTACTCCAGCTTTATTTTGATTTCCATTTTCATGGAATATCTTTTTCCATCCCCTCACTTTCAGTGTGTATGTGTCCCTAGGTCTGAAGTGCGTCTCTTGTAGACAGTGTACATATGGGTCTTGTTTTTGTAAACATTCAGCCAGTCTATGTCTTTTGGTTGTAGTTTTTAATCCATTTACATTTAAGGTAATTATTGATATGTATATCCCTATTACCATTTTCTTAATTGTTTTGGGTTTGTTATTGTAGGTCTTTTCCTTCTCTTGTGTTTCCTGCCTAGAGAATTTCCTTTAGCATTTGTTGTAAAGTTTGTTTGGTGGTGCTGAATTCTCTTAGCTTTTGCTTGTCTGTAAAGGTTTTAATTTCTCTGTCGAATGTGAATGAGATCCTTGCTGCGTAGAGTAATCTTGGTTGTAGGTTCTTCCCTTTCATCACTTTAAATATGTCCTGCCTCTCCCTTCTGGTTTGCAGAGGTTCTGCTGAAAGATCAGCTGTTAACCTTGTGGGGATTCCCTTGTATGTTACTTGTTGTTTTTCCCTTGCTGCTTTTAGTATTTTTTCTTTGTATTTAATTTTTGATAGTTTGATTAGTATGTGTCTTGGCTTGTTTCTCCTTGGATTTATCCTGTATGGGACTCTCTGTGCTTCCTGGACTTGATTGATTATTTCCTTTCCCATATTAGGGAAGTTTTCTACTATAATCTCTTCAAATATTTTCTCATTCCCTTTCTTTTTCTCTTCTTCTTCTGGGACCCCTATAATTCGAATGTTGGTGCATTTAATGTTGTCCCAGAGGTCTCTGAGACTGTCCTCAATTCTTTTCATTGTTTTTTCTTTATTCTGCTCTGCAGTTGTTATTTCCACTATTTTATCTTCCAGGTCACTTATCTGTTCTTTTGCCTCAGTTATTCTGCTATTGATTCCTTCTAGAGAATTTTTAATTTCATTTATTGTGTTGTTCATCATTGTTTGTTTGCTCTTAATTCTTCTAGGTCCTTGTTAAACGTTTCTTGTATCTTCTCCATGCTATTTCCAAGAGGTTGGATCATCTTTACTGTCATTATTCTGAATTCTTTTTCAGGTAGACTGCCTATTTTCTCTTCATTTGTTTGGTCTGGTGGGTTTTTACCTCTCTCCTTCATCTGCTGTGTATTTCTCTGTCTTCTCATTTTGCTTACTTACTGTGTTTCGGGTCTCCTTTTCACAGGCTGCAGGTTCATAGTTCCTATTGTTTTTGGTGTCTGCCCCCAGGGGGTAAGGATGGTTCAGTGGGTTGTTTAGGCTTTCTGGTAGAGGGGACTAGTGCCTGTGTTCTGGTGCATGAGACTGGATCTTGTCTTTCTGGTGGGCAGGACCTCGTCCGGTTTTTTGTTTTGGGGTGTCTGTGACCTTATTATGATTTTAGGCAACCTCTCTGCTAATTTGTGGGGTTGTGTTCCTGTCTTGCTAGTTGTTTGGCATAGGGTGTCCAGCACTGTAGCTTGCTGCTCATTGAGTGGAGCTGGGTCTTAGCGTTCAGATGGAGATCTCTTGGAGAGCTTTTGCCATTTGATATTATGTGGAGCCAGGAGGTCTCTGGTGGACCAATGTCCTGAACTCAGCTCTCCCACCTCAGAGTCACTGGCCTGACACCTGGCCAGAGCATGAAGACCCTGTCAGCCACACAGCTTTGGGGAAGTCTGAGGTCTTCTGCCAGCATTCAGTAGGTATTTTGTAGGGGTTGTTCCACATGTAGATGTATTTCTGATGTATTTGTGGGGAGGAAGGTGATTGCCACATCTTACTCCTCTGCCATCTTGAAGGTCTCCCTCTCTGAGATTTCTTTAGAGCTAAGTTCTGTAGGTCAGAAATACAGCATGGCCTGGCTAGGTTCTCTCCTCAGAGTATTGCAAGGTACAACTCTGGAGGCTGGGAAGTCCAAAATCAAGACATTCAGTGTCTGGTAAGAACTCACTTCTTGCTTTGTCCTCATTTAGTGGAAGGAGCCAATTTCAGTAGTTTTATGATGGAAACTGTATAGGTGGGTTTATGTTTATTTATAGAATCTATATGTGAATAACTAATAAGGGCTCCCAACTAAGCATGTTCAGTATTTTGACCACACACATTCAATTAATTTATTTTTAATTGAACTATAGTAGATTTACAATGTTGTGTTAATTTCTGTTATACAGCAAAATGATTCAATTATACATATATATCCTTTTTAAAATATTCTTTTCCATTATGGTTCATCATAGGATACTGAATATAGTTCCCTGTGCTATACAGTAGAATCTTGTTATTTATTCATTCTATATATATTAGCTTACACCTGCTAATTCCAAACTCCAACTCCATCCCTCCTCCACCCCCTTCCCCTTGGCAACCACAAATCTGTTCTCTATGTCTGCAAGTCTGTTTTTGTTTTGTAGATAGCTTCATTTGTGTCATATTTTAGATTCCACATATAAGTGATATCATATGGTATTTGTCTTTCTCTTTCTGACTTACTTCACTTATTATGGTCATCTCTGGTTCCATCCATGTTGCTGCAAATGGCATTATTGGGTTCTTTTTATGCTGAGTAGTATTCCATTGCATATATATACCACAGCTTCTTTATCCATTCATCTGTTGATGGACATTTAGGTTGTTTCCATGTCTTGGCTATTGTGAATAGTGCTGCTATGCATATAGGATGCATGTATATTTTTGAATTTGAGTTTTGTTTGGATTTTTGCCCAGGAGTGGGATTGCTGGATCATATGGTAATTCTATTTTTATTTTTTTGAGGAACCTCCATACTGTTTTCCATAATGGCTGCACCAATTTACATTCCCACAAACAGTGTAGGAGAGTTCCCTTTTCTCCACATCCTCTCCAGCACTTGTTATCTGTAGACTTTTTAGTGATGGCCATTCAGACCAGTGTGAGGTGGTACTTCATTCTAGATTTTTTGTTTGTTCTTCTAAAATTTTTATTGCAGTATAGTTGCTCTACAGTGTTGTGTTAGTTTCTACTGTATAGCAAACTGAAGCAGATATACATATACATATATCCCCTGTTTTTTGGATTTCCTTCCCATTTAGGTCACCACAGAGCATTGAATAGAATTCCCTGAGCTATACAGTAGGTTCTCATTCGTTATCTACTTTATGCATAGTATCAGTAGTGTATATATGTCAATCCCAATCTCCCAATTCATCCCACCACCCCTCTTCCCCCCTGCTATCTATACGTTTGTTCTCTATGTGTGTCTCTACTTCTGCTTTGTAAATAAGATCGTCTATACCAATTTTTTTTCAGATTCCACATATATGTGTTAATATATGATATTTGTTTTTCTAACTTACTTCACTCTGTATGACAGACTCTAGGTCCATCCACATCTCTACAAATGACCCAATTTTGTTCCTTTTTATGGCTGAGTAATATTCTATTGTACATATGTACCACATCTTCTTTATCCATTACTCTGTTGATGGACATCATAAAATCTACAAACAATAAATGTTGGAGACAGCGTGGAGAAAAGGGAACCCTCCTACACTGCTGGTGGGAATGTAAATTGATACAGCCACTATGGAGAACTATGGAGGTTCCTTAAAAAACTAAATATAGAACTACCATGTAACCCAGCAATCTCACTACTGGGCATATACTCAGAGAAAACCATAATTCAAAAAGACACATGCACCCCAATGTTAATTGCAGCACTATTTACAATAGCCAGGACATGGAAGCAACCTCATTGTAGTTTTGATTTGCATTTCTCTAATAATTAGCAACGTTGAGCATCTTTTCATGTGACTATTGGCTATCTGTATTTCTTCTTTGGACAAATGTCTATTTAGGTCTTCTGTCCATTTTTTTGATTGGGTTGTTTGTTTTGTTGTTGTTGAGTTGTAGATGCTGTTTGTATATTTTGGAAATGAAGCCCTTGTTGGTCGCATCGTTTGCAAATATTTTCTCCCATTCCATAGGTTGTATTTTTGTTTTGTTTATGGTTTCCTTTGCCATACAAAAGCTTGTCAGTTTGATTAGGTCCCATTTGTTTATTTTTGTTTTTACTTCTATTGCCTTGGGAGAGTGACCTAAGAAAACATTGGTACAATTTATATCAGAGAATGTTTTGCCTAAGATCACTTCTAGGGAGCTTTATGGTGTCATGCCTTATGTTTAAGTCTTTAAACCATTTTGAGTTAATTTTTGTGTATGGTGTGAGGCTGTGTTCTAATTTCACTGGTTTACATGCGAATGTCCAACTTTCCCAACACCACTTGCTGAAGAGACTGTCTTCTTCCCATTGTATATCCTGGCCTCCTTTGTCAAAGATTAATTGACCATAGGTGTGTGGGTTTATTTCTGGGCTCTCTATACCATGCCATTTTGATTACTATAGCTTTGTAGCATTGTCTGAAATCTGGGAGGGTTATGCCTCTTACTTTGTTCTTTTTCTTTAGGATTGCTTTGGAAATTCTGTTGTTTTTTTTAAAGGAATTTTTCCTGTAATTGATATCTATTCTCATAGGGTTCTGGTCAGAAAAGATGCTTGATACTATTTCAGTTTTCTTAGATTTACCAAGGCTTGATTTGTGACCCAGGATGTGATCTATCCTGGAGACTGTTCCCTGTGCACTTGAGACGAAAGTGTATTCTGCTGCATTTGGATGGAATGTCCTGAAGATATCTATTAAGTCCACTGGTCTAATGTGTCATTTTAGGCTTTCTTCTTCCCCCCCTTTTTTTTATACAGCAGGTCCTTATTAGTCATCAATTTTACACACATCAGTGTATACATGTCAATCCCAATCTCCCAATTCATCACACTCCCACCCCCACCCACCCGCGGCTTTCCCACCTTGGTGTCCATACGTTTGTTCTCTACATCTGTGTCTCAATTTCTGCCCTGCAAACTGGTTCATCTGTACCATTTTTCTAAGTTACACATATATGCGTTAACATATGATATTTGTTTTTCTCTTTCTGACTTACTTCATTCTGTATGACAGTCTCTAGATCCATCCACGTCTCAACAAATGACCTAATTTCGTTCCTTTTTATGGCTGAATGATATTCCATTGTATATATGCACCACATCTTCTTTATTCATTCATCTGTCGATGGGCATTTAGGTTGCTTCCATACCTGGCTATCGTAAATAGTGCTGCAATGAACGTTGGGGTGAATGTGTCTTTTTGAATTATGGTTTTCTCTGGGTATATGCCCAGTAGTGGGATTGCTGGATCATATGGTAGTTCTATTTGTAGTTTTTTAAGGAACTTCCATACTGTTCTCTATAGTGGCTGTATCAGTTTACACTCCCACCAACACTGCAAGAGGGTACCCTTTTCTCCACACCCTCGCCAGCATTTGTTGTTTGCAGATTTTCTGATAAAGCCCATTCTAACTGGAGTGAGGTGATACATCATTGTAGTTGTGATTTGCATTTCTCTAATAATTAGTGATGTTAGCGGCTTCTCATGTGCTTCTTAAAAATTTTAAGATTTTTCATTCTAGTTCTGTAAAAATTGCCATTGGTAATTTGACAGGGATTGCATTGAATCTGTAGATTGCTTTGTGTAGTACAGTCATTTTCACAATATTGATTCTTCCAATCAAAGAACATGGAATATATCTCCATCTGTTTGTATCATCTTTAATTTCTTTCATCAGTGCCTTATACTTTTCTGCATACAGGTCTTTTGTCTCCCTGGTAGGTTTATTCCTAGGTATTTTATTCTTTTAGTTGCAGTGGTAAATGGGAGTGTTTCCTTAATTTCTCTTTCAGATTTTTCTTCCTTAGTGTATAGGAATGCAAGAGATTTCTGTGCATTAATTTTGTATCCTGCAACTTTACCAAATTCACTGATTAGCTCTAGTAGTTTTCTGGTGGCATTTTTAGGATTCTCTATGTATACTATCATGTCATCTGCAAACAGTGATACTTTTACTTCTTCTTTTCCAATTTGTATTCCTTTTATTTCTTTTGCTTCTCTGATTGCTGTGGCTAGGACTTTGAAAACTATGTTGAATAATAGTGGTAAGAGTGGACATCCTTCTCTCGTTCCTATCTTAGAGGAAATGCTTTCAGTTTTTCACCATTGAGAATGATGTTTGCTGAGGGTTTGTCATATATGGCCTTTATTATGTTCAGGTAGGTTCCCTCTATGCCCACTTTCTGGGGAGTTTTTATCTTAAATGGGTGTTGCACTTTGTCAAAATATTTTTCTGCATCTACTGAGATGATCATATGGTTTTTATTCTTCAATTTGTTAATATGGTGTATCACATTGATTGATTTGCATATACTGAAGAATCCTTTCATCCCTGGGATAAACCCCACTTGATCATGGTGTATGATCCTTTTAATGTGTTGTTGGATTCTGTTTGCTAGTGTTTTGTTGAGGATTTTTGCATCTATATTCATCAGTGATATTGGTCTGTAATTTTCTTTTCCTGTAGTATTTTTGTCTGGTTTTGGTATCAGGGTGACGGTGGCCTCATAGAATGGGTTTGGGAGTGTTCCACCCTCTGCAATTTTTTGGAAGGGTTTGAGAAGATTGGGTGTTGGCTCTTCTATAAATGTTTGATAGAATTCCCCTGTGAAGCCATCTGGTCCTGGACTTTTGTTTGTTGGAAGATTTTTAAATACAGTTTCAACTTCATTACTTGTAAATGGTATGTTCATATTTTCTATTTCTTCCTGGTTCAGTCTTGGAAGATTATACCTTTCTAAGAATTTGTCCATTTCTTCCAGGTTGTCCATTTTATTGGCAGAGTTGCTTGTAGTTGTCTCTTAGGATGCTTTGTAATTCTGTGGTGTCTGTTGTAACTTCTCCTTTTTCATTTCTAATTTTATTGATTTGAGACCTCTCCCTATTTTTCTTCATGAGTCTGACTAATGGTTTATCAATTTTGTTTATCTTCTCAGAGAACCAGCTTTTAGTTACATTGATCTTTGCTATTTTTTGTTTCTATTTCATTTATTTCTGCTCTGATTTTTATGATTTCTTTCCTTCTGCTAACTTTGGGTTTTGTTTGTTCTTCTTTCTCTAGTCCCTTTAGGTGTAAGGTTAGATTATTTATTTGAGATTTTTCTTGTTTCTTGAGGTAGGCTTGTATAGCTATAAACTTCCCTCTTAGAACTGATTTTGCTGCATCCCATAGGTTTTGGATGGTCCTGTTTTCATTGTCATTTGTCTCTAGGTATTTTTTGATTTCCACTTTGATTTCTTCAGTGATCTCTTGGTTATTTAGTAATGTATTGTTTAGCCTCCATGTGTTCGTGTTTTTAACGTTTTTTCCCTTGTAATTCATTTCTAGTCTCATAGCGTTGTGGTCAGAAAAGATGCTTGATATGGTTTCAATTTTCTTAAACTTACTGAGGCATGATTTGTGACCCAAGATGTGTCCTGGAAATGTTCCGTGCGCACTTGAGAAGAAAGTGTAATCTGCTCTCCGATAAATATCAATTAAATCTATCTGGTCTTTTGTGTCATTTAAAGCTACTGTTTCCTTATTTATTTTCATTTTGGATGATCTGCCAATTTGTGTAAATAAGGTGTTAAAGTCCCCCACTATTATTGTGTTATTATCGATTTCCTCTTTTACAGCTGTTAGCAGTTGCCTTATGTATTGAGGTGCTCCTATGTTGGGTGCATATATATTTATAATTGTTATGTCTTCTTCTTGGATTGATCCCTTGAGCATTATGTAGTTTCCTTCCTTGTCTCTTGTAACATTCTTTATTTTAGTCTATTTTATCTGGTATGAGTATTGCTACTCCAGCTTTCTTTTGATTTCCATTTGCATGGAATAACTTTTTCCATCCCCTCACTTTCAGTCTGTATGTGTCCCTAGGTCTGAAGTGGGTCTCTTGTAGACAGCATATATATGGGTCTTATTTTTGTATCCATTCAGCAAGCCTGTGTCTTTTGGTTGGAGCATTTAATCCATTCACGTTTAACGTAATTATTGATATGTATGTTCCTATAACCGTTTTCTTAATTGTTTTGGGTTTGTTTTTTTTAGGTGCTTGTCTTCTCTTGTGTTTCCCACTTAGAGAAGTTCCTTTAGCATTTGTTGTAGAGCTGCTTTGGTGGTGCTGAATTCTCTTACCTTTTGCTTGTCTGTTAAGCTTTTGATTTCTCCCTCGAATCTGAATGAGATCCTTGCCGGGTAGAGTAATCTTGGTTGTACGTACTTCCCTTTCATCACTTTAAGTATATCATGCCAGTCCCTTCTGGCCTGTAGAGTTTCTGCTGAGAAATCAGCTGTTAACCTTATGGGAGTTCCCTTGTATGTTATTTGTCATTTTTCCCTTGCTGCTTTCAATAACTTTTCCTTGTGTTTAATTTTTGCCAATTTGATTACTATGTGTCTCAGTGTGTTTCTCCTTGGGTTTAACCTGTATGGGACTCTCTGAGCTTCCTGGACTTGGGTGGCTATTTCCTTTCCAATGTTAGGGAAGTTTTCAATTATAATCTTTTCAAATATTTTGTCTGGTCATTTCTCTCTCTCTTCTCCTTCTGGGACCGCTATAATGCGAATGTTGTTGCGTTTAATGTTGTCCCAGAGGTCTCTTAGGCTGTCTTCATTTCTTTTCATTCTTTTTTCTTTATTCTGTTCCACAGAAGTGAATTCCACCATTCTGTTTTCCAGATCACTTATCCATTCTGCTGCCTGTTATTCTGCTCTTGATTCCTTCTAGTGTAGTTTTCATTTCAGTTATTGTATTGTTCATCTCTGTTTGTTTGGTCTTTAATTCTTCTAGGTCTTTGTTAAACATTTTTCCACCTTCTTGCTCTTTGCCTCCATTGTTTTTCTGAGGTCCTGGATCATCTTCACTATCATTATTCTGAATTCTTTTTCTGGAAGGTTCCCTATCTCCACTTCATTTAGTTGTTTTTCTGGGATTTTTTTCTTGTTCCTTCATCTGGTACATAGCTCTCTGCGTTTTCATCTTTCTATCTTTCTATGAATGTGGTTTTTGTTCCACAGGCTGCAGGATGGTAGTTCTTGTTGCTTCTTCTGTCTGCCATGTGGTGGATGAGGCTATCTAAGAGGCTTGTGCAGGTTTCCTGATGGGAGGGACTGGTGGAGGGTAGAGCTGGGTGTTGCTCTGGTGGACAGAGCTCTGTAATACTTTAATCCATTTGACCTCTGATGGGTGGGGCCAGGTTCCTGCCCTGTTGGTTGTTTGGCATGAGGCAACTCAACCCTGGATCCTACCTGGGCTCTTTGGTGGGGCTAGTGGCAGACTCTGGGAGGGCTCAAGCAAAGGAGTACTTCCCAGAACTTCTGCTGCCAGTGTCCTTTTCCCCACGGTGAGCCACAGCCACCCCCAGCCTCTGCAGGAGACCCTCCAACACTAGCAGGTAGGTCTGGTTCAATCTCCCCTGGGGTCACTGCTCCTTACCCTGAGTCCTGATGCACACACTATTTTGTGTGTGCCCTCCAAGAGTGGAGTCTCTTTTCCCCCCAGTCCTGTCAAAGTCCTGAAATCAAATCCCATTAGCCTTCAAAGTCTGATTCTCTAGGAATTCCTCCTCCCGTTGCCAGACCCCCAGGTTGGGAAGCCTCACGTGGGGCTCAGAACCTTCACTCCAGTGGGTGGACTTCTGTGGTACAAGTGTTCTCCAGTCTGTGAGTCACCGACCCAGCAGTTATGGGATTTGATTTTGCTGTGATTGCACCCCTCCTACCATCTCATTGTGGCTTCTCCTTTGTCTTTGGTTGTGGGGTATCTTTTTTGGTGAGTTCCAGTGTCTTCCTGTCGATGATTGTCCAGCAGCTATTTGTGATTCTGGTGTTCTCACAAGAGTAAGTGACAGGACGTCCTACCACTCTGCCATCTTTGTTCAGCTCCAAGTCTTTCTTCTTTAAAGTGGCCATTATTTCTTAAATTGTTTTTCTGCACTTTTCTCTTCTTCCTTTTGGTGGCTCCTTTTATGTATGTTGTATACTTGATGGTGTTCCACAGTTCCCTGAGACTCTGGTAGTTTGTTTTCATTCTTTTTTGCTTTCTGTCCTTATGATTGACTAATCTCTATTGATCTATCTTCAAGTTCATTGATTCTTTTCTCTGCCAGCACAGATCTGCTGTTGAACTCCCCTAGTGAATTTTTCTTTTCTGACATTTTCAACTCCCTGAATTTCCATTAAATTTTTTTTCTTTTTATTGATATTCTTTATTTAATGAAGTATTGTCAGCAGTCCTTCCTTTACTTATTTAAAGTTTCCTTTAGTTATTTAAGCATGTTTATAATAGCTGATTAAAGTCTTTGTCTGTAGGTCTAATACTTGGGTCCTCTTAGAGACAGTTTCTATTGACTAGTTTTCTTCCTTTGTAGAGGTTATACTTTCCTTTTTCTTTGCATCTCTTGTACTTTTTGTTGATAACTTGACATTTTAGATAATATATTGTAGAATCTCTGGATTGCCATTCACCCCCTATCCCAGGGGTTTGTTTTTGTTCTATTTGTTAATTGCTTAGTGATTTACCTGGTCTAATTCTATAGAGGTTATCTCCCCTGCAGTGTGAAGCTACTTATGCCTCTGCTCATTGTTTTTACATTTATGCTTTGCTTCCTAGAGGTCACCACTGGGTCAGCACAACTTAGTGGTCAGCCAATGACTGGTCAGAAGTTGCACTTCAATACTTTGAGCTAGTAAGTTTTCCACTCGTTGCTGATGCATCAAAGTGTGGTTTAGGGACTGCATTCAAAGTTTACTTAGCCTCTAAGTTTGCTCCAACTCTTACTTTCTGAGTAAACAGGCCTCATATTCAACTAGAGATGGGTATTTAGCTAGGGTTCTTTCTGATCTCTCTTGAGCATGTGTGCAGCCTTCTACAAGCCCGCCAGCTTCCAAACCACCAGGAATATGTAAAATTTTATCAATGGCCATCATGGCTCTCTAATTCTGATTTTTATTATATTTCTGGCTGGTATGCTAGTATGTTGCTTGCCACAAACAGTGGCATGACCTCAGTCAAGCTATGAGATTGGCCTTCCTGGATGTTTGCTCTTGTTCTTGGATTATTCCACTGTATTGACAAAACTCCTGGGAATGAGTTTTTCTACATTCCAATCTAAATCAAATCACCGCCCTCTGGCAGCAAGGTTGCTGGTCCTATGGACTGTCCCACCCTAGTAGAACTACTACATTATGGAACAGGATTGGCAGAATGGAAGCAGGCCTAGACCAAAATTCCACAAACTCCCAACTATTCCTCTTGAGGTTCAGTAGTTTTTCCTGAATAATGTTTCTCAATTTATTATATATCTTTTTTCAATTTCTAGAATCTGAAGTAGTTGTTTTGACAATTTTGTCCAGTTTTATTGTTTCTTTTTGGTGAGATGATTTGCTAAACTTCTCACTCAGCCATTCTACAAGTCCTACCCTATCAACAAGTAATTTTTAAAAAGTTGCTAAACTTTTCTTAAACTTTTTTTTAACCATATTTGAGATGTCAAAACTAAGTATATGCTTTCTAACATCTTCTGAAATTCCTACAGATAGGATAATAAAGAAGGTCAAAGAGAATAAACATATAATAGTAAGGTCAAAGAGAATAAGCATATAATAGTATTAAGGATAGGAAAGGAATTCATCTGTGGACCAGAGGTTTTAACAATATTTATAAGGGAGAAAGCTATTAGGATAATATTGACATATAAACCAGAGCATAGAAAAGAAACAGTATAATTATGATGGTTTGAAAGGGCAATACATAGTAGTCACAATTCATCTTCTTGGCTAGAAATGTGAAGATACCTTGTGCAATTGACTGGGTATTTATGTCCCCCCCAAAATTTATACTTTGAAAACTTAATTCCCAGTGTGATGGTACAGGAGTAGGGCCTTTGGGAGATTATTAGGTCATGAGGCTAGAGTCCTAATAAATGGTATTAGTGCCTTTACAAAATAGACCCCCAAAAGCTCCCTTCTCCTTTCTGCCATGTGCACAAAGAGCAAGAAGACAGTTATCTATATACCAAAAGTGGGTTCTCACCAGACATAGAAGCTGCTGGTGCCTTAATCTTGGACTTCTCAGCCTCCAGAACTGGCAGAAATAAATTTCTGTTGTTTACAAGCTAGCCAGTCAATGGTATTCTATTATAGAAGCCTGAACTAAGACACTTCGTTAGATCCTGATTCTATTCTATGGGAGAAACTCCCTTGTCTCTAGTCCTCTGGGGCTTGTGACTTTGCCTTCTGAGACAAATTTCCTTATCTATTTTCCTCTAGGCCACATCTGAAGTTGGAATTGGAAAGTGGGCCTCTTTGGAGGTTGTATAAATTTCACAGCCTGCTTTCTAATGCAAGTTTGGGGGCTGGTGGTTGTTTTATAGACTGAAAAATTACTGGCATTTTCAGGCCAGATTTGTGGTTTTGTTGAGAATACAATTCCATCAAAATTTAGTAAGCTTTCAATCTATTTACTACCAGTTGGTTCCATGTCAAAATTTCTTCTTGTCATGGTTCTTAAGCCTTCCAACTCTCTTATTTATTCACTTCTGTGCTTAGCAAATTTAATTCTCTGTTATTTTAACGGTGGCTATTTTAAGGTCATCTAAAACAACAGGCTGGATTAGGAAGGCATCACATCTACAGGGCCACCACAGTCCACATGAAAAGTCTTAATGAGCAATTTTTGAAAATGGTACTGACCAAAGTCTCTACTTTATGAGGCATAGTTGCAGTTGACTTTCCCAGCTTTGAGGGTCCAAATTATTAGATGTTATATTAGTTTAAATTGTAAGCCACAGTCAGAGAATGTGACTCCCTTAGTTTTCATTTTTACTTGTAAATGGGTTAATTCTTGCCTGATATATCTCTCATGATACCTTCCTAAAAGCAGCATGGAACAGTTAACACATAAACACACACCAACATTCTATCTTTTTGTTTTGTTTTGTTTTTTGGACCACTTCCTTTAGAAAACTATGGGTACAACAAGCACATGGTCTGCTCTCCACGTTATCAGCAGTAACAGGTTCACCAAATATTCTTCTATGACATTACAAATGTAACCACCTTTCTAACCTTCCATTATATGTTTCCTTGCTGCATAGTGACTGATTAATCAATGTCACATATTTTAGGTTTTTGTTATGGCAGTACTCTACTCTTGGTAGCAGTTTTTGTATCACTTAAGGTAAAGTATAAGCTGCTATAATAAAAAGGCACAAAATAAAGTTACTCAAATGAGATAGGGATTTTTCTCTCACCTAACAGTCCAGAGCAAGGCATCTCTTCTTCACGAGGTCATCCAGAGACACAGGCTATATAATTCCTTAGGAAGTTGCCCCATCTATACGGTGGGACCTTGTCAGCCAGCACTATAATTGTGATCCAGCTTACAAAAAGAGGAAAGAGAAAATGGTTGGCAAGCATTTTCATTCTTAAAAGACTTGAATGGATATTTCACACTTTTATTAGATACCCTTGGCCTGACATTGGTCAAATGGCCATATCTACTTCAAGGGAGACTGGGAAATGACAATTAATTCCAGTTAGGTAGTCATGGGCACAGCTAAAACTTGGTGATCCCATTATTAAGAGTAATGTGTTGGATAGATGTTGGGAAACAGCAAACTATCACAGTGGGTTTGAGAAGGTTGATTACCACTTAACATGATATACTGTTGATTTTTTTTTAAAAAAAGGAGCACATACACATTAGTTTTATAAAAATTACTTTAAAGAAGATGTTTCTAAAATAATAGCTATTTCAGGTCAGGCCTACACCCTAGGCAACTGACTCTGGAAGAGAAAACGGTGTAGAATTTTACAAACTTTTAAAAAATTATATGATTTAGGTGTACAGAATTTTAATTTAATGTTGATATATACTACAAAGTGATCACCATCACAAGTCTAGTTGCCATCCATCACCATACAGTTGATCCCCTTCACCCACTTCGCCCACCTTCCAATCCCCTTTCCCTTTGGTAACTGCTAATCTGTTCTCTGTATCTATGAGTTGTTTTTGTTTTATTTTGTTTGCTCATTGTTTCTTTTTGGTTCCACATATGAGTGAAATCATATGGTATCTGTCTTTGTCTGACTTATTTCACTTAATACATTCAAGGTCCATCCATGTTGTCTCAAATGGCAGAATTTCATTCTTTTATGGCTGAATAGTATTCCATTGTGTATATATAAATATACACCATATCTTCTTTATCCATTCATCCATCGATGGATACTTTGGTTTTTTTCCATATCTTGGCTATTGTAAATAATGCTGCAATGAACATAGGGAATATATTTTTCAAATTAGTGTTTTCATATTCTTCAGATATATACCTAGAAGTGGAATAGTGGGGTCATACAGTAGTTATATTCATAATCTTTTGAGGAATCTCCATACTGTTTTCCATAGTAGCTGCACCAATCTACAGTCCCACCAACAGTGTACAAGAGTTCCCTTTTCTCCACATCCTCTCCAACATGTGTTATTTCTTATCTTTTTGGTAATAGCCATTCTATTGGTGTGAGGTGATACTTCATTGTGGCTTTGATTTGCATTTCCCTAATAATTAGTAATGTTGAACATCTTTCCATGTGCCTGTTGGTCATCTGTATGTCTTCTTTGGAAAAATGTCAATTCAGGTCCTCTGCCTATTTTAAAATCATGTTGTTTGCCTTTTTTGTTGAATTGTATGAATTCTTCATATATTTTGGATATTAACCCCTTATCAAATATATGATTTACAAATATCTTCTCTCTTTAAGTAGATTGTGGAGTCAGGTCCACAAAAACATGGCTAAGATTGATGTCAAAGAAGATACTGCCTGTTTTCTTCTAGGAATTTTATGATTTTAGGTCTTACATTCAATACTTTAATTCATTTTGAGTTAATTCTTGTATGTGGTATAAGATAGTGATCCAGTTTTCCCAACACTATTTATTGAAAAGGCTGTTTTTTTGTCATTGTATATTCTTACTTCCCTTGTTGTAAATTAATTGTCCATATATGTGTGGATTTATATCTGGACTCTCTATTCTGTTCCATTGATCTGTGTGTCTGTTTTTGTGAGAGTACCATCTTGTTTTGATTATTGTAGCTTTGTAGTATAGCTTGAAATCAGGGAGCATGATGCCTCCTGTTTAGTTCTTTATTCTCAAAATTGTTTTGGCTATTTGGGTCTTTTGTGGTTCCACACAGATTTTAGGATTATTTGTTCTAGTTCTGTGAAATATGCCGTTGGAATTTTGATAGGGAGTACACTGAATCTGTAGACTGTTTTAGGTACTATGGACATTTTAACAATACTAATTCTTCCAATGCATAAGCACAATACTTTTCCATTTATTTGTGTCTTCTTCAATTTCTTTCAGCAGTGTTGTATAGTTTTCAGTGAACATGTCCTTTACCTCCTTGCTTAAATTTATTCCTAGGTATTTTATTATTTTTGATGCAATTGTAAAAGGGATTGTTTTCTTAATTTCTCTTTCTGAAAGTTATTTATTAGTTTATGGAAAAATAAGAGATTTCTGTATATTGATATTGTATCCCGTGACTTTATTAAATTCACTAGTTACAACATTTTTCTTTCTTTTTTTTTTTTTTTTGGTGGACTGTTTAGGGTTTTCTATATATAGTATCATGCCATAGGCAAAGAGAGAAAGTTTTACTTCTTCCTTTCCAATTTGGATTCCTTTATTTCTTTCTCTTACCTAATTGCTATGGCTAGAACCTCCACTACAAGATTGAATAAAAGTAGTGATAGTGGGTATCCTTGTCTTGGTCCTGATCTTAGAGGAAATGCTTTCAGCTTTTCACAGTTGTTGTGAAACTGTTGTGAGTATGTTGGCTGTGGATTTGTCACATATGGTCTTTATAATGCCGAGGTATGTACCCGCTATACCCACTTTGTTGAGGGGTTTTTTTTTTTAATCATAAATGGATGTTGAATTTTGTCAAATGTTTTTTCTACATCTATTGAGATGATATGATTTTTATTCTTCATTTTGTTAATGTGATGTACCATGTTGATTGATTTGCAGATGTTTAGCCATCCTTGCATCCTTAGAATAAATCCCACTTGGTCATGGTGTATGATTGTTTTAATGTATTGTTGGATTTGGTTTATTAATATTTTGTTGAGGATTTTTGCATCTATGTTCAGCAAGGATATTGGCCTGTAATTTTCTTTTTTGGTCATTGTCCTTGTCCTTTTGGTATCAGGGTAATGCTTGCTTTGTAAAATGTACTTGGATGTGTTCCTTCTGCTTCAATTTTTTTGGAACAGATTGAGGATAGATGTTAACTCTTCTTGGAGTGTTTTGTGGAATTCACCAGTGAAGTCATCTAGTCTGGGGATTTTCTTTGTTGGGAGAATTTTTATTACTGTTTCAACCTCCTTACTAGTAATCAATATATTCATATTTTCTATTTATTCCTGAGTCTTGGAAGATTGTACATTTATAGGAGTTTATCTATTTCTTCTAGGTTATCCAATTTTTTGACATGAACTTGTTTATAGTAGTCTCTTATGATTCCTTGTATTTCTGCAGTATCAGTTGTAACTTCTTTCATCTCTAACTTTATTTATTTAAATCCTCTCTTTTTCTTGGTCAGTCTAGCTAAAGATTTGTCAAGTTTTCCCCCAAAGAATCAGCTCTTAATTTAATCAATTTTTTCTACAGTTCTTTTTAATTTTATTTGTTTTATACAGCAGGTTCTTATTAGTCATCAATTTTATACACATCAGTGTATACATGTCAATCTCAATCGCCCAATTATAGATTTTTAAAGTTTCTATTTTATTTATTTCTGCTCTGATCTTCATTATTTTCTCCTTCTACTAATCTTGGGTTTCATTTGTTCATCTTGTAGTTCCTTTAGGCATAAGGTCAGGTTAATTATTTGACATGTTTGTTATTTCCTGAGGTAGGCTCGTATTGCTATAAACTTCCGTCTTAGAACTACATTTGCTGTGTCCTATAGATTTTTGGTCATTGTGTTTCTTTTTTCATTGACTCCAGGCATTTAAAAAATATTTCCTCTTTTGTTTCTTCAGTGACCCATTGCTTAGCCTCCACATGTTTTGTTTTGCTTTATTTTTGCATTTTTTCCTTGTAGTTGATTTCTAGTCTCATACAGTTGTTGGAAAAGATGCTTGATAGTATTTCAATTTTCTTAAGTTTATTGAGACTTGTTTTGTGGCCTATCATGTGATTTATCCTGGAGAATATTCCATATGCACTTGAGAAGAATGTATTCTGCACCTTTTGGGTGGGATGTTCTATATATCTATTAAGTCCATCTGATATCATGTGTCATTTAAGGTCAGTGTTTCATTATTGACATTCTGTCTGGTTGATCTGTACATTTTTGTTAGTGGAGTTAAAGTTGCCTGCTATTATCACGCTACTCTCAATTTCTCCCCTTATGTCTGTTAATATTTGCTTTATATATTTAGGTGTTCCTGTGTTGGGTGCATATATATTTACAATTATTATATCTTATTGTTGGGTTGGTCCCTTTATCATTATGTAATGTCCTTGTCTCTTGTTACAGACTCTGTTTTAAGGTCTATTTTGTCCGATATAAGTATTGCTACCCCAGCTTTCTTTTCGTTTCCATTTGAATGGAATATTTTTCCATCCCCTCACTTTCAGTTTATGTGTGTCTTTTGATCTAAGTGAGTCTCTTATAGGCAGCATTTATGTGCGTCTTGTTTTCTTGTATCCATTCAGCCACTCTATGGCTTTTGATTGGAACATTTAGTCCATTTACATTTAAAGTAATTTTTGACATCCTTATTGCCATTTTATTTGTTTTAGGATTGTTTTTGCTCTCTTTCCTTGTGATTTGATGACTATCTTTAGTGTTATGTTTGGATTCCTTTCTCTTTCTGGTATATCTATTACATATTTTTGGTTTGTGATTACCATGAGGTTTATGTGTGTATCCCTGAACTACTTATTGTGGATGTAGACAATTTTACTACTGTCTTTTAACCTTCCTACTACCTTATAAATTGCAGATCTAGTCCCTTTACTGTATGTTTGCCTTTACTAATGATATTGTGTGTTTGTAATTTTCATATTTCTAGTTGTGGCCTTTTCTTTTCCACTTAGAGAGGTCTCTTTAACATTTCTTGTAAAGTTGGTTTAGTGGTACTGAACTCTTTTAGGTTTCTATTATGAAACTCTTTATTTTTCTTTTAAATCTAAATGAAAGCCTTGCCAGTTAAAGTATACTTGGTTGTAGATTTTTTTGCCTTTCATCATTTTAAATATCATGTCTCTCCATTATAGCCTGCAAAGTTCCTGCTTAAAAGTCAGCTGAGAGTCTTATGGGAGTTCCCTTATTCATAACTAGTTGCTTTTTCCTTGTTGTTTCAAAAATTCTCTTTCATTTTTGCCATTCTGATTACAATTTGTCTTAGTGTAGATCTCTTTGGTTTCATTTTGTTTGAAACTCTCTGGACTTCCTGGACCTGGATATCTGTTTCCTTCCCCAGGTTAGGGAAGTTTACCATTATATATCTTCATAGAAGTTCTCTGCCCCTTTCTCTTTCTCTATTCTCTTTATGCACACTTATAATGCAAATATTAGTACACATGATGTTGTCCCAGACATCTCTTCAACTATCCTCCGTTTTAAAAATTCTTTTTTCTGTTCACCTTGGGTGATTTCCACCACTCTGTCTTCCAGTTTGCTGATTCTTTCTTCTGTATCATCTAATCTACTGTTGACTTCTAGTGTATTTTTTTCACTTATTGTATTTTTTGGTTCTGTTAGATTCTTCTTCATAATTTCTCTTCTTTGAAAATCCCACTGTGTTTTCCATTCTTTTCCCAAGTTTGGTAGGCAATTTTATGATCATTACCTTGAATTCTATATTGGGTGGATTGCTTATCATCACCTCATATAGTTCTTTTTCTGAGGTTATGTCTTGTTCCTCCTTTTGGAAGATATTCCTCTGTCTCCTCATTTTTCCCAATCCTCTCTGTTTATTTCTATTTTTAGGTTGGTTAGTTATATTTCCCAATATTGGAGAAGTGGTCTTATGTAGAAGTGGTCCTATGGGGCCCAGCAGAATGCTCCCCTCTGGTCATCAGTTATATGCTCTAGAAGAGCCCATGATGTGGGCTGTGTGTGCCCTTAGGTTGCAGTGGGGCTGACTATGCTGGGTGTCCTCATAGGCAGGGCTGGACCCTGGCTCAGCTGGCTGAGTCTGTGTCTTTTGAAGAGGCTGTTGGCCTACTGGAGGTCAGAACCTGGTCCTCATGCAGCTATCTACATGGCCTGAGGGGAGTTGAGGCTGGTACCGGCCTGCTGGTGGGCAGTGCTGGGTCCCTGTGTGGTTGACTGCTTGGCCTTGGGGGGACTTGATACTGGTGCCATCCTGCTGGTGGACATGTTAGCACCCAGTGCTACTAGGCTAGAGGGATTATTCCAAAGTGGCATTTGCCATCACCATTGTTATTGCAGTAAAATGATTACCACCAAATGGCTGCTGCCATGTTTCCATCCCCAAGGGGAGTCCGAGCCGACTCCTGCCTCTCCAGGATGTTGTCCAAGATCAATAAATGGGTTGGACACAGGCTCCTTTCAAACTACTGCCTCCATGGTGGAACTCAGAGCATGTGAGATTTTTTGCATGGCTTTAAGAATGGAGTCCCTTCCTGGGAAAGAAAAACAGGACTGGAGGGATCAGGCGCCCTGACTCCAGAGTATACTACAAAACTACAGTTATCAAAACAGTATGGTAGGGCTTCCCTGGTGGTGCACTGGTTGAGAGTCCACCTGCCGATGCAGGGAACACGGGTTCATTCCCCAGTCCAGGAGGATCCCACATGCCGCACAGCAGCTGGGCTCATGAGCCATGGCCGCTGAGCCTGCGCATCCAGAGCCTGTGCTCTGCAACGGGAGAGGCCACAGCAG
The DNA here is from genome assembly GCF_937001465.1 of Orcinus orca. Classification (NCBI taxonomy): domain Eukaryota; kingdom Metazoa; phylum Chordata; class Mammalia; order Artiodactyla; family Delphinidae; genus Orcinus; species Orcinus orca. The sequence goes on from NC_064575.1 coordinate 51,215,059, forward strand.
TGAGAGGTCTGCGTACCGCAGAAAAAACAAACAAACAAAAAAAAACCACCAAAAACATTATGGTACTGGCACAAAAATAGAAATGTAGATCAATGGAAAAGGATAGAAAGCCTAGAAATAAACTCATGTACCTATGGCAAATTAACCTATAACAAAGGAGGCAAGAATATACAATGGAGAAAAGACAGTCTCTTCAATAAGTGGTGCTGGGAAAACCAGACAGGTACATGTAAAAGAATAAAATTATAACATTCTTTAACACAATACACAAAAATAAACTCAAAATGGATTAAAGACCTAAATGTAAGACTGAATATTATTAAACTCTTAGAGGACAACATAGCTAGAACACTCTTTGACATAAACTGCAGCAATATCTTTTTGAATCCACCTCTTAATGAAAATAGAACAAAAATAAACAAATGGTACCCAATTAAACTTAAAAGCTTTAGCACAGAAAAAGAAACCATAATCAAAACGAAAAGATAACCTACGTAATGGTAGAAAATATCTGCAAATGAAGCGACCAACAAGGGATTAATCTCCCAAATATACAAACAGCTCATGCAGCTTAATATCAAAAAAACAAACAACCCAATTAAAAATGGGCAGAAGACATAAATAGACACTTCTCCAAAGAAGACATACAGGTGGCCAAAAGGCACATGAAAAGATGTTCAACATCACTAATTATTGGAGAAATGCAAGTCAAAACTACAATGAGGTACCATCTCAGACCAGTCAGAATGGCCATCATCATAAAGCCTACAAACAATAAATGCTGGAGATGGTGCGGAGAAAAGGGAATCCTCCTACACTGTTGGAGGGAATGTAAATTGGTACAACCACTATGTAGAACAGTATAAAGGTACCTTAAAAAACTAAAAATAGAACTACCATATGATCCAGCAGTCCCACTCCTGAGCATATATCCGAAGAAAACCATAATTCAAAAAGACACATGCACCCCAATGTTCATTGCAGCACTATTTACAATAGCTAAGACATGGAAGTAAGCTAAATGTACATCGACAGACGAATGGATAAAGAGGATGTGGTACATATATACAATGGAATATTACTCAGCCATAAAAATGAAATAATGTCATTTGCAGCAATATGGATGGACCTAGAGATTATCATACTAAGTGAAGTAAGTCAGAGGAAGACAAATATGATATCACTTATACGTGGATCTAAAAAAATGATACAAATGAACTTATTTACAAAACAGAAAGAGATTCACAGACTCTGAAAACACACTTATGGTTACCAAAGTGGAAAGGAGGGGTGTGGGAATAAATTAGGAGTTTGGGATTAACATATACACACTAAGACTTCCAAAAGTAATCATCGGGCTTCCCTGGTGATGCAGTGGTTGAGAGTCCGCCTGCCAATGCAGGGGACATGTGTTCGTGCCCCGGTCCGGGAAGATCCCACATGCCGCAGAGCAGTTGGGCCTGTGAGCCATGGCCGCTGAGCCTGTGCATCCGGAGCCTGTGCTCCACAACGTGAGAGGCCACAACAGTGAGAGGCCCATGTACCGCAAAAAAAAAAAAAAAAAAAAAAAAAGTAATTGTCTTTTCTTTATGCTTCTTGACAAAAGCAAGCAGCATATCAGATGTAAACATATAGCACAGTTAGAATTTATTTAGTTATTTGTACAAATCCAAGGCAGATTTTTGTTTTGTTTGGTTTTGGTTTTGGCTGTGTTGGGCCTTCATTGCTGCATGTAGGCTTTCTCTAGTTGTGGCGAGTGGGGGCTACTCTTCATTGCGGTGCACAGGCTTATAATTGTGGTGGCTTCTCATTGTGAACATGGGCTCTAGGCACACAGGCTTCAGTAGTTGTGGCACATGGGCTCGGTAGTTGTGGCTCACAGGCTCCAGAGCACAGGCTCAGTAGTTGTGGCACACAGGCTCAGTTGTCCTGTGGCATGTGGAGTCTTCCCAGACCAGGGCTCGAACCCGTGTCCCCTGCATTGGCAGGCAGGTTCTTAACCACTGTACCAGCAGGGAAGTCCCCCAAGACAGATTTAATGGCACTTTTAAGATTACCTAAAATATAGTATATGTTACATTAAATCTAAGTAAGGAATTTATTTTATGTTTTATTAATTCAATAAATATTGCCTGAGTATCTCCTTCAGGCATTATACTTCCAAAGATGATGTAAAAGGAGAAATTATTCAAGTGGATGTAATACACATATTCACTAAAACAAGTAAGTTGTCGTTAATTAGAAGGCACTGTTGGTAGTGTTATGGAGTTAGCAGGTGTGATACTTTATACAAAAACGATATGCTAGAGAACTAGAATTTGAAGATTCCATTGTAATTAGGGATTTCAAAAAGTAAAACAAAAATATTCCAAAGTCTAAAGTAGTAGTTCTCAATTAGGGATGATTTGGCAATGTCTAGAGATAGTCTGGGTTGTCACAACTGGGGAGGTGCTACCAGCCCACTACTTCTACCTACTTCTACCAGTAGGTAGAAGCCAGGGATATTGTTAAACATCCTCCATTGCATAGGACAGCCCTTCACAGCAAAGAATTAGTTGGCCAAAAATGTCAATAGTGCCAAGGTTGAGAAACCCAGGCCTAAAGTGACTTAAGTGATTGAATGTGATTTCATAAGTATTAATTTATTCTCTGAAAGACACAATGACATGTAAGTGTATTTTCATAAATATGAAAAATGATGTAGTCAGAACAAACATAATATATTTTATACAACATAGACCCATTGCTGTGCATTTATAATTACAAAAATACCAATGGAAAAAAATTTTGAATAGCATTATATTGACTTTCTTAGATGAGCAGTGATTTTTACCTTCTGAAGATTTTACAATGTAGATATTTCTTTCATTTCTTCAGCAAATTTTTAAAGAACATCTATTTTCTAGATGTTCTATGTAAGATGCTGAAATTCAACTAACAGCTTTAATCGGAAACTAAACAGAAAATTACAATCAATGTGACTAGTGCTATTATAGAGTAATGAACAAGCTATAGTGTTAGGACAGAAGAGGGAGTGATAACTCATGTAGCTGTTCAAGAAATCTGGGGTAAGAGAAGAATATCAAAGATAGCATCCCAGAGGAACAAATGTCTGATCTGAATCAATGTTTATATCTGAAGATAGGAGGGCCTTATATGTATGTCATGCTAAATAAAAAACTTCTATTTTAGAGATACTAATTAAAACTCACATCCAAGGTGGTAAGAATCTGAAATAAGGCAGTCATCCAGTGGGGGGATGAGGGGAGGAGAAGGTGCACGGAAGATATGTTAAGAAGAATCAGTAGAACCAGTCAGAAGATACTTCCTGAGAACTAATATAAAGAAATTGACTCTAGTGGTTAAAAGTAAGACTAAACAATGCTGTGAGATGCTCTGAGGGTAGGCCAAAATGAACATGTAAATATTTATAATATAAAAATTTCCATCAACATATATATTTATTTATTGTGTCATTAATAATTAATTAGGAAATTAATTATTCTTAATTTTATTTTAAGAATAAAACTGACTATAGAGTACTTTAAAATATTGGCGTGAAGCTTCAGAGTCCCCATCCAACATGTAAAGAGCTTAGAAGTCATCATTACCACCCTCACAAAAAGAAAAAAACGAAACAAACTGAAAATCAAGAACTCTTCTTGTACCCTACTAACAACTGTGGTAACAGGGTAAACTGCTGCTCCTAAAACTGGAGAGGTAGACAGGCAGAAACAGAATCACAGCTTACCAGAAGCAGAAACCCAGGAGCAGAAGCCAGCAGCTGGACCTAATTTCAGTAGGAAAACTTTATTTATTTATTTAAATTTTTATTTTATTTTTTTATACAGCGGGTTCTAATTTGTCATCCATTTTACACACATCAGTGTATACATGTCAATCTCAATCTCCCAATTCATCATACTCTAACCCCCCCGACCCCCCCCCACCCGCCGCTTTATCCCCTTGGTATCCATATGTTTTTTCTCTACTTCTGTGTCTCAATTTCTGCTCTGCAAACCGGTTCATCTGCACCATATTCTAGGTTCCACATATATGCGTTAATATATGATATTTGTTCTTCTTTTTCTGACTTACTTCACTCTGTATGACACTCTCTAGATGCATCCATGTCTCTACAAATGACCCAATTTCATTCCTTTTTATGGCTGAGTAATATTCCATTGTATACATGTACCACATCTTCTATATCCATTCATCTGTCGATGGGCATTTAGGTTGCTTCCATGACCTGACTATTGTAAACAGTGCTGCAATGATCATTGGGGCACATGTGTCTCTTTGAATTATAGTTTTCTTTGGCTATATGCCCAGTAGTGACATTGCTGGGTCATAGGGTAATTCTACTTTTAGTTTTGTAAGGAACCTCCATACTGTTCTCCATAGTGGCTGTATCAATTTACATTCCCACTAACAGTGCAAGACGGTTCCCTTTTCTCCACACCCTTTCCAGCATTTGTTGTTTGTAGATTTTCTGATGATGCCTATGCTAACTGGTGTGAGGTGATACTTCATTGTAGTTTGGATTTGCATTTCTCTAATAATTAGTGATGTTGAGCAGCTTTTCATGTGCTTCTTGGCCATCTGTATGTCTTCTTTGGAGAAATGCCTATTTAGTTTTCTGCCCATTTTTGGATTGGGTTGTTTGTTTTTTTAATATTGAGCTGCATGAGCTGTTTATATATTTTGGAGATTAATCCTTTGTCCGATGATTCGTTCGCAAATATTTTCTCCCATTGAGGGTTGTCTTTTCGTCTTGTTTATGGTTTCCTTTGCTGTGCAAAAGCTTTTAAGTTTTATTAGGTCCCATTTGTTTACTTTTGTTTTTATTTCCATTACTCTAGGAGCTGGATCAAAAAATACATTGCTGTGATTTATGACAAAGAGATTTCTTCCCATGTTTTCCTCTAAGAGTTTTATAGTGCCCAGTCTTATATTTAGGTCTCTAATGCATTGTGAATTTATTTTTGTGTATGTTATTAAGGAGTGTTCTAATTCATTCTTTTACATGTAGCTGCCCAGTTTTCCCAGCACCACTTATTGAGGAGGCTGTCTTTCTCGCTTATATATCCTGGCCTCCTTTGTCATAGATTAGTTGACATAGGTGTGTAGGATTATCTATGGGCTTCCTATCCTGTTCCATTGATCTATATTTCTGTTTTTGTGCCAGCGCCATATTGTCTTGATTACTGTAGCTTTGTAGTATAGTCTGAAGTCAGGGAGTCTGATTCTTCCAGCTCCGCTTTCTTCCCTCAAGACTGCTTTGGATATTGGGGGTCTTTTGCATCTCCGTGCAAATTTTAAGATTTTTTTTCTTGTACTTGTTAAAAATGCCATTGGTAATTTGATAGGGACTGCAGTGAATCTGTAGATTGCTTTCAGTAGTATAGTCATTTTCACAATATTGATTCTTCCAATCTAAGAACATGGTATATCTCTCCATCTGTTGGTATCAGCTTTAATTTCTTTCATCAGTGTTTTACAGTTTTCTGCAGACAGGTCTTTTGTCTCCCTAGGTAGGTTTATTCCTAGGTATTTTATTCTTTTTGTTACAATGGTAAATGGGAGTGTTTCCTTAATTTCTCTTTCAGATTTTTCATCAGTAATGTATAGTAATGCAAGAGATTTCTGTGCATTAATTTTGTATCCTGAAACTTTACCAAATTCATTGATTAGCTCTTGTAGTTTTCTGGTGGCATCTTTAGGATTCTCTATGTATAGTATAATGTCAAATGTAAACAGTGACAGTTTTACTCGTTCTTTTCCAATTTGTATTACTTTTATTTCTTTGTCTTCTCTGATTGCCATGGCTAGGACTACCAAAACTATGTTGAATAATAGTGGTAAGAGTGGACATCCTTGTCTCGTTCCTGATCTTAGAGGAAATGCTTTCAGTTTTTCACCATTGAGAATGATGTTTGCTGTGGTTTTGTCATATATGGCCATCATTATGTTGAAGTAGGTTCCCTCTATGCCAATTTTCGGAGAGTTTTTAGCATAAATGGTGGTTGAAATTTATCAAAAGCTTTTTCTGCATCTATTGAGATGACCATATGGTTTTTATTCTTCAACTTGTTAATATAGTGTTTCACATTGATTGTGTATATTGAAGAATCCTTGCATCCCTGGGATAAATCCCACTTGATCATGGTGTATGATCCTTTTCATGTGTTGTTGGATTCTGTTTGCTACTATTTTGCTGAGGATTTTTGCATCTATATTCATCAGTGATATTGGTCTGTAATTTTCTTTTCCTGTAGTATCTTTGTCTGATTTTGGCATGAGGGTGATGGTGGCCTCATAGAATGAGTTTGAGTCTTCCTTCCTCTGCAATATTATGGACGAGTTTGAGAAGCATGGGTGTTAGCTCTTCTGTAAGTGTTTGACACAATTCACCTGTGAAGCCATCTGGTCCTGGACTTTTGTTTGTTGGAAGATTTTTAAACACAGTTTCAATTTCATTACTTGTGACTGGTCTGTTCATATTTTCTGTTTCTTCCTGGTTCAGTCGTGGAAGGTTATACCTTTCTAAGAATTTTTCCATTTCTTCCAGGTTGTCCATTTTATTGGCATAGAGTTGCTTATAGTGGTCTCTTAGGATGCTTTGTATTTATGCAGTGTCTGTTGTAACTTCTACTTTTTGATTTCTAATTTTGATTTGAGTCCTTGCCCTCTTTTTCTTGATGAGTCTGGCTAATGGTTTATAAATTTTGTTTATCTTCTCAAAGAATCAGCTTTTGGTTTCCTGGTCTTTGCTATTGTTTCCTTTGTTCCTATTTCATTTCTTTCTGTTCGGATCTTTATGATTTCTTTCCTTCTGCTAACTTTGGGTTTTGTTTGTTCTTCTTTGTCTAGTTCCTTTAGGTGTATGGTTAGATTGTTTATTTGAATTTCTTTCTTGTTTCTTGAGGTAGGCTTGTATAGCTATACACTTCCCTCTTAGAAGTGCTTTTGCTGCATCCCATAGGTTTTGGATCATTGGGTTTTCATTTTCATTTGTCTCTAGGTATTTTTTGATTTCCTCTTTGATTCCTTCAGTGACCTCTTGGCTATCTAGTAACGTATTGTTTATCCTCCATATGTCTGTGTTTTTTACGTTTTTTCCCCTCTAATTGATTTCTAATCACAAAGTGTTGTTTGTGGTCAGAAAAGAGGCTTGATATAATTTCAATTTTCTTAAAATTTCCGGTGCTTGATTTGTAACCCAAGACGTGATCTATCCTGGAGAATGTTCCATGTGCAGTAGAGAAGAAAGTGTAATCGGACAACAGAGGTAAGAAGAACTGCCATTCTGCAGCCTGTGGAACAAAAACCACATTCACAGAAAGATAGACAAGATGAAAAGGCAGAGGACTATGTACCAGATGAAGGAACAAGAAAAAACCTCATAAAAACAACTAAATGAAGTGGAGATAGGCAACCTTCCAGAAAAAGAATTCAGAATAATGATAGTGAAGATGATCCAGGACCTCGGAAAAACAATGGAGGCAAAGATCCAGAAAATGCAAGAAATGTTTAACAAAGACCTAGAAGAATTAAAGAACAAAGAAACAGAGATGAACAATACAATAACTGAAATGAAAACTAAACTAGAAGGAATCAATAGCAGAAAACACTGAAGCAGAAGAAGGGATATGTGACCTGGAAGACAGAATGGTGGAATTCCCTGCTGTGGTACAGAACAAAGAAAAAAGAATGAAAAGAAATGAAGACAGCCTAAGAGACCTCTGGGACAACATTAAACGCAACAACATTCGCATTACAGGGGAACAAGAGAGAGAGAAAGGACCAGAGAAAATATTTGAAGAGATTATACTCGAAAACTTCCATAACAAAGGAAAGGAAATAGCCACCCAAGTCCAGGAAGTGCATAGAGTCCCATACAGGATAAACCCAAGGAGAAACACACTGAGACACGTAATAATCAAATTTGCAAAAATTAAACACAAAGAAAAATTATTGAAAGCAGCAAGGGAAAAATGACAAATAACATACAAGGGAACGCCCATAAGGTTAACAGCTGATTTCTCAGCAGAAACTCTAGAAGCCAGAAGGGACTGGCATGATATGCTTAAAGTGATAAAAGGGAAGAACCTACAACCAAGATTACCTGGCAAGGATCTCATTCAGATTCGATGGAGAAATCAAAACTTTACAGACAAGCAAAAGGTAAGACAATTCAGCACCACCAAACCAGGACTACAACAAATGCTAAAGGAACTTCTCTAAGTGGGAAACACAAGAGAAGACAAGGACCTACAAAAACAAACCCAAAACAATTAGGAAAATGGTTACAGGAACATACATATCCATAATTACGTTAAACGTGAATGGATTAAATGCTCCAACCAAAAGACACAGGCTTGCTGAATGGATACAAAAATAAGACCCATATATATGCTGTCTACAAGAGACCCACTTCAGACCTAGGGACACATACAGACTGAAAGTGAGGAGATGGAAAAAGTTATTCCATGCAAATGGAAATCAAAAGAAAGCTGGAATAGCAATACTCATATCAGACAAAATAGGCTTTAAAATAAAGACTACACAAGGCCACTGCTAACAGCTATAAAAGAGGAAATCGACAGTAATGCAATAATAGTGGGGGACTTTAACACTTCACTTACACTAATGGACAGATAATCCAAAATGAAAATAAATATGGAAACAGAAGCTTTAAATGACACAAAAGACCAGATAGATTTAATTGATATTTATTGGACATTCCATACAAAAACAGCAGATTACACTTTCTTCTCAAGTGCGCATGGAACATTCTCCAGGATAGATCACATCTTGGCTCACAAATCAAGCCTCAGTAAGTTTAATAAAATTGAAATCATATCAAGCATCTTTTCTGACCACAAACAACACTTTGTGATTAGAAATCAATTAGAGGGGAAAAAACATAAAAAACACAAACACATGGAGGTTAAACAATACGTTACTAAATAACCAAGAGATCACTAAAGAAATCAAAGAGGAAATAAAAAAATACTTAGAGACAAATGAAAATGAAAACCCAATGATCCAAAACCTATGGGATGCAGCAAAAGCACTTCTAAGAGGGAAGTGTATAGCTATACAAGCCTACCTCAAGAAACAAGAAAAAACCTCAAATAAACAATCTAACCATACACCTAAAGGAACTACACAAAGAAGAACAAAAAAAAACCCAAGTTAGCAGAAGGAAAGAAATCGTAATGATCCAAGCAGAAAGAAATGAAATAGGAACAAAGGAAACAATAGCAAAGACCAGGAAACCAAAAGCTGATTCTTTGAGAAGATAAAAAAAATTTATAAACCATTAGCCAGACTCATCAAGAATAAGATGGTGAGGACTCAAATCAAAATTAGAAATAAAAAGTACAAGTTACAACAGACACTGCATAAATACAAATCATCCTAAGAGACCACTATAAGCAACTCTATGCCAATAAAATGAACAACCTGGAAGAAATGGAAAAATTCTTAGAAAGGTATAACCTTCCACGACTGAACCAGGAAGAAATAGAAAATATGACCCGACCAGTCACAAGTAAAGAATTTGGAACTGTGTTTAAAAATATTCCAACAAACAAAAGTCCAGGACCAGATGGCTTCACAGGGGAATTCTATCAAACATTTATAGAAGAGCCAACACCCATCCTTCTCAAATTCTTCCAAAAGATTGCAGAGGGAGGAACACTCCCAAACTCATTCTATGAGGCCACATTCACCCTGATACCAAAACCAGACAAAGATACGACAAAAAAAAACAATTACTGACCAATATCACTGATGAATATAGACGCAGAAATCCAGAACAAAGTAGTAGCAAACAGAATCCAACAACACATTAAAAGGATCATACACCATGATCAAGTGGGGTTTATCCCAGGGATGCAAGTATTCTCCAATATACGCAAATCAATCAATGTGATACACCATATCAACAAATTGAAGAAGAAAAACCATATGATCATCTCAATAGATGCAGAAAAATATTTTGACAAAATGCAATACCCATTTAAAATAAAAACTCTCCAGAAAGTGGGCATAGAGGGAACCTACCTCAACATAATAAAGGCCATATACGACAAACCCACAGCAAACATCATTCTCAATTGTGAAAAACTGAAAGCATTTCCTCTAAGATCAGGAACGACACAAGAATGTCCACTCTTACCACTATTATTCAACATAGTTTTCAAAGTCCTAGCTACGGCAATCAGAAAAGAAACAGGAATAAAAGTAATAAAAATTGGAAAAGAAGAAGTAAAACTATCACTGTTCTCAGATGACATTATACTATACATAGAGAATCCTAAAAATGCCACCAGGAAACTACTAGAGCTAACCAATGTATCTGGTAAAGTTGCAGGATACAAAATTAATGCACAGAAATCTCTTGAATTCCTATACACTAATGATGAAAAATCTGAAAAAGAAATTAAGGAAACACTCCCATTTACCATTGTAACAAAAAGAATAAAATACCTAGGAATAAACCTACCTAGGGAGACAAAAGACCTGTATGCAGAAAACTATAAGACACTGATGAAAGCAATTAAAGATACCAACAGATGGAGAGACATACCATGTTCTTGGATTGGAAGAATCAATATTGTGAAAATGACTATACTACTGAAAGCAATCTACAGATTCACTGCAATCCCTATCAAATTACCAATGGCATTTTTTACGGAACTAGAACAAATCATCTTAAAATTTATGTGGAGACACAAAAGACTCTGAATAGCCAAAGCAGTCTTGAAGGAAAACAACGGAGCTGGAGGAATCAGACTCCCTAACTTCAGAGTATACTACAAAGCTACAGTAATCAAGACAATATGGTACTGGCACAAAAACAGAAACATAGATCAATGGAACAAGATAGAAAGCCCAGAGGTAAACCCACACACTTATGGTCAACTAATCTATGACAAAGGAGGCAAGGATATACAATGGAGAAAATACAGTGTCTGCAATAAGTGGTGCTGGGAAAAGTGGACAGCTACGTGTAAAAGAATGAATTAGAACACTCCCTAACACCATACACAAAAATAAACTCAAAGTGGATTAGACCTAAATGTAAGAACAGATACTATAAAACTTTTAGAGGAAAACATAGGAAGAACACTCTTTGACATAAATCACAGGAAGATCTTTTTTGATCCACCTCCTAGAGTAATGGAAATAAAAACAAAAATAAATAAATGGGACCTAATGAAACTTAAAAGCTTTTGCACAGCAAAGGAAACCATAAACAAGACGAAAAGACAACCCACAGAATGGGAGAATATATTTGCAAATGAATCATTGGGCAAAGGATTAATCTCCAAAAATATAAATGGCTCATGCAGCTCAATATTAATGAAACAAACAACTCAATTCAAAAATGGGCAGAATACTTAAATAGACATTTCTCCATAGAAGACATACAGATGGCCAAGAAGCACATGAAAAGCTGCTCAACATCACTAATTATTAGAGAAATGCAAAGCAAAACTACAATGAGAGGGGCTACCCTGTTGGCGCAGTGGTTGAGAGTCTGCCTGCCGATGGAGGGGGCACAGGTTTGTGCCCCAGTCCGGGAGGATTCCACATGCCGTGGAGCAGCTAGGCCAGTGAGCCATGGGCGCTGAGCCTGCGCATCCGGAGCCTGTGCTCTGCAATGGGAGAGGCCATAAGAGTGAGAGGCCCGCGTACCACAAAACAAACAAACAAGCAAAAACTACAATGAGGTATCACTTCACACCAGTTAGAATGGGTATCATCAGAAAATCTACAAACAACAAATGCTGGCGAGGGTGTGGAGAAAAGGGAACCCTATTGCACTGTTGGTGGCAATGTAAATTGATACAGCCACTATGGAGAACAGTATGGATGTTCCTTAAAAACTAAAAATAGGGCTTCCCTGGTGGCGCAGGGTTTGAAAGTCCGCCTGTCGATGCAGGGGACACGGGTTCATGCCCTGGTCCGGGAAGATCCCACATGCCGCAGAGTGGCTGGGCCTGTGAGCCATGGCCACTGAGCCTGCGCGTCCGGAGCCTGTGCTCCGCAACAGGAGAGGCCACAACAGTGAGAGGCCCGCATACTGAAAAAAAAAAAAAAAAAAAACAAAAAGTAGAATTACCATATGATCCAGCAATCCCACTACTGGGCATATACCCAGAGAAAACCATAATTCCAAAAGACACATTCACCCCAATGTTCATTGCAGCACTATTTACAATAGGCAAGTCATGGAAGCAACATAAATGCCCATCGACAGATGAATGGATAAAGAAGTTGTGGTACATATAAACAATGGAATATTACTCAGCCATATAAAGGAATGAAATTGAGTCATTTGTTGAGATGTGGATGGATCTAGAGACTGTCAAACAGAGTGAAGTAAGTCAGAAAGAGAAAAACAAGTATCGTATATTAATGCATGTATGTTGAACCTAGAAAAATGGTACAGATGAACCGGTTTGCAGGGAAGAAGTTGAGACAGAGATGTAGAGAACAAACGTATGGACACCAAGGGGGGAAAAACACGGTGGGTTTGGGATTGTTGTGTGCTCTATTGGGCGATTGGGAATGACATGTATACACTGATGTGAATAAAATTGATGACTAAGAAGAACCTACAGTATAAAAAAACATACAAACAAAAAGACTAGTACTAAACTTTCTTTGGGTTATTTGTATGGAAATATGTTAATATAAATGTTTCAGACATTACATGAAATTTCTAAAAATCTTATATGTTCTGGTATAATGTTACAAGTCATAATTCTAGTTATTACTTTAAAATGTATATCTCAGAAATAACTACAAAAAGAAGAAGAAAGTGTAATCTGCAGTTTTTTGGTGGAATGTCCTATAAATATCAATTAAATCTATCTGGTCTATTGTGTCATTTAAAGCTTGTGTTTCCTCATTAATTTTCTGTTTGGATGTTCTGTCCATTGGTGCACGTGAGGTGTTAAAGTCCCCCACTATTATTGTGTTACTGTCAATTTCCTCTTTTATAGATATTAGCAGTTGCCTAATGTATTGAGGTGTTCCTATGTTGGGCGCATATATATTTATAACTGTTATATCTTCTTGGATTGATCCCTTGAGCATTATGTAGTTTCCTTCTTTGTTTCTTGTAACATTCTTTGTTTTAGTCTATTTTATCTGATATGAGTGTTGCTACTCCAGCTTTCTTTTGATTTCCATTTGCATGCAATATCTTTGTCCATCCCCTCACTTTCAGTCTCTATGTGTCCCTAGGTCTGAAGTGGGTCTCTTGTAGACAGCATATATATGGGTCTTGTTTGTGTATCCATTCAGCAAGCCTGTGTCTTTTGGTTGGAGCACTTAATCCATTCAGGTTTAAGGTAATTATTGATATGTATGTTCCTATGACCATTTTCTTAATTGTTTTGGGTTTGTTTTTGTAGGTCCTTTTCTTCTTTTGTGTTTCCCACTTAGAGAAGTTCCTTTAGCATTTGTTGTAGATCTGGTTTGGTGGTGCTGAATTCTCTTACCTTTTGTTTGTCTGTAAAGCTTTTGATTTCTCCATCGAATCTGAATGAGATCCTTGCCAGGTAATCTTGGTTGTAGGTTCTTCCCTTTTATTACTTTAAGTATATCATGCCAGTCCCTTCTGGCTTCTAGAGTTTCTGCTGAGAAATCAGCTGTTAACCTTATGGGAGCTCCCTTGTATGCTATTTGTCATTTTTCCCTTGCTGCTTTCAATAATTTTTCTTTGTGTTTAATTTTTGCCAATTTGATTATTAAGTGTCTCAGCATGTTTCTCCTTTGGTTTATCCTGTATGGGACTCTCTGTGCTTCCTGGACTTGGGTGGCTATTTCCTTTCCCATGTTAGGGAAGTTTTCAATTATAATCTCTTCAAATATTTTCTCTGGTCCTTTCTCTCTCTCTTGTTCTACTGGAACCCCTGTAATGCGAATGTTGTTGCATTTAATGTTGTCCCAGAGGGCTCTTAGGCTGTCTTCATTTCTTTTCATTCTTTTTTCTTTATTCTCTTCCGCAGCAGTGAATTTCACCACTCTGTGTTCCAGGTCACTTATCCGTTCTTCTGCCTCAGTTATTCTGCTATTGATTCCTTCTAGTTTAGTTTTCATTTCAGTTGTTGTATTGTTCATCTCTGTTTGTTTGTTCTTTAATTCTTCTAGGTCTTTGTTAAACATTTCTTGTATCTTCTCCATCTTTGCCTCCATTGTTTTTCTGAGGTCCTGGATCATCTTCACTATCATTATTCTGAATTCTTTTTCTGGAAGGTTGCCTTTCTCCACTTCATTTAGTTTTTTTGAGGTTTCTTCTTGTTCCTTCATCTGGTACATAGCTCACTGCCTTTTCATCTTGTCTATCTTTCTATGAATGTGGTTTTTGTTCCACAGGCTGCAGGATTGTTGTTCTTGTTGCTTCTGTTGTCTGCCCTCTGGTGGATGAGGCTATCTAAGGGGCTTGTGTAATTTTCCTGATGTGAGGGACTGGTGGTGGGTAGAGCTGGCTGTTGCTCTGGTGGGCAGAGCACAGTAAAACTTTAATCCGCTGGTCTTCTGATGGGTGGAACTGGGTTCCCTCCCTCTTGGTTGTTTGGCCTGAGGCAACCCAACACAAGCCTACCCGGGCTCTTTGATTTGGCTAATGGCAGACTCTGGGAGGGCTCACACCAAGGAGTACTGCCCAGAGCTTCTATTGCCAGTGTCCTTGTCATCACAGTGAGGTACAGCCTCCCCCTGCCTCTGCAGGAGACCCTCCAACACTAGCCAGTAGGTCTAGTTCCGTCTCCTATGGGGTCACTGCTCCTTCCCCTGCGTCCCAGTGTGCACACTACTTTGTGTGTGCCCTACAAGAGTGGAGTCTCTGTTTCCCCAAGTTCTGTTGAAGTTCTACAATCAGATCCCACTAACCTTCAATGTCTGATTCTCTAGGAATTCCTCCTCCCGTTGCCGGACCCCCCAGGTTCAGAAGCCTGACGTGGGGCTCAGAACCTTCACTTCAGTGGGTGGACTTCTGTGGTATAAGTGTTCTCCAGTTTGTAAGTCACCCACCCAGCAGTTATGGGATTTGATTTTATTGTGATTGCATCCCTCCTACCATCTCATTGTGGCTTCTCCTTTGTCTTTGCATGTGGGGTATCTTTTTTGGTGAGTTCCAGTGTCTTCTTGTTGATGATTGTTCAGCAGATAGTTGTGATTCTGGTGTTCTCAAAAGAGGGAGTGAGAGCATGTCCTTCTAGTCTGCCATCTTGAGCCAATCTCCTCAGTAGGAAAACTTTAAATGGTAGTTGATGAATTTCTCAAGGCTCAGTGTAGAATAGCTTGAGAGTTAAAAATCCAAGGGGGCCCTTAGCTTCCATACCCTCCTCCCTGCCCCATCACCACATTCTTGAATTTTACTTCCAGGAGCTCCACTGGGTTCTCATTGTAAAGATCAGAGAAAAATCCCCTCCTGCTTCTGGTATGGGGAAGGATAGAGGAACCATATTGGAATACACCCAGAGTTCTCTGGTCTTCCTAACAAGGCCTGCCCTCAAGGGAAACTATTTTGCCAAAGCCTAACAGACTGTTGTTTTCCCATAGCCTAACTGACACGGGAGAAGGGAAATATCCAACTCAGGCTCACTAACAGACTGAGATCTACTCAGGGGACTAGAAAACACTTTTTATCTCACATTCTACTACCACATTAATAGTGCTCCTGTATAATAACAGGGATTACAGATAAAAGAACTGCAAACCTCAGACCCTACGAAGGAATCTCCAGGAAAACCCAAAACAACAGAGGAGATAAAAAATGAGAGGAAATTTCAGCCTCTAACACCACAGCTATAGCAAACATTAAATACAGCCTAACTCCTAGCCAGATAAACATAAAATCTCACACACTAAGTGCCCATATGCCTCAGTTCCTTTTACCTGATGCATCATATGTTACTTTCAACAAAATGCTATAAAGCATGCTAAAAGGCAAAAAAAACCCCACAGTATGAAGAGACAAAAAGCAAGCATCAGAATCAGACTCAGATATGGCAGAGATTTTGGAATTATCAGACCAGCAATTTATAATAACTATGATTAATATGCTAACAGATCTAATAAAAAAAGTGTACAATATGTAAGAACGTCTGAATAATGTAAGCAGAGAGATGGACATTCAAAAGGAAATGCTAGTAATTGAAAACACTGAAACAGAAATGAAGAATGCCTTGGATGGGTTCATCAATAGACTAGATACAGCTGTGGGAAGAATCAGTGAGCTTGAAAAGAGGTCAGTAGAAAATTCCAAAACTGAAATGCAAAGAGGAAAAAAGCAATGAAAGAGACAGAATAGAATATCCAAGAACTATGGGACAATTACAAAAGGTACAAGATATATGTAATAGAAATAGCGGAAGAAAAAAAAGAAAGGAACAGAGGAAATATTTGAAGTAATAATGACAGAGTTTTTCAAAATTAATGACAGACATGAAACTACTGATCCAGTAATCTCAGAGATCACAAGCAGGACATATACAAAAAAATCTACACCTAGACATATAGTATTTGAATTGTGGAAAATCAAAGATGAAGAGAAAATCTTGAAAGAAGCTGGGGGACAAGAAAAGAATTGCATTTGCCTTCTCTTCAGAAACCATGCAAACAAGGAGAGTGAAGTATTTGAAGGGTTGAAAGAAAAAACCCCACTAACCTATAATTTTTTATCTGGTGAAATTATCCTTCAAAAGTTAAGGAGAAATAAAGATGTCCTAAGGCAAACAACAGACCTTCTTTGAAAGAAATTTTAAAAGAAGTTCTTCAGAGAGAAGGAAAATGGTATGTCAGAAACTCAGATCTACACAAAGAAGAAAAGACCATTAGAGAAGGAATAAATGAAGGTAAAATAATAACTTTTATTTTTCTTATTCTTTATTGACCTAGGAGAAAACAGTTTGCTCAAAATAATGACAGCAATAATGCATTCAGTGATTACAGCTTATGGATAAGTGAATTCATTGACAGCAATATGATAAGCGACAGGAGGGAGAAATTGGAAAATTCTGTTAAAAGGTACTTGCATTACCCATGAAGCAGCAGAGTATTATTTGAAAGTGGATTTTTATTAGCTGTAAATGTATATTGCAAACTCTAGGGGCAACCAACAAGAAAATTTTAAGAAGAAGTATAATTGATATGCTGAGAGAAAATGGAATCACATAAAATGATCAGTTAAAATCAAAAGAAGGCAGAAAAGGAATGGAATAAAAAAAAAAACAAAAAAAAAACAAAGGCAATGAATGGAAAAGAGATTCAAACTTCTTGGCCAATATGGGGTATAGAGGAGTATGGGAGCAGAGGCAACTACAGGGTTCCAATGCTTTAAAAAAAAGTGTCCAAAAAACCACTGCTTTAGAAGAAAAATGATCTTTGAAGTGTGCCTCCTGATACTTCCCCTCTTTACAATGTCTAACTCTTTAGAGAATTAGGAATGGTAGTTCCTATTTTGAATATACTTTCTGGGATCATAATAAGGTGAAAGTCTAAGGCTTCCAACCTGCTAAGCCAGGTCACAGTCCTTGGAGCTTCTGAGTCCTGAGGCCAACCGATGGTGAAGGTTCATCCTCCCAGATCATTTATTTCAGATTCTCCTTTCCCTCCAGGAAAGAGGATAGGAGGATGTATGTCTGGGTTCTCTCTGCTATAAGTGTAACTCCAGTTAATAAGAGGACTTTTGCCTTTTAAAGGTCTTCTCTTGCTACCCTAACAGTTTATCTCAAAGAGTGGTCTGTGGAATGCCCATATCACACACACAACTAGGATGTCCATTAAAGAGGGAGATTCCTGGGTTCTGCTCAAGAACTACTGAATCAGACTCTCAGAGAGTGAGCCCAGGAATCGGCATTGCTAGCAAATGTTACAGTGAGTCTTATGCACACTAAAGTCTGGTTCTCACTGCTTTAATACACGGTTTCTTTAGAGTGGGATAGGGATAGGGATAAGGTGGGGAAGGCTTTTCCCTCTATGTTTTGGGTCAATTTATTGCTAGGAATATTAGTCCCCTAAGCACTTGCTGAATATACCTGCTAACCAAATACAGCTAACCCTTGAACAACACAGAGGGTAGGGGTACTGAACCCTTCACAAAGTTGAAAATCTGTGTATAACTTATAGTAAGCCCCTGTATCCACGGTTCCTCTGTATGCGCAGTTCTGCATCTGTGGATTCAACCAACCACAGATCTTGTAGTAATGTAATGTTTACTATTGAAAAATATCTGCATATAAGTGGACCTGTGCAGTTCAAACCTGTGTTGTGCAAGGGTCAACTGTATAGTGAGTGCTCAAGGAATATTTGTTGGAAGACTACTTGAGGAGCAAAACATAGTTCCTTAACGTGGGTGATAAGCAAAACATTTTGATTCTTCTAACCTAGATAGAAGTCATTTTATCCTAAATAAGTTAAAAAAATTTTTATAGTCTTGTATGTCGTGTGTACAGAAGAGACGTCGTTTTCAAACTGTGGAAGTAAAACAAGCTAAACTTTATTTAGATGATAGGCTTGCTCTAAAGCAGACCGTCAAAAACTCACTTGAGCTTCCATGTTAGTTAAATTTGGTTTAAAGAATTCCTGCAAAAGAAGAAGAAGAAGAAGAAATGATTGAAACATAAGCTGCTAGAGAAAATTTAAATCCCAACCAACAAAAACAGAAACGTACACAGAGTTGTAAGAAGGATCAAAAAAGTTAACAAATGTGTCAGCACACCCTAAATGTTGGAGGGACTGTGAGGTTGGTCTATGGGGTGGGGGAACTGACAGAGGGCACAGTGAGTAGGATAAATCAGAAGAGAAAAAAGATGAGCAGGCTAAGAGCATAAAGGCCTGCTCATCAAACCCTCCCAAGAACCAGAAAACTAAGGATTTTCAGAAACAAAAATCTAAGCTACAAGATGGAAGATAAGAGAAAGGGGGCTTTTACAGGGTTCTTTAAGTATTAGGTCAATGGGTTACACATACATTACATTATACTAGTATACTACTTTGTAAGGGCATTGTTAAACTCTAACGCTAGTATCAAAACTGTATAATCACATCAGTATCTGTATGAGAGAAGGACCCCAGTTTGATTTTCAGTTCTTTCTTATATTCCCATCTTGGGAAAGTGGAACTTAGAAAAATTCAGCTTGGGAAACCTTGGGAAACTAAGCCCACTCTTCCATAAATGTTCTTTGTGGAAGAGAAGACTAGATAAGGAGCAGATAGAAGCAATCAATTATCATTCCCCAGGGGCCTTTCTATTCAGGAGACTGTGCCATTCAGAAGGGAGGCAAGGTGCTCCTAGCCATCAGTTTGTTACTGGAGAGTGTAAGTGTATGTGTGTGTGTTTGTGTGTGTGTGTGTTTTGTGTGTGCACTGTGCAGGTGTGCACGTGCATTAGTGTGTGAGTCAGAGAGACATGGATGGGACTGATCAATTCAGTCTATGACTTATCTTGTACCTATCAGCAGCAGTGTATACACTTCCATGAGTGCTGTCACTCTGGAAATAGGATGTAGTGTTGGGTGTATGTCATAGTCTTTCCTCATCAGCAGAGGAGAAAAAAACAGAGACAGACGGAACACACACACTCTGAAATTCTCCTAACTTGGGAGTCAGAGCAGTTGGGAAGGAATCAGTCCTCATCCCTTCCTACCCTCTCCAGATGGCCAAGTGACAGGTAGAGTTCTAACAATAAGGAAGAAAGAACTGAAGATAGACTATCACATGAAACTCACTCTGAATGTTGTGGGAAGATATGGTCTTTTTCAAAGACAGCGGAAGCAGTAGACTTGAAATTTGTAAAAGATGGTGTGGCTGCACAAAAATAAGAGAAATAAGGGAAACAGTGAAGTAATAATTAACAAAGTCCGCTAACATTAATCTGTAATAGAAGATAACAAAGCAACCCTGTAAGCAAAGAGCAAAAATTACCTGCAAACAACTTTCTTTCTAGTTCTTCTTGAATTTTAAGAAGAATCCTTTCCTGTTCTAAGGCTTCTATGTACTTTGAGTAGCACCAGGTTGGCTAAGAAAACAATTTTCAAAATTAATTTTGGAAATATTTGCCCCATTAAATAAACTGAAGGTAAGATAATATCAGCTCCCTCATTTAAACCATTTATGCTAGAAGAACACATATAAAGAAATGTGCACATTTCAAAACTTTATATGAATTTTCATAAACAGAACTTACTGATTTAAACTTTTAACTGGGTACCAAAAATTATTACGGATCTACATTTATGTAGATATGTTTATGATGAAGTAAAGGGATTTTTCTACAGCCTTGACCTAAATTTTTAATAATTTAAATTTTGTTCTAGTTTTATTGAGATGTAATTGACATATAGCACTGTTTAAGTTAAAGGTGTACAATAATAATGATTTGACTTACACACATCATGAAATGATCACAAGAGGTTTGGAAAACACCTATCATCTCATATAAATATAATATTAAAGAAATAGAAAAAAGAATTTTTTCCTTATGATGAGAAGTCTTAGGATTTACTCTCTTAACAGTTTTCATTTGTAACATACAGCAGTGTTCACTATTTTTATCATGTTGTACATTACCTACTTAGTACTTACCTTATAACTGAAAACTTGTACTTTAGATTACATTCATCTAATTCACCCTCCCTCCACCCTCCACCTCTGGTAGCCACAAATCTGATCTCTTTTTCACCGAGTTTGTTTGTTTTGGAAGTATAATTGACCTACAACACCACGCTAGTTCCTGGTGCACAACACAGTGATTCCATATTTCTATATGTTAAAAATGATCACCATGATAAGTCTGGTTGTCATCTGTCACAATAAAGATATTACATAATTATTGACTATATTCCCACACTACACATTTCATACCTGTGACTCATTTATTTTGTAACTGAAAGTTCGTACCTCTCACTACCACTTACCTATTTCTCTCCTCCTACCAATACCCTCCCCTCTGGCACCTGTTTGTTCTCTGTATCTAAGACTCTGTTTCTGTTTGGTTCCGTTTGTTCATTTGTCTATCTCTGACTTATTTCACTTAGCGTAATACACCATAGGTCCATCATGTTATCACAAATGGCAGGATTTCATTCATTTTATGGCTGAGTAATATTCTGGTGTGTGTGTGTGTGTGTGTGTGTGTGTGTGTGTACCACTTCTTCTTTATCCATTCATATATTGATTGGCACTTAGGTTGCTTCCATATCTTGGCTACTGTAAATAATCTTGCAATGAACATAGGGGTGAATGTATCTTTTAGAACCGGTGTTTTTGTTTTCTTCACAAATACTCAGTAGTGGAACTGCTGGATCCTATGGTAGTTCTAGTTTTATGTTTTTGAGGACTCTCCGTACTGTTTTTCAGAGTGGTTACACCAATTTACATTCTCACCAACAGTGTACAAGTGTTACATTTTCTGCACATCCTTGAAAAACTTATTTGTTGTTTCTTGTTTTGTTTTTTAATTTACTTATTTTTTAACATCTTTATTGGAGTACAATTGCTTTACAATGGTGTTAGTTTCTGCTGTATAACAAAGTGAATCAGCTAAATGTATACATATATCCCCGTATCTCCTCCCACTTGCGTCTCCCTCCAACCCTCCCTATACCACCCCTCTAGGAGGACACAAAGTACCTAGCTGATATCCCTGTGCTATGCAGCTGCTTCCCACTAGCTAACTGTTTTACAATTGGTAATGTATATATGTCCATGCCACTCTCTCACTTCGTCCCAGATTACCCTTCCCCTTCCCCATGTCCTCTAGTCCATTCTCTATTTCTGCATCTTTATTCCTGTTCTGACCCTATGTTCTTCAGAACCATTTGTTTTCTTTTCCCTTTTTTTTAAGAATCCATATATATGTGTTAACATATGGTATTTGTATTTATCTGACTTACTTCCCTCTGTATGACACTCTCTCGGTCCATCCAACTCACTGCAAATAACGCAATTTCAGTTCTTTTTATGGCTGAGTACTATTCCATTGTATATATGTGACACATCTTCTTTATCCATTCATGTGTTGATGGACACTTAGGTTGCTTCCATGACCTGGCTACTGTAAATAGTCCTGCAATGAACATTGTGCTACATGACTCTTTTTGACTTATGGTTTTCTCAGGGTACATGCCCAGTAGTGGGATTGCTGGGTCGTATGGTAGTTCTTTTTTAGTTTTTTAAGGAACCTCGATACTGTTCTCCATAGTGGCTGTAACAATTTACATTCCCAACAACAGTGCAAGAGGGTTCCCTTTTCTCCACACCCTCTCCAGCATTTATTGTTTGTAGATTTCATGATGACGGCCATTCTGCCTGATGTGAGGTGATATCTCATTGTAGTTCTGATTTGCATTTCTCTAATGGTTAGAGATGTTGAGCATCCTGTCATGTGTATCTTGGCAATCTGTATATCTTCTATGGAGAAATGTCGATTTAGGTCTTCTGCCCATTTTTGGATTGGGTTGTTTGTTTCTTTGATATTGAGCTGCATGAGCTGCTTGTATATTTTGGAGATTAATCCTTTGTCAGTGGCTTGGTTTGCAAATGTTTTCTCCCATTCTGAGGGTTGCCTTTTCGTCTTGTATATAGTTTCCTTTGCTCTGCAAAGCTTTTAAGTTTCATTAGGTTCCATTTGTTTATTTTTGTTTTTATTTCCATTTCTCTAAGAGGTGGGTCAAAAAGGATCTTGCTGTGATTTATGTCATAGAGTGTTCTGCCTATGTTTTCCTCTAAGAGTTTTATAGTGTCTGGCCTTACATTTAGGTCTTCAATCCATTTTGTGCATTTCTGTGTATGGTGTTAGGGAGTGTTCTAATTTCATTCTTTTACATTAAGCTGTCCAGTTTTCCCAGCACCACTTATTGAAGAGGCTGTCTTTTCTCCACTGTATATTCTTGCCTCGTTTATCAAAGACAAGGTGACCATATGTGTGTGAGTTTATCTCTGGGCTTTCTATCCTTTTCCATCAATCTATATTTCTGTTTTTGTGCCAGTACCATACTGTCTTGATTACTGTAGCTTTAGAGTATACTCTGAAGTCAGGGAGCCTGGCTCCTCCAGCTCCGTTTTTCTTTCTCAAGATTGTTTTGGCTATTCGGGGACTTTTGTATTTCCATACAAATTGTGAAATTTTTTGTCCCAGTTTTTTGAAAAATGCCATTGGTGGTTTGATAAGGATTGCATTGAATCTGTAGATTGTTTGGGTAGTATAGTCATTTTCACAATGTTGATTCTTCCAATCCAAGAACATGGTATATCTCTCCATCTGTTTCTATCATCTTTCATTTCTTTCAACAGTGTCTTATAGTTTTCTGCATACAGGTCTTTGTTTCCTTAGGTAGGTTTATTCCTAGGTATTTTATTCTTTTTGTTGCAATGGTAAATGGGAGTGTTTTCTTAATTTCTCTTTCAGGTTTTTCATCATTAGTGTATAGGAATGCAAGAGATTTCTGTGCATTAATTTTGTATCCTGCTACTTTACCAAATTCATTAATTAGCTCTAGTAGTTTTCTGGTGGCATCTTTAGGATTCTCTATGTACAGCATCATGTCATCTGCAAACAGTGTCAGTTTTACTTCTTCTTTTCCAATTTGGATTCCTTTTATTTCTTTTTCTTCTCTGATTTCTGTGGCTAAGACTTCCAAAACTATGTTGAATAATAGTGGTGAGAGTGGGCAACCTTGTCTTGTTCCTGATCTTAGTGGAAATAGTTTCAATTTTTCACCATTGAGAATGATGCTGGCTCTTGGTTTGTCACATATGGCCTTTATTATGTTGAGGTACGTTCCCTCTATGCCTACTTTCTGGATGGCGTTTTATCATAAATCGATGTTGAATTTTGTCAAAAGCTTTTTCTGCATCTATTGAGATGATCATATGGTTTTCATCCTTCAGTTTGGTAATATGGTGTATCACATTGATTGATTTGTGTATATTGATGAATCCTTGCATTTCTGGGATAAACCCTGCTTGATCATGGTGTATGATCCCTTTAATGTGCTGTTGGATTCTCTTTGCTAGTATTTTGTTGAGGATTTTTGCATCTATTTTCATCAGTGATATTGGCCTGTAGTTTTCTTTTTTGGTGACATCTTTGTCTGGTTTTGGTATCAGGGTGATGGTGGCCTAATAGAATGCGTTTCAGAGTGTTCCTCCCTCTGTTATATTTTGGAAGAGTTTGAGAAGGATAGGTGTTAGCTCTTCTCTAAATGTGAGATAGAATTCGCCTGTGAAGCAATCTGGTCCTGGGTTTTTGTTTGTTGGAAGATTTTGAATCACAGTTTCAATTTCAGTGCTTGTGTTTGGTCTGTTTATATTTTCTATTTCATCCTGTGTCAGTCTCAGAAGGTTGTGCTTTTCTAAGAATTTGTACATTTCTTCCATGTTGTCCATTTTATTGGCATATAGTTGCTTGTAGTAATCTCTCATGATCCTTTGCATTCTGCTATCCATTGCTCTACAGAAGAAGTGATATCTTTCCTGCTTACCTGTTGGCCGTATGCTTGCTGGCCTAAACCTGGGTCACTGATTAAAGCAGCTGTTTTGATAGCAGATCCTGAAGTACTTGGATATTGTTTGATTCCATCCTGTAATTATATTAAATTAAATTATTCCAAAAAATGGGTAACACTATATTAACATAAACTTACAGTTCAGAAGTCATAACATCTTATGAAAAAATATTTTGTGGTAAGCACCGCACCACAAGGTTTCATCAAGTCAATGTCATGAATATGACATATTCTACTGTTATGATCTTTAATTTCTTTCATACTAATATAAAAATATTAAAAAATAAATGAGAGAAATTATAAAGTAGAATGTAATAATCACCTCCAAATTCTAGCTTCCAAGAAAAACCACTACATTTTCATGAACATCCATCCAAACTTCTCACTAGACAAATGCTTAGATATAATCTATAACTTGAATATTGATATTTTATTAGCTAAATTTCATATAAATGGAATCACAGTATACAAACTTTTAAAATCTGCTTTTTCATGAAAAATATCATGAAAACATTTCTCTGTGAATAAATAAAGAACAGGAATATAAGGGCAGGGTCTTTGTATCATTCACCAAGTATGCCTACTGCAGAACACAGAGTATATACTTAAATATTTGTTGGATGATGGAATGCATAAATTACATCATCATTTTCACTGGATGAATGGTCTTTTTAAAAACAATTATTTAATTTTATTTTTGGCTGTGTTGGGTCTTCATTGCTGCACACGGGCTTTCTCTAGTTGCAGCGAGTGGGGGTTACTCTTCCTTGCTGTGTGTGGGCTTCCCATTGCGGTGGCTTCTCTTCTTGTGGAACACGGGCTCTAGGCATGTGAGCTTCAGTAGTTGTGGCACGTGGGCTCAGTAGTTGTGGCTCTTGCGCTCTAGAGCGCAGGCTCAGTACTTGTGGCACATGGGCTTAGTTGCTCCATGGCATGTGGGATCTTCCCGGACCAGGGCTTGAACCCGTGTTCCCTGCATTGGCAGGCAGATTCTTAAGCACTGTGCCATCATAGAAGACCTGAATGGTCTCATACACTCAAATATTTGTTGAATGATTAAAGAATAAACTACATTATCAGTTAAACAGGTGAATAATATTCTAGTAAAGGAATGTACCATAGATGATTTAACCAATACCTGCTATTAGAAATTTAAGTCATTAAAAATTTTTACTATTATAAACAATGCTGTATACAAACATCTTTCTGCACTTTTAAAATTCTCTCCTTTAGAATAAATGTCTAGAAGTCTATCTGCCGGATTATAAAGAATGAACATT
This sequence comes from Orcinus orca, assembly GCF_937001465.1. Classification (NCBI taxonomy): domain Eukaryota; kingdom Metazoa; phylum Chordata; class Mammalia; order Artiodactyla; family Delphinidae; genus Orcinus; species Orcinus orca. The sequence goes on from NC_064575.1 coordinate 51,240,881, forward strand.
TTAAACAATAAAAGTTGTCTAATTGCCCTTCAGAAACAAAGCACCATTTTACACTTTCTCCAATAATGCATGAATTTGCAGGCCTCTTCCTCATACCCTCAACCAACACTGGATATTTTCTTCTTTGCCGGTCTACGTGTCTTTGGTTACTACTGAGGTTGAACACCTTTTAATGCTTTTTTTTTTTTCTTTTTCCATTACGCGGGCCTCTCACTGTTGTGGCCTCTCCCGTTGCGGAGCACAGGCTCCGGACGCGCAGGCTCAGTGGCCATGGCTCACGGGCCTAGCCACTCCGCGGCATGTGGGATCTTCCCGGACCGGGGCACGAACCCGTGTCCCCTGCATCGGCAGGCAGACTCTCAACCACTGCGCCACCAGGGAAGCCCCCTTTTAATGCTTTTAATCATTTGTATTTCTTTTGAGAATTGCCTGTTGATGCCCTTTGCCCTATTTTTTTGTTAAGAGTATTTGTGATTTATTTTTATAACATATCATACATTTTATGTTTTCCCAATTTGTCTTTTAACCTTGTTTTTTGCCATTTAAAATTTAAAAAATTTTACTGATCCTTTGTTAATGAATTTGCCACTGTTCATTTTAAGTATTTGATATTAAACTACATGAAAGTTTTCCATGAGATTGATTCTCCTGTCATATCTTTCTTCAGATTACCCAGTTTCATTTGATTCCTTTATAAGAATGAGAGATGAAGGATATAATTGATATTAGTATTTTTATTATAAAGAAGGCCAATTACTGCTACAATATTAAAAAGATAATAGCTAACATTTACTTTATGACATGTATTATTCTTCACATACTATAATTCTACCTTGTGATGTAATTTCTATTACTATTTTCATTTTCCTGAAAAAAAAAGAGGTTTTTGGAAGTGAACTGGTTTCCCTGAGATATTAGAACTGATCGATGATAAGGCTAGGATTCAAAACCAGGCAGTCTGACTCTAGAAACTGCACTCCTAACCACTATACTATGTTATCTCAGATCAAATGATACCTTACAATTGTATAGTGGAATACCTTACATGTTCTTCTATTCATATCATTTCAATGAATCCCTCTCAAATCATATGAGATTAATATCATCACCATTAGGTGATAGATGAATTTGAGGTTAAGAGGGTTATGAGTCATGCCCATGGTTACCTAGAGAAATCCAATATTTTTCATAGTAAGTGATTTTTTTCAGAGGACACATTTTCACGTTACAAAAAAAATTATGAGTTTCCCATATTCACTTTTTCCAACATTTCCTCATACGTCTTCATTGACAATAAAATCCTGGAACAAATGTCGACTCTACTGGTCTTCCTTAGCTTACACTTTCTGTGTTAAAATAAATGCATGTGCAAAATTTGTAGTTACTAATAAGTGATGGCAATATGTTTATTGTGTAAAATAAGAATATTCAGAAGTAGAATTCCTATGTTTTCTTTAGGATTATTCACCCTACAAAACGAACGTCAACATTTGTACCTAACCCTATTAGCAGTTACCAGTTGACAGATATGGACAGATCAGAAGATCACTTAAGGACATTTGCATTTCCATAACTGAAGTATAATATGGACGATATAAAGATACATCTTGGATTTTCTGAAAAAGCAGCAATTTCAGATTTTCTCTACCCTCATCACACTGTATATTTCAACTTTTGTTTCAGACAATATGTTTATCATATATCTAAGTAAACTGAAAATACTTGGGATGACACTTAGAGAGCTGTGAAGTTCTTCCTAAGTGTTTAGGATACAGTAAGAGATCTTTATATCCTCCTTACTTCTATATCCTTTATTCAATAACTATATATTTAGAACCATTTGTTAAAATCCTACTATTTAAGACTAACTCAAATTTACCTTTTCTTTGAGATCCTTTACCTTTCCCCCACAAATAATTAATTCCTCATTTTCTGGGATTTCAGTTTTTGTTTATATTCTTTTCAGTTAAGTGTATGTGTGTATCTATCTATCCTTACACTATATATAAATTATATTCATATCCCTAGCATATGTAGTAGGGATCAATATGAATAGATGATCAATAAAACTCTATGTAGTAGATGATCAGTAAAAGTCTGGTGAAAGAAGCAGGAAAAGGATTAGGAGGGGAAGCTCTTTAGAGAGAATATTTAGGCCACATTAGTAGAAAATGCAGCAGACTCACATGAGACTCATCTGATTGGTGAAGTTATTCATGTGCCACAGGTGGAATCAGAAAAGAGCTCCAAGCATACAACATTCTAATTTTTTCTCCCTACATCAACCCTTCAAATATATTTCCTTCCTGAGCCTACCAACTTAGGATCACATTCAAGCAGCTCAGTCAGACATGGACTTGCCTCAGGGACTGGAGAAGGTAAATGAGAGGATTTTTATTCAGTGAACTCTGTTTTTTGTCAGATTACATAGATTGGGCCAGATGCATAGTTGGTTTGAGGGGGAAATCAGCTTTTGTATTATTTGATCTATCATTTATCACCTAAACCACTGGAAGGGAAATAACTGCAGAAATTGTTAAAATAAATAATCCAAAAATAATTATATTTAAGTTTAATAACATTTCATTTCCATACATGGGATATATATGTGTATATATTTGCTCCATGGTTAAAGAACTCAAAATACATCTACAAAAATATGTGAAGCCACACTGAAGAACTGATTCAGTAGAAGCAAGATTTTGCAGACACCTCTTCCTATTTTCTCACTCTTATGTCTTCCCTGATTCTCATTCCCTGAGTGTACTGGAAATACCCTCAACCTCCGGATGATAGAATATATCAACCAAAGATAAGCTTCTGAAAATATGATAATTTTTTGTAGCACCATTCATATAAAAATGTTATATACTAAATACTTACAAAAACATTTATAACACTCACATAAGATATGAATAACAACAATACCACCAAAGCTTAAGAAATGCAATATCACCAGTACCTCTGCTCCCCTTTGTGTCACTCTCCAATCCCATCATCTATCTCCACCCAACCCATGAAGGTAACCGCTATACTGAATTTTTACGTTTATCATTCCTTTTTCTTATTTATAGTTTCCCACATTTGTACTGATTAGTTTTATATAAATTTTAACTTTATATAAGCAGAATTGACTGGTTCTATTCATTTGAAAATTTTCCACTCAACATTATGCTCCTGCTATACATCTATGTTTATTATTGTGGTTAGTTTATTTGTTTTCCATCACAGCACAGTATCCTACTACATGAATTTGTTTTTCCAGTCTCCTGTTAACAGACATTTGAATAGCTTCTGATTTTTTTGCTATAGAATGCCATGGGTGCTATAAACCATGTGCATGTCTCCTGATATCTGTGTCCATAAATTATTCAAGGAGATTTGATAAGTTGAAGGCTAAGTGCATCTTTTAATTTACTGGATAAAGTCAAATTGTTTTCTAAAGTGACTATCAATGTACAGTCCCATCCATAGTGTATAAGAGTTCTGATTGCTCCCTATTATTGGTGGTTGAGGAAAATATAAGACATTTCAAAATGAGCAGAAAATGGCAGGTGATATGCATATAAAACCATTACAAGAATAAAACAGAAAATGAGAACTCCAATATTTTAGCTGATGACACTACTGTCCAAGAAATCTAAGCATGAATCAGAGGAAAACTCTAACATAGGAGTCCAAAGTGGATAAAATATCCCTACACGAACATTTTCATATATGAAATACTCCAAATCATAAATGCAGAAACTCAGGAACACCAAATAGCCAAAGCAATCTTTTTTTTTACTTTATTTATTTTAAATATATTTATTCTTTTTGGCTGAGTTGGGTCCTTGTTGCTGCGCGCAGGCTTTCTCTAATTGCAGTGAGCGGTGGCTGCTCTTTGTTGCGGTGTATGGGTTTCTCATTGCAGTGGCTTCTCTTGTTCCAGAGCACAGGCTCTAGGCGTGTGGGCTTTCAGTAGTTGTGGCTCGCGGGCTTCAGTAGTTGTGGCTTGTGGGCTGTAGAGTGCAGGCTCAGTAGTTGTGGCACACAGGCTTAGCTGCTCCGCAGCATGTGGGATCTTCCCGGACCAGAGCTCAAACCCGTGTCCCCCGCATTGGCAGGCGGATTCTTAACCACTGCACTACCAGGGAGGTCCCCAAAGCAATCTTGAGAAAGAAAAATGGAGCTGGAGGAGCCAGGCTCCCTGACTTCAGGCTATACTACAAAGCTACAGTAATCAAGACAGTATGGTACTGGCACAAAAACAGAAATACAGATCAATGGAACAGGATAGAAAGCCCAGAGATAAACCCACGCATATATGGTCACCTTATCTTTGATAAAGGAAACAAGAATATACAATGGAGAAAAGACAGCTTCTTCAATAAGTGGTGCTGGGAAAACTGGACAGCTTAATGTAAAAGAATGAAATTAGAACACTCCCTAACACCATACACAAAAATAAACTGAAAATGGATTGAAGACCTAAATGTAAGGCCAGACACTATCAAACTCTTAGAGGAAAACATAGGCAGAACACTCTATGACATAAATCACAGCAAGATCCTTTTTGACCCACCTCTTAGAGAAATGGAAATAAAAACAAAAATAAACAAATGGGACCTAATGAAACTTCAAAGCTTTTGCACAGCAAAGGAAAGCATAAACAGGATGAAAAGACAACCCTCAGAATGGGAGAAAATATTTGCAAATGAAGCAACTGACAAAGGATTAATCTCCAAAATTTACAAGCAGCTCATGCAGCTCAATATCAAAAAAACCAAACAACCCAATCCAAAAATGGGCAGAAGATCTAAACAGACATTTCTCCAAAGAAGATAATACAGATTGCCAACAAACACATGAAAGGATGTTCAATATCACTAATCATTAGAGAAATGCAAATCAAAACTACAATGAGGTATCACCTCACACCGGTCAGAATGGCCGTCATCATGAAATCTACAAACAATAAATGCTAGAGAGGGTGTGGAAAAAAGGGAACCCTCTTGCACTGTTGGTGGGAATGTAAATTGATACAACCACTATGGAGAACAATATGGAGGTTCCTTAAAAAACTACAAATATAACTACCATACAATCCAGCAATCCCAGTACTGGGCATATACCCTAAGAAAACCATAATTCAGAAAGAGTCATGTACCACAATGTTCACTGCAGCTCTATTTACAATAGCCAGGACATGGAAGTAACCGAAGTGTCCATCGACAGATGAATGGATAAAGAAGATGTGGCACATATATACAATGGAATATTAGCCATAAAAAAGTTATTTGTAGTTAGGTGGATGGACCTCTAGTCTGTCATACAGAGTGAAGTAAGTCAGAAAGAGAAAAACAAATACCATATGCTAACACATATATATGGAATCTAATTAAAAAAAAAGGTTCTGAAGGACCTAGGGGCAGGACAGGAATAAAGATGCAGAAGTAGAGAATGGACTTGAGGACACTGGGAGGGGAAAGGGTAAGCTGGGGTGAAGTAAGAGAGTGGCATTGACATATATACACTACCAAATGTAAAAGAGATAGCTAGTGGGAAGCAGCCACATAGCACAGGGAGATCAGCTCGGTGTTTTGTGACCACCTAGAGGGGTGGGATAGGGAGGGTGGGAGGGAGATGCAAGAGGGAGGAGATATGGGGATATATATGTTTATGTATAGCTGTTTCATTTTGATATAAAGCAGAAACTAACACACCACTGTAAAGCAATTATACGCCAATAAAGATGTTAAAAAAAAGAAACTCAGAACAGAAACAGATAAATTTTAAAAGCCAGTGTAAAATGACAGTTTACTGAACTTAAAAAAAGACTGAAAAAAATAAAAATCTCTCAGCAATGAAGCTATAAGGTACCCAAGGGTTCATGAATATCGATCATAAAGAAAGTGTATATATACATATATACACACACATATATAATATGAATATAAATTCCCCTCTTCCAAAGCTGGCAGAAGATATAAACATGAGACTCAAGAACTTGAGTAATGTTCAAACAGAATCAACCCAAAGAAATCTGCACAAGGCACATCATAATCAAAATTCTGAAAACTAAAGACAAAGAAAAGAATTTTGAAAGCAGTAAGTGAGAAACAATACCTTACTTACAGGGAAAAAAGAAAGAAGAAAATAATAAATCTTGGAACATCAAAAAGGAAGAAAAATAGCAAGAGCAAAAGTAAGGGTAAATACAGTAGACTTTTCACCTTGAGTTTCCTGATTTATGTTTGATGGTTGAAGAAAAAATTATACAATTGTCTGATGTGGTTCTCAATATATGTTGAGAAATAGTTAGGATAATTATAAACAGGTGAGGGGAAAGAGACTTAAAGGGAGGTAGTTTCTAGACTCAATCTGGTAAAATGTCAACACCAATAGACTGCGATAAGTTATGCATGTATAATGTGATATCTAAAGCAACCACTGAAACATCCAAACAGAGATACAGCAAAATGAAATTCTAAGAAATGTTCAAGTAAATCCACAGGAATGCGAGACAAAGGAAATAGAACAAAAGAAACAGGGAACAAATAAAACAAAAAATAAAATGGCAGAGTTAAGAACTAACAAATCAATAATGACATTAAAGATACACAGACTAAATACACCAATTAAAAAACAGAAATTCGTAGAGTAGACTAAAAACAAAAACCAAACACCACCACGACACAACTATATGCTGTTTACAGGAAACTTAATTAAAATATAATGATGTAGGCAGTAAAGGAATGGAAAAATATACCATGTGAAAATCAAGATAGCAAGACGGTTCTGTAGCTTTGCAGAAGTTTGGCAGTTCCTCAAAAGGAGCCAACAATTCAACTTCTAGGTCCCAAGAAAAATAAAAACATGTCTATACATAAGGTTGTACAGAATGTTCATAGCAGCATTATTAATAATAGCCAAAAAGTACATTAACTGATGAATGGATAAGCAAACTGTAGTACAGCCATATAGTACAATATTAGTCGGCCGTAAGAAGAATAAAGTAGTGAAACATGCTACAAAATGGATGAACCTTGAAAATATCATGCTAAGTGAAAGAAGCCAGCCATAAAAGGCCACATGCTGTATGATTTAATTTACATGAAATGTCCAGATATAGAAAGTAGATTAGTGGCTTCCAGAGGCTGAGAGGGAAGGAGTAAAGGGGAGTGACTGCTAATGGGTACAGTTTCTTTTGGAGGTGATGAAAATGTTCTAAAATTAAGTAGTAGTGATGGTTGCACAACTCCGTAAATATACTAAAACCACAAAATTGTATATTTTAACTGTGAATTTTATGGTATGTGAATTAAATTTCAGTAAAGCTATTATTAAATAAAAGCATGCAAATAAAAGAAGAAGAAGAAGGAGGAGGAGGAGGAGAAGAAGAAGGCAAGAGTGACTACATTAGCATTTTATTGTAATAGCCCAAAATAGAAACCAACTCAAATGTCCTCTAATGAGTGAATGGTTAAAATGTGGTACAATGTACCACAGAGCACTACTCAGCAGTTAAAGAGAACGAACTACGGATATACACAACAACGTGGATGGATCTCAAGGGTATTTATGTAGAGTGAAAACTGCCAGTCTCAAAGAGTCACATATTGTACGATTCTATTTATATAACATTCTCAAAACGACAAAATTTTCTAAATGGGGAACAGATCCATGGCTAACAGACATTATAATGGGTAATTGGATGGATATGACTTATAGTCACGAGGGACATCTTTGTGGTGCATCTTGAATATCGTTTTGGTTACTTGAATCTACATATGTGACAAAATGGCATAGAACTATACACACACCTTGTATCAATATCAATTTCCTGATTTTACTATTGTATATAGTTAATGTAAAGTGTAGCCACTGGGGGAAACTGGGTGATGGGTACATGGGACTTCTCTATTATCTTTGCAACTTCCTGTGAATGTTAATTATTTCAAAATAAAAATTTTTCTAAAAAATAATTTGGAATTTTAAATTTAAAAATATTATAGCAATAGCATTATTTTGAACATGAAATACTTTGGTATAAATTTCACAAAATATACTCAAGACCTGTCATTGAAAATGACAAATCATCGATGAGAGAAATGAAAGAATAACTAAACAGAGATAAACTGTGTTCATGGAGCAGAAGACACAGTATTGTTACGACATCAGTTCTCAAACTGACCTATATGTTCATTACAATCCTGATCAAAATATCTGAATAGTGAACATGTGAAAAGTTGTTCCACCTTACTAATAATTAGGTGAACGTAAATAAAGGCATCAGCATGATGACATACCACTTGTCATCAACAGACTGACAAAAATTTCAAAGTCTGAACAAACCAAATGGGGAGAAGTAGGAATATAGATTGACACACGCTCATACTCTCTTACTCAGCCATTCCAAAAACATTTTTATACATGTGAATATGAAGACGTTTACAGGAATGTTGTCTGCAGTGCTGTTTGCAATGGTAAAAATTGAAAAAACTCCAACAATAAAGAAATAGGGACTTCCCTGGTGGTGCAGTGGTTAAGAATCCGCCTGCCAATGCCGGGGACACGGGTTCGATCCCTGGTCCGGTAAGATCCCACATGCCGCGGAGCAACTAAATCTGTGCGCCACAACTACTGAGCCTGCGCTCTAGAGCCCGCGAGCCACAACTACTGAAACCCTCACACCTAGAGCCTGTGCTCGGCAACAAGAGAAGCCACCGCAATGAGGAACCCGCGCACCGCAACGAAGAGTAGCCCCCACTCACCACTACTAGAGAAAGGCCGTGTGCAGCAGTGAAGATCCAACGCAGCCAAAACTTAAAAAAAAAAAGTTAAATAAAAATAGTATATTTATTCATATGATGGAAATGCAGCAATTAAACTGAATAAATGAGATCTAAGTAGAGCAGTGTGGGTAGAATTAAAAGACAAAATTGAATTTTAAATGCAAGATGTAGAAAGCACAATATGTGCTATGGAATGAATTGTGTCTCCTCAAATTCATATGTTGGTGCCCTAACTTCCACTGTGTCTGTATCATGAGATGGGGTTTTTAAGAGGTACTTAAGGTTAAATGAGGTCATAAAGGTAGGGTCCTAATCCAAAGAAACTGTGGCTTTATAAGAAGAGGAAGAGAGAGAGAACTCTTTTTCTCCCCAACTTGTGAGGACACAACAAGAAGGTGGCCATTTTCAAGCCAGGAGGAGAGGTCTCACCAAGAATCGTATTAGCTGGCACCTTGATCTGGGACTTCTAGTCTCCAGAACTATGAGGAAATTAATTTATGTTGTTTAAGCCATCCAGTCTCTGATATTTTGCTATGGTAGCCTGAGAAGACTAATAAAATATGGTACCATTACGTAAGTTAAAATACACACAAAACAGTCCTCTGGATTGTTTATGACTCCATACACCATATAAAACACTATCTTAAAAAGGAGCTGTGAGAACATACCCCAAACTTAATGGTTGCTCTTGGAGATGGGGAGGGTAATAGAACTCAGGGCTGGAGTTAAGAGAGTTTACTGTTCTGCAGTATTTCACTTCTTAAGGAAAAATGAAAAGCAAATGAGGAAAATGTTAACAGTGTTTATTTTGACCTGTGCAAATATGGGTGTTATAATTATATTACTTTTATATCTTTAGATCTTTTTTTTTTTTTTTTTTTTTTTTTTTTTGCGGTACGCAGGCCTCTCTCACTGTTGTGGCCTCTCCAGTTGCGGAGCACAGGCTCCGGACGCGCAGGCTCAGCGGCCATGGCTCACGGGCCCAGCCGCTCCGCGGCATGTAGGATCCTCCTGGACCGGGGCACGAACCCGTGTCCCCTGCATCGGCAGGCGGACTCTCAACCACTGCGCCACCAGGGAAGCCCCTAGATTATCTTTTAAATTTCTTTTTAAAAACACAATAGGGATAAACTTACAAATAAGATGAAATATATTACTTGTTATCCCTTTTCAAGTCAAGGAAAATAGATAAATATAAAGATAGAGGAACTGATAAATGAATGGTCAGACTAAAAGACAAATAGGCAGGCTGGACAGTTTATGACTTACATTTGTAAATTTCACAGTCATATATCATTCTCTAATTTTAATATTGAAAATGCTGCCCCCAGTACATAGTATTTTTTCATTCATTCCCATATTTATTTGGTAAACAATAATTTATAATTGAGCATGTGCTGGATAGTGGTAGAACTGTTTAATAAGACAGATGGTATCTTTGAGGATCTCAGTCCAGTGAGAAAAACAAATGCAAAAATTTATTCACAAGACAATATAAAGTGTTCTCCAAGAGAGGTACATAGAAGAGATGACATTTGAGATAAATTTTTTAAAATTCAAAAACAAGTCTGAAACCTCTGACTGAAGCCTTTAAAAACCACTAAAATCTGTATTCTATAACTTCTCTGTATTTTTGCTCAGCCTAAATTCTTCTACACATATCACATAACTTTTAAAAGTCTGATTAAACCCAAAATGATTCTTGTCTCACCTTTGCAAATTTTTCGTCTTCCGTGACTACCGATTTTTTTTCCTGCTTACTATATTCTTGTCTTCTCTCCAAAACACTCATAATTTTTTTATCAGTTAAGTTCTTCCTAAACTCACAAAACTGAGGCCAAAATTTAAACAGAACTCCAAAAATTGTCATCTGTATATAAAACAAAGTATGTCTCAGATTACAGTTTTATACAAATGTACCAATTTAAACTCTAATTCACCATAATAATGGATTAACTATTCTATTCTTTAATATACAGCATGTTTCCTCCAACTTATTGTCTCCAGACATCTTGGTATAGTTTAGTTCAGCACATGCTTATCATCAATGTTATTTTACTACCAATGAGAAGTCTTTCTTTTAAGAAAAACATACTCTTAAATACAGTTAAAAGTCACTTTATGCTTTATGTTTCCCTATCCAGTTGATTGTATTAATAAAGAATCCATTAGGTCTTTTTAAATAAGAAATTTATGTTTTCTTTGAAAACATACACCAGTTGATCTGCCACACACTCTGCTGTTTTATGCAAGTATTCCAAATATTCAGTTCATCAAGGGGAACTCCTCTCCGGTCCCCTTTCCCTTCTTTTAGAGAAAGAAAATACCATTTTGCCTCTGGAAAAGCTCTTAAACAAAGCTGCAGATCTAAGAATAAATCTTGAGTAACTTTTAAATGATACAATCTCTCTTTTATGTGAGAGCAAGAAAAGTAACATTTAAAAAGCAGAGTGGTATCCTGCACAAATGCTTTCTTAGGACACTCTACATTAAGTGATTAATTGTGATATTTAAAGAGATAAGAATTGTTGCTCAAATTCCCATGCCAAGTTTTTCCATTAGTTCCAGAGGCATACATTACTTCCTAGAAGGTAGGACTTGCCACATCAGATCAAGTCCAACGTTTTGTTGCTGGGAATGGCCTATTCCTAATGCCCTGGAGAAAAATGAACTAACCCATTAGGCTCTAAGCCAGCTCTTCAGGGGGAAAGTGGAATTTTTAAAAAGTAAATGCTGCAGTGACCAACAGCGTCCTGAATTGGTATATTTCACGACTTCTCGTTTCTGTATGTGAGTATCATTAGTAAAACTATTTACTCCCTTTACAATACTATCTTGTCATTAAATTCTATAGCCTCTTGGGATTGTGAACACAAAAGCTAAACATACTTTATTTGATGAAGTGCAGGCTTTTAAAAAATTTTCATTTACATTTATCTGCCATGCATTTAATTAAGTAATCCCCTTCTCCAATGTTAAATGATCATGGTACTTTTTATATGCACTTTGTAAACTTAAATACTCCTCCACCTCTATTTACCAACTATATTGACCCTACTTCTCAGTTACCCCTCCAAAACCTGAGTCATTCCCAGCTCTCAAATATATTTATTTTCATTTAGAAGGCTTTCCAGTAAAAGTCACCCTATTAGGACACAATTTTTCAAGGTAGACATAAAATTGCTCTATTTCTAAAAGTTGCAATTAAGGTTAGTAACATACATGTTATTCATGAAAATTGTCCTGTACCTCCAAAACCTTAAAAGATAACCAAACTGTGGATAAGTAAATGTTTTAATAAATATAGAGCTACTTTGCTCACTGCCAGCAGATGGGCAATGCTCTAGTATGAGTGAGAAGGGTCAGTGAAAATATGGCTGGGTGATGAAAACTTTCAAGCTATTAGGAATGCAGATGGGGGACAGGCAGACGCTATACTGCAGCGGTCCCCAACCCCCGGGCCATGGACAGGACCGCACAGCAGGAGATGAGTGGCAGGTGAGCCAGCAAAGCTTCATCTGTATTTACAGCCGCTCCCCATCATTCACAGTACTGCTTGAGCTCCGCCTACTGTCAGATCAGCTGCGGCATTAGATTCTCAAAGGAGCGTGACCCCTTACTGTGAACTGCGCATGTGAGGGATCTAGGTTGTGCGTTCTTTATGAGAATCTAATGCCTGATGATCTGAGGTGGAGCTTAGGCGGTGATGCTAGCACTGGGGAGTGGCTGCAAATACAGATTATCATTAGCAGAGAGGTTTGACTGCACAGAGACCATAATAAATCAACTGCTTGCAGATTCATATCGAAACCCTATCAGTGAGTAGCAAGTGAAAACAAGCTCAGGGTTCCCACTGATTCTGCATTATAGTGACTTGTATAATTATTTCATTATATATTCCAATGTAATAATAATACAAATAAAGTGCACAATAAATGTAATGTGCTTGAATCATCTCAAAACCATCCACCCACGCCCCCGCCCCCGGTCCGTGGAAAAACTGTCTTCCACGAAACCGGTCCCTGGTGCCAAAAAGGTTGGGGACCACTGCTATAGTGAAAACAATACTAAAACAGGCATTTTTTACATTTATTATTCAGCCCTTTCGCTCAACTTTGCTCTCATGTCCAATTTGATCTATTCCTGTCATGATCCATCTATTCTCACATCACTCATTCATATGTTCAAAAATGTTACTGAGTGTCGCGCACCCAGGCCACAAAGGCAAATAAGAAACATTCCCTACGCTCAAAGACCTTACAGTCCGATGGGAAAGTGAAGCATGAGAATAGCCATTTTCAATTCTGTGTGATAAGTGTTCTGACAGGGACAAATACAAGATACAATAGAAGCATAAGAGAGAGAAGATGATACTGTAAAAAGCTCTGGAAGCAAGAAAGTAAGCCCTCTTTATGGAAGTACAAATATTTCAGTAAGACTGGGAGACAGATGGCAGGGAGTGGGAAGACATGTGGCTAGAGAAATATGTAGTAAGGAGCTTGGTCTTCATTCTGAAGACAATGGGGAGTAATTGAAATTGAAAGCAGAGAAGTGACATGATCAAATATACATTTTGAAAAGATGGATCTGTCTGCAGTGAGTTAAATGGTTTTGAGAGAGCCTAGAGGCAGGGAATTCTGGTAATCAATGTGAGACATTGCAGATGTGAACTGAGGTAGCAACATGGAGTTGGAGAAAAGTAGATAGAATAACAGATAAGAAGGAGACAAATGGATACATATTAGTGACTGAAGATCTCCAAAGGTAAGGAATGAAGGATAGGGAAGACATGAAGATGGCAACCAGATCTCTGGCTTGCATACCTGGGTAGGAGATATGCCATTCTCTGAGCTTCCTTACAGAACACAGAAACAATAGATTTGGTGAGGTAAGGCCCCTAAATATTTTCTTGTTTTCTGATACTCCAAAGTCCATATTTAAGATATGTTTGGGACTTTGTTTTGGGAAATCAGGTAGGAGGCCTAAACTAGAGGACTCCAATAAAGTTCACTGGCTGCAATCCCTGGACAGTGCAGTGGAACCAACCTACGTAAGCAGCTCCAGACATTCACCATCAGACTTGAGGCTAGACGGTCTCCCGGCTATCAGGAGACCTAGGCTAGGCTAAGTGATCTTTTCATTAACAGATGCTACAATTCTGACACCATGTTTTTTCTATTTCTCTCTAGCACATCCTCAATCATTCTTCTTTATTTTTGCCTATTCAATGCATAATTGGATTGTGAGTCTACTTTCAGTTCCTTTTAGGACTTAGAACACAGCTGGCTTGCAAATGAGTATTAAGGAATAATGGTCTTTTTCCATGCTCAAAGGCAATCATACCCTAAATCTCTGTTTCATATCACTTAAATTGTGACATGGCCTTCCCTATTACCCCTATTATTATGTATTTTTCTTAATCATTTTTCAGGAACATCACTAAAAGGCTTTTCAAAATGCAAATAAATTATGTTCAGCAAATCACTGTTTTCTATTATTTACCCTAAAAAGAAGTAACTTGAGTAGGTTAACAGCCATGATTTTCCTTTCATGAGCTTGTGTACTTTATGTTGGTTGGGTACTTAAATCTCCTCTCACTTATTTTATGAGCTATGTGAATATTCCAACCTTTAAAAATACACAAATCTTGGGACACACATTTTACACATTTTTGTGGTAGCAGACATTTTAAAAGGAAATATGAATGGTGGGAAAGGAAGGAGGAATTAGCTGTAGTTTTATAAGTTAGAAATAAAATGATAACCATGCAAAGTCAAAGTACAGAATTTAAATAATTGTATTTGCTGTATACTATCATGAACAAAATAGTAAGTTACTAGTTTCTATGTTCTGTGGCATATGCAATATTTTTTAAATTAAATAGAATAACCCAGGATTAGGAGGATTAGAGCCTTGCCGAATATGAATAATGCAAAAACTTTTAAAGAATATCTAGATTGTTTATCTATTTTAAAGTATGCTTACTACATGCCCTGATTTCTTACCTGTGCCTCTCTAAATACATATGGTCCCAACTCCTTCCTGTGTTCAATAATCTTCTGGGCTTGCTCTAATGGAATGTCAATTTGTAAAGCTGGTGGAATACTGGAATTAATAAAGCAGTTGATAATAGTCATGATCTTCTTGTGGATGAGGGATTCACTACAATGAGAATGGCACAAGTCCTAAACAAGGAGGAAAGATAGAACAATATATGATTAATGCATTAATAGAATACTTTATAGAATGTGTCAATATGTCTGTCAGTAAATATATATATATTTTAACTTCAGGTCAAGAGGTTACTAGCACATGTCAAGACTATCTTAAAAGATCATAGCTTTTATTTCACTTGGATTTGAAAAACCTAAGAAATTTTTTTCTTTATTGCTCCTACCCTGTGTCTTCATATCTATGTGTGTCTCATTGATAGCATCTAGTTCCATGTTTTTCCCATCTATTCTGTCAATCTCTGTCTTTTAAAGGAACCTAAGACTTTGATGCACATACCGTACGTAAATACGGGTTTCATTTAATCCTGATTGTTTCTTCTCCTGGCAAAGGAGCAGCTTTAGTGTCTACTTTGACTCATTTAACAAATTCATATTAAGTTCCTGCTACATGCCAGCTGAGCCCCAAGACACAGCACCTGTCCTGTAAAGCCTCAATATCTACTGGCATCATAAAAATCAGATCAGAAATTAATGAAAAAGAAATGAAGGAAACAATAGCAAAGATCAATAAAATTAAAAGCTGGTTCTTTGAGAAGATAAACAAAATTGATAAACCGTTAGCCAGACTCATCAAGAAAAAAAGGGAGAAGACTCAAATCAACAGAATTACAAATGAAAAAGGAGAGGTAACAACTGACACTGCAGAAATACAAAGGATCATAAGAGATTGCTACAAGCAACTCTATGTCAATAAAATAGACAACCTGGAAGAAATGGAAAAATTCTTATAAAAGCACAACCTTCCGAGACTGAACCAGGAAGAAACAGAAAACATAAACAGACCAATCACAAGTAATGAAATTGAAACTGTGATTAAAAATCTTCCAGCAAACAAAAGCCCAGGACCAGATGGCTTCACAGGTGAATTCTATCAAACATTTAGAGAAAAGCTAACACCTATCCTTCTCAAACTCTTCCAAAATATAGCAGAGGGAGGAACACTCCCAAACTCATTCTAGGGGGCCCCTATCACTCTGATACCAAAACTAGACAAAAGATGTTACAAAAAAAGAAAACTACAGGCCAATATCACTGATGAACATAGATGCAAAAATCCTCAATAAAATACCAGCAAACAGAATCCAACAGCACATTAAAAGTATCATACACCATGATCAAGTGGGGTTTAGTCCAGGAATTCAAGGATTCTTCAATATACACAAATCAATCACTGTGATACACCATATTAACAAACTAAAGGATAAAACCCATAGGACAATCTCAATAGATGCAGAAAAAGCTTTTGCCAAAATTCAACACCCATTTATGATAAAAAGTCTCCAGAAAGTAGGTGTAGAGGGAACTTACCTCAACATAATAAAGGCCATATATGACAAACCCACAGCCAACATTTTTCTCAATGGTGAAAAACTGAAACCATTTCCTCTAAGATCAGGAAAAGACAAGGTTACTCATTCTCCCTGCTATTATTCAACACAGTTTTGGAAGTTTTAGCTACAGCAATCAGAGAAGAAAAAGAAATAAAAGGAATCCAAATCAGAAAAGAAGTAAAGCTGTCAGTGTTTGCAGATGACATGATACTATACATAGAGAATCCTAAAGATGCTACCAGAAAACTACTAGAGCTAATCAATGAATTTGGTAAAGTAGCAGGATACGAAATTAATGCACAGAAATCTCTTGCATTCCTATACACTAATGATGAAAAACCTGAAAGAGAAATTAAGGAAACACTCCCCATTACCATTACAACAAAAAGAATAAAATAGCTGGAATAAACCTACTTAAGGAGACAAAAGACCTGTATGCAGAAAACTATAAGACACTGTTGAAAGAAATTAAAGATGATACAAACAGATGGAGACATATATACCATGTTCTCGGATTAGAAGAATCAACACTGTGAAAATGACTACACTACCCAAAACAATCTACAGATTTCATGAAATCCCTATCAAACTACCAATGGCATTTTTCACAGAACTAGAATAAAAAGTTTCACAATTTGTATGGAAACACAAAAGACCCCAAATAGCCAAAGCAATCTTGAGAAAGAAAAACGGAGCTGGAGGAATCAGGCTCCCTGACTTCAGACTATACCTCAAATCTACAGTAATCAAGACAGTATGGTACTGGCACAAAAGCAGAAATATAGATCAATGGAACAGGATAGAAAGCCCAGAGATAAACCCACGCACATATGGTCACCTTATCTTTGATAAAGGAAGCAAGAATATACAATGGAGAAAAGACAGCTTCTTCAATAAGTGGTACTGGGAAAACTGGACAGCTACATGTAAAAGAATGATATTAGAACACTCCCTTACACCATACACAAAAATAAACTGAAAATGGATTGAAGACCTAAATGTAAGGCCAGACACTATCAAACTCTTAGAGGAAAACATAGGCAGAACACTCTATGACATAAATCACAGCAAGATCCTTTTTGACCCACCTCCTAGAGAAATGGAAATAAAAACAAAAATAAACAAATGCGACCTAATGAAACTTCAAAGCTTTTGCACAGCAAAGGAAACCATAAACAAGATGAAAAGACAACCCTCAGAATGGGAGAAAATATTTGCAAATGAAGCAACTGACAAAGGATTAATCTCCAAAATATATAAACAGCTCAGGCAGCTCAATATCAAAAAAACAAACAACTCAATCCAAAAATGGGCAGAAGACCTAAACAGACATTTCTCCAAAGAAGATATACAGATTGCCAACAAACACACGACAGGATGTTCAATATCACTAATCATTAGAGAAATGCAAATCAAAACTACAATGAGGTATCACCTCACACCGGTCAGAATGGCCATCATCAAAAAATATACAAACAATAAATGCTGGAGAGGGTGTGGAGAAAAGGGAACCCTCTTGCACTGTTGGTGGGAATGTAAATTGATACAGCCACTATGGAGAACAGTATCGAGGTTCCTTAAAAAAATTAAAAATATAACTAACATAGGACCCAGCAATACCACTACTGGGCATATACCCTGAGAAGACCATAATTCAAAAAGAGTCATGTACCACAATGTTCATTGCAGCTCTATTTACAATAGCCAGGTCATGGAAGCAACCTAAGTGTCCATCGACAGATGAATGGATAAAGAAGATGTGGCACATATATACAATGGAATATTACTCAACCATAAAAAGAAATGAAATTGAGTTACGTGTAGTGAGGTGGATGGACCTAGAGTCTGTCATACAGAGTGAAGTAAGTCAGAAAGAGAAAAACAAATACCGTATGCTAACGTATATATATGGAATCGAAAAAAAAGTGGTTCTGAGGAACCTAGGGGCAGGACAGGAATAAAGACGCAGACGTAGAGAATGGACTTGAAGATGTGGGGAGGGGGAAGGGTAAGCTGGGATGAAATGAGAGAGTAGCAATGACATATATACATGACCAAATGTAAAATAGATAGCTAGTGGGAAGAAGCTGCATTGCACAGCGAGATCAGCTCAGTGTTTTGTGACCACCTAGAGGGGTGGGATAGGGAGGGTGGGAGGGAGACTCAAGAGGGAGGGCGGGAGGGAGACTCAAGAGGGAGGGCATATGGGGATATATGTATACATCTAGCTGATTCACTTTGTTATACAGCAGAAACTAACACACCATTTTAAAGAAATTATACTCCAATAAAGATGTTCAAAAAAAATTTCTACTGGAAGAGAAGCATGAAAAACGTTTTTCCAATCTGAGATAGTTAATAAGTGGTAATGATAAAGGTATACACAGGGCCCTAGGAGAGCACCCTACTCAACTTACTGGTGGATGCAAAAGCTTTTTCTACCATAACTGCTTCTACAGCAAGGTGATTTAGGCTCAAAAAGGCTAGCAACAGAAGCGGGAATGCTGGTGGTTACAGGTGTATTATTATGCATCTCTTAGGATCTATATTTTTTCAGATAACCTATTATATTTTCATCTTTATAGCTAAAGAATTTAAAAATAGTAATTGTACATTAAAAAGACCCAGTTTTATGTCACAGATGTAAGGCTATCACTTTTTAAAATAAAGAGGTAGCTTAGCTTGAATTATGACATTTTTTATCAAAGACATTATTCTCTAAATCACTAGAAAGCACACAAATTTGGAAACTTGTAATTCTAGGCTGGAAATAAGCCAACATTTATTAAGTAGTTACTGTATGACAGGCATTGTAATAACTATCTTATGGACAGTATTAAAGAAAGAAAATTTCTAGAGCTTGCCATATAAAACTTTACATATATAAATTTGGCATAAGTTATATGTGAAAAAATCTTGATATAAATGTTACACTGAGATAACAGTTAGCATTTTTTACTCAATTTAGTATTCCCTCTGAAAATGCCTATTTATAACACATATGTTTGGTATGTTACCAAAAATTAAATTTTTTGCCATTACTAGGGAAATGATCATATATTTGGTGAGCCTGGCATATTATTATGGAATATAAGGATTATGAAATAAAAACAAATTTGTGAAATTATACGGTTTTAATTTTAAGAGTATAGAGATAGAATTTAGATAGAATCAGGATTGGTATTTTTTCTAGTTGTTCTGCCCTACTATACCTTTAGCGAGTTCACTTTTACCTATCATTGAGGCCTATGTGTTAAGCACATAGTTGACCGTTGAACAACGTGGGGGTTAGGGGCACCAACCCTGCCTAGCAGTTGGAAATCCACGTATAACTTTACAGTTGGCCATCTGCTTCTGTGGTTCCACATCCTTGGATTCAACCAACAGTGGATTGTGAAGTACTGTAGTCTGAATTTATTGAAAAAAATTCAGATATAAGCGGACCTTGCAGTTCAAACCTGTGTTGTTCAAGGTTCAACTGTACTGTCCTCTAGTAAACTTTCTGTGTCTACTTCAGTCCAGGAGATGGCCATCTTAGGTATTTCCATTTTACCCTGTGCTTCTCCCACCACTACACTAATCACGCTCTTATAATCACTTTGCCTATCACTTGTCTGTCCCTCCCCTAACACTGTAAGCCCTGACAGAAAAGACTGTTTTGATCACAGTTGTATCCTCAGGATTTAGCCTGGCCCTTGATAGGTGCTGAAAAAGTATTTCTTGGATGTATATTTCCTTCAGGTCTTTTCTCTATGGGGACGGACACACACACACACACACACACACACTTTGTATTAAATCATACTGCTTTCTAGTAGCTAGGTTTTAAAAAAATCAGTAAGATGAATACCTTTTTTCATTGATTAATCTCCTATAGCATAATTTTTAATGGCTGCAGAGTATTCTACTGTATAGATGTATCATAATTAAAATAACCAATGTCCTGTTGTTGTACATCAGGGTTCTTTCCAATTTTTCACAATTCAGAATAATGTTTGATTAAGATCACTGTGGTCATCTCTTTACATATTACTACAATCATCACTGGGAGGGAGCATAACTTAGTGATTAAGGGCACAAGCTTTAGCAATAGAATGTCTTAGTTCAAATTCCAGCTCTACTACTTAATTAGCTGTATGATGTCAGAAGTTTCTTAACTTCTCTGTGCCTTAGCTTCTTCATCTGTAAAATGGTGAGAATTAACAGCTTTGACCTAGGATTCTTATAAAGAATAAAGTCGTTATTACATGAAAAGCATTAAGGTAATATCTGACAGATGTGAACACTTAATATGAGTAAGCCATATAAAAGTGAGCACAGTAGGGGCTTCCCTGGTGGTGCAGTGGTTGAGAGTCCGCCTGCCGATGCAGGGGACACGGGTTCGTGCCCCGGTCCGGGAAGATCCCACATGCCGCGGAGCAGCTAGGCCCGTGAGCCATGGCCACTGAGCCTGCGCGCCTGGAGCCTGTGCTCCGCAACGGGAAAGGCCAAAACAGTGAGAGGCCCGCGTACCGCAGAAAAAGAAAAAAATAAAAGTGAGCACAGTAAGACTTGCTAGGTGGAATGCTTTCCCCCTGGTAAACTTCTTCAAGACCCATTTCAAGTATCATCACTTCTTATTTATTTATTTTTAATTAATTTATTTATTTATTTTTGGCTGTTTGGGTCTTCGTTGCTGCCCATGGGCTTTCTCTAGTTGCAGTGAGCAGGGGCTAATCTTTGTTGCAGTGCGCGGGCT
Source organism: Orcinus orca (assembly GCF_937001465.1). Lineage (NCBI taxonomy): Eukaryota > Metazoa > Chordata > Mammalia > Artiodactyla > Delphinidae > Orcinus > Orcinus orca. The sequence goes on from NC_064575.1 coordinate 51,261,960, forward strand.
TCTCACTGTGGTGGCTTCTCTTGTTGCAGAGCACGGGCTCTAGGCACGTGGGCTTTAGTAGTTGTGGCACATGGGCTCAGCAGTTGTGGCTCATGGGCTCTAGAGTGCAGGCTCAGTAGTTGTGGTGCACAGGCTTAGTTGCTCTGCGGCATGTGGGATCTTCCGGGACCAGGGCTCGGGCCCATTTCCCCTGCACTGGCAGGCGGATTCTTAACCACTGCGCCACCAGGAAAGTCCCACTTCTTTTTTAAAAAATTTTTGTTGGAGTATAGCTGATTTACAATGTTGTGTTAGTTTCTGCTGTACAGCGAAGTGAATCCGTTATGCATATATACATAACCACTCTTTTTCAGATTCTTTTCCCATATAGGTCATTACACACTATTGAGTAGAGTTCCCTATAAGTATCGTCACTTCTGTTGAGACCTCTCTGAGCTACCACCCTCCCTGAATCATTTTCCCCTCTGTGCCCAAATTATAACTAGTTAGAACAGGGATCATAATCAATGTTATTTCATGATATTTTGTTTTCATGGATGATTCCCTCCTCAAAGGAGGGCAGTGTATTTTATCCATTTTTTTATTCCTACAATCTAGCATAATAGTTGGCACATTAGTGATTTAGTAAATGCTTACTGAATAAACAAATTTACCCTTGAAGCATGATTTTTAAAAGCTACCTAGTATTATATGTCCTCCGTTCTATACCACAGAAAAGATATTTAAATGAAGACCAAGGGCAGCCTTGAAGGAGAAACAGTCACAAAGTTAAGGGCTGACTATGTATGAGTCTGTTTTCTTAAATGCTTATTTTGCACAGTTTATCTCATTACCTCTTATCCTAGCAGGGTTGGACTTACTCATGTTCATTTTAGCTTAAAGACTGTTCTGCTCACTCATAATAATTTCCTGTTATGGAAAACAGACTCTACCTCCTTTTTAATTTTCAAAAAAATTATCTTAGTATTACTTATCTTGTGATAGATTAAAAAAAAACTTATCTCAAAATACTTTTTTTTTTCTGAGGAAATTTCCATGTTGACAAAGGTACAAAAACTGGTGATAACAGAAAAGGGTAGAAAACAGTTTCATGGAATGCTGGAGAAAGTCTGGAAGTAAGATTGTATTGAGCAACTATTAACTATATAGAATAAATATGCTACAGAGTATTAGTACTGCATAATATTATACATACGTAGATTATAGGCCAATTGAAAGCATTATCCTCTTAAATTCCAGCTTTAGTTTTACTCCCTACTTTTATAATGGGATTAAATAGGCTGCTTGCAAGGAAATGATCCTGCTAACCCTGGGAGCAAGGATGCCTACTCTTAGGTATTTCTAGACAACATTCCTGTATTCAAGTCTAGATTACATAACCTAGGAAGTCCTTTCCTCCTCCTCAATGCACAGATTCTATATGATTCCATCAAACACTTAAACCTGACAATAAAATGCTTTTGCACCTAATAACTTGTTCTTTCACTTATTTATTTTAAGAATTTGGCCATTCTAATAGTAAAGCCTCTCTCATCTCTGTTGTTTATTTATCTGTAATCCACTATCTTTTATTACTATTGCTGCAAATATGGTTAGGAGGAATTCTTGTAAACAGGTCTTGGTTAAAGTACTGAATATGAATATCTTCAGCAAAAATGTGTATAGTACATTTATAGATAAGCAATATGCAAAAATATAGTTAAAACTTTTCAGGAAGATTCTCATTAGATCATAATATACGTGAAACCTTGAAAAACCTAATACTATCATTTCAGGGCTAACTCTTACTTTTCACTGTATAATAATAAATGTATCTAACACAGAACAATAGATACCTCAATATTTACACATTGGTATGAAAACATCGAAGTTGGGATATCTTATACAAATTTTGTCCAAAAAGTTAGGAAACTGATATGTTAATGCATCTCCTCCTTGAAAAGAGGTGGTTTTCTCCAGCTTCAAATACAATACCTTATACTTTTGTACTTCTTGCCAAAAGAGCACCCCATTTTCCAATAAATCTCCTTTTAGAGCCACAAACTGTTGAAACTGTCTTGCGGTAATTGGATTCAATAATGCTTTACGGAAAGCAATGATATCACAAGATGACGATATCCACTTACTCTCCACAGGCTGTCCAAATCAGAGAATACAGAAAATAAGCTGTGTTCTAAAAGTTAATAATAAAGTCATTTATTAGGCTGAAAATTACCAACTTCTATCTCCTTTATTTTTGGCGGTGGAAATTTACGGCATGGATAAATAGAATTTGGCAGCTCTCCTCTGTTCTCCCTTTTGTCTCCTTTGTATTTTTATGGCATCAGTTTTTAAGAGGTGGAGAGAAAAAGAAATGATTGGATGACTTAGAACATATGAGTACATTAAGAATGTTAACAATCATTACAGTTTGGGACTATGGTGAAAAACTGCACTTTGGCGTACAGTATGAGTTCTGTGCTTAAACAGAACAAAGTAATCATAATGTTATAATTATTATTTTATAATTATATATATTATATGTTATACATTAATATGCAATTTTCCTGTCTTTTAAAAAGTAAAAACAGTTGAACATTTAAGATATTTTTCAAAAATTTTAGAAAAAATTACCAATTAATCTTATTAATTTAAATAGGAAATTTACTGTGGAGCTTCACTATAATTCTATCCTAGAAAGATCATGGTTTTTTTTGGCCACGCTGTGCCGCTTGTGGGACTTTAGTTTCCTGACCAGGGATTGAACCAGGGCCACAGCAGTGAAAGTGCTGAGTCCTAACCACTGGACTGTCATGGAATTCCCAAAAGATCATGTTTTTAGGCAAGACATCTTTATATTATTTTAATAATAAATTACTATTAATAATTAATAACCGGAGGAAATAATTATCAGTGCATATTTTTAAAAATAAACTTTCTCTGACCCAGGATTCACTTTACACAACAAAAAAGCCATGTTGTTTTACTAATGCTTAAAGGTATTACTTATTTTATCTTCACAATTCTGAAGTATACGATGTCTACTTTTTTTACCTTGACCATTTTAGATCACATATTCATCCTCTTTTAGCCTCTCAGATTAAGAAAAATAATAGATTTTATTGAATTTACTGAATAGATTTTTTTTCATTTGATAAATTTATTGAAGTGCCCCAAATCTGAGTTTAGCCTACAACCATGAAAGGAAGCATCACTCTAAAGGTAATATTTTAGATGAACTTAGGAATTATAGTAACAATCAATGACAAATATCCATTGCACACGATAAATACCCATTACTGACAATGCATAAAATAAGTTCCTTGAAACAAACCATGTGTGACCAACAATATAAGCGTTTTAAGAGAGTTATGTAAAAAGTCTATGGGAATGCAAAGGAAGGAGTAACTAATTCTGCCTGGAGGAGTAAGAGTTTTACAGAGAAGGGCTTTGAGGATGACATCTGAGCTGGAAACTGAAAAGCGAAGGCAACTCCAGGCACTCTAGATGAACGGTGGTGCTTTTACCCCAGATAAAGTGAATAGATGTCTATCACTATTTTAGTGAGGCACATGTGGTGTTCCAAGGACAAAAAGTTAAGACCATCACCAGATGGTCCATATTAAAATTATAGCCCTATAAATAGGAACAACTATGTATTAGACTGGGATGTTTATTTAAAACCCACTCAACAAATAATGTTTTAAGACCTGCTTCTTAAGATACTAAAACTTAGTAATTTAACTAAAACCCGTAATTTAACTAAACAGAAAATACCATAATATATAATGTACGATAATATGACATATAAGCCCATTCTATTTAGTATTTTTAAAAAAATACATAGCAAAGGACAAATATAAGAACAGTTTGTTTCCTTTCAAGAGGAAAATACAGGAAAAAAGCATCCTAACAGATACATACACTCCTCTAACAGTTGAATAGATTTTTATCTTTGTTAGGTTGTAGGGGGTCACCTGGGTCTAGTTTGACATTTTATCAAGACCTATAGAAGGACGAATACACATACATTTGTAGGCTCAAAAAGACTGTGTTTATCATGCTTGTTAAGAAGCAAAACAGGCAATTTCTAGGAAGGTATCATATTGTAGTGGTTTAAATAAGTGCCAAAATGATAGCTATCTTAATTCTTTTAAAGTTAAAACGTAATTCTAAATAAAGAGGATAATGTAAGATAATTTAAGTTGCTGATTCTGCTGCATACTCCCCATTCTTTTTGTGTAAACCACTCCCAATAATAAATAAACTACCATATGCTGGAATGATCAGCCTGTCTCAATAAATCCATCACAAGCAAAACAACTAAAAATACACATTTAAAGTCCAATCCCACACTTCTAGGGTTGAGCAGGCTAAGGGACTCTTTAAGAAGAGGGCTCTAGTAGAATCACACTTCCCTGCAGATTCCATTAGCTAGTTAAGAACAGTGTCAGCATCTGGTGGCTTAGAAAAAAGCATTATCTACAATGAGGGTCTCTGTACAAGAAGAGGAAGAAAAACAATACTTTGACAGTGGAACTTACAAGAGGAAGAACATAACAAACAAATATTACTTGCCTTCCAGACTCCAATCTTCCTTTCATGCTTCTGTAGTAAAAGTTCTTCAGCTATGTCTCTCACCTGTACCTGGAAGCAAACCAATGATTTTATCCGAGTTATTCAGAATGTCTACAGTATTGAAATCACTTACTGATTTAACAGCTTTAAAAAATGAGGTAAAGGTCAGTGTGAATAAGAGAAAGAACAGGAGAAAGAGAATAAGACTTAGAAATGGAAGCCCTGTCCATGTCCCCGGGCAAGTCACTCAAATTCTCTTAACAGTCTCCTCATCTGCAAAATGGAGATAATAATACCTGAGTGTATTGCCCCAAAGGTAGACAACAGTTTCACTTGGGCCCCATAGAAACTGAAGCGGGAAGGATGATTAGGACTTCCCAAATTTTTGTGTATTTTCTAGCCACGACTAATTTTAGATGAGCACAAAAGTTACTCAACACAGGGAGGTAATACAGTAGATATTTCTCGAGGTTATTGCCTATTCACAATATTTTCCCTTTTTTGGGAACCACTCCTGCCAAATCTGTGCTATGTGACTCTACCTCCCTGTCTATAGCAGGTAGATCCAGGAGCTGACCCAGACAGACAGGGACTAGAATCACTGCTGCTCAGTCTTTTGGTAGCCACAGCCTGGAGAAAAGATCTGAGAATTCTTCTTGCTGGGTTCCCAGGGCTGTCCTGGCCCCTGGCCTTTGCAAAGCTTGGGTGCCAACTCTTCCCCTAAATGTGTGAGATGCTCCAGCATCATTTTATTAAAAATTCTTGATCTTCCTTCTCTTCTGTCTTTGGCTTTAAGGTTGCCAGAATCAGTGAATGTTGCTGGCCACACACAGAATTGCTAAGTTAGGAAGGAGCTGTAAATTACAATAAAGTTATTGTGGTAAACGTAGTGAGAAAACACGGTAAACAATATTAATGAGCCAAATATCTTTCTACTTGGCTTTGGATAGACAATTAGAGTTAGCCTGAAGAAAGGAAACGAGGAAATCTGAGTTGTCCCAAAGCTTACTTCCAGGAACTTTTTGCCTAAAACAAGTCAGGTCTTCTTCCCCATACTATAAGTTCTATGTTCCCAGCTGTACTGTGTTTTCCATAACTTAAGGTGTTAAGAAGACTAAGGATATTTCCAGATAAGTAAGACTCAAAGTGTTTGATAAAATAAATATGGAGGGCAGCTTTTTTACATTCTTCCTGATCAATACTAATGGCATGTGCTTTGCATACTGAAGTCCAGAATTACATGCTCTCTACTCCTTGTGTTCTTTTTGTAAAGATCAGGTTTGCCTGTTTTTAGGTGTGATAATGACATTTAAAATTATTGAAGCAATACATGCTTCTTATAAAATAAAAACTAAACAAAGCAAAACAACAAAAACCCTACTTTACAAAGTAAAAATCCTTCACACTACCCATACCCATTCCCAGGAGGCAGATCTTTTCTTTCATCTTTGTTCATAAACATAAATATAGACAGAGGGAAGGAGAAAGAGAAATGCATAAATAGACAGATATACAGATATAAGTACATATAACGGGATTATCTTCTATGTATTGTTCTGCATCCTGCTTGTTTCACTCAATAAATAACATCTTTCATTACCAGTATATGTGGAAATCTCATTTTTATAATCTCATTTTATATGGAAAACTGCACAGGTATCCATAGTATGGAATTCTTATAATTCATTTAACTATTCCCCTTTGTACATCCTTGCCCATTTATATGAAGACTCAATAATAATAATGTAAAAAATAATAACTATATTAATAGACAGTATGTGAGTGTTTGCTGTGTACCAGGCACCACGCTAAGAAACTACACATATATCATTTCGTTTCCTCTTCATAACAATCTTATGAAGCTATTACTCTTATTATCTCCATTTCTTTTCCAAATGAGAAAACTAAGGTTGTGAAACTTATTGTTGTACAATTAATATGTGGCAGTGTTGAGATTAAAACTTGGGAAGTCTGACTTCCTGCTCTTAACCACTATGCCATGGAAGTACAGTGGCTGAGTCAGGCTTTCACATTTGAGGCTTTGAGAGGTGCTGTCAGTTGCTATCCCGAGATTATACTAATTTACATACCTTTATCTTTTGACGTGCTGCAAACTGTTCACTTGCAAGAAACAATGGCAACCACACATTTTCTAGCCTATTTAGGACATGCTTCTGAATTTCAATTAGAACAGCTGCATCAAGCTGCTCATGGAGAATCTTTCCCCAGCCACCACTTAAATGCATTATCTAAGGAAATAAAAATGAAACAGAAACAACAAACTTCTGTTTAGGTAAAGAAATGCTAGTAGTCATTAATTTATTCATTCACCCCAAGACTATTTGCTGAGCACCTGATAGGTGCCAGAATTTTCATTTTCTGTAAAATAGCTCCTGGCTTTGCTGTGTAGAGTAAAGACAGATAACTTCCCTAACATCAAACAGAGAATTGTGGTTTATGTGATGGTTGTTTTAGATGTATGATTTTGCTTATGATAATATATGTCAAAGAACACAGGGATTTCTATCCTGTGTGACAACTGCAGTGCCATTTTTTTCTCCATGGCTTCAGTTTCTTCAACTGTAAAATAAGGGCATTAGACTTTTAGTTTTCTAAGGGCTCTTCTAGGTCTAATATTCTATGAATCTCTGATTCTACTCAAATGGACTTGTTTGAGAAGGCATTTTCTTTTGTGTCTGAGAAAAATAAGGCATTAATTAGTTAAGAGACAACCTTGACTCAGACATTATAAATATGCATATTACCAATAAACATTGGGTTGGACATGGTGGAATGATGGTGGTGGTAGCAATGTAGGGCTGTTCCAACAACTTCAAAGAAGAAAACAGAGATAGCAGGAAGTAGAAAAAGGCCAGGTTATACAGACAATAGTCTCTGACTTGCACAGGTAGCCCTTTTATAAGACAATTTCTCTGTGGCCAAAATCTTCCTTCTATATAATTACTGGCTTCCATGATACTAATGGCCATAAAAATTAATTAATTAAAAAACAATACTAATGGCCAATTCCTACTATAAATCATCCTGTTTCTGCATATATACCACTCAAAATTGGTGAGTTTTTTGTACACAGAAAAAAATTGGACTCCTCATTGGAGTCTTAGCTCTCCTTTGACTAATAAGATTAACTTAATCCTAATAATAATATTGTTTTATATAAAAAGAGAAACTCTCTCAGCCATCCTTTAATAATATTAATCAAATAATATTAACAATAATACGGTTTCTGTATAAAAATAAGAAGAAAAGAGAATAAGAGAAAAGACTACTTTGCTAATCAAACTGCAAATTGGCCACACAACTAGGATTAGAACTAGCATGGTCTGTATAAAACATAAGGCGATGCAGAAATCCTTAAGTATAAAATAGGTAAATAAAAATAAAAGTGAAGACAAAGATGAGGAAGAAGGGTCATTTGGAAAACTCCTCTATAGTAAGCACAATCATTTGCTATGACAGCAATGGATGACTTTTTCCACTGAATTTTTAATTCTCAGCAAGTTTTACTATGGAAGGTTCACACAGTAGCATCAGATACCATGAAACCTCACACAATGTAGCACAAGCCAAATAGAAAACAAATGCTTTCCATGTGCTTATTTCATACTTATGCTTATTGAGATACTCCCAGCCACTTTTGCTAATACATCCCAGATTTGTATCTCAGGGAACTAATGGCAAGACATTTTTGTTAAAGTTGCTTAATTCTAGAATTTCTTCTCCCTCTTACTCCCAAGGACTTTTGTTTATTTTCCCCCCAAAGATCTAGATTTTTAATTTGGTATGCCCTACTTATGAATAGCTCTGAATTTTTCTTTATGAGATTTGTATTTTACAAACGTATGCCATCAGGGTACACATCCTTTTAAACTACGAAAATAAAGAACTCAAATGCTACACATTTTATCTAGCAAACTTCTAATATTAGCAAATTTCAGGTTAAATAAATTACAACAATTTTATATTTCAAAGGCATTAAAATTGAGCCATATCTCATGTGATCAATTACATGAACACTCAAAACCACTGTTGAATCCCAATCTGACATTTTTGCTGTAAATAATGACACCGTCTAGTTATTAATAAGTTGTGATTAAAGCCATATGATCTTGGCTCAACAAAATGGAAAATCTATGTTCCTGGTCAATAAAAATTGTTTTGGGAGACAGTACAATGGCAAACAGGATTTTTCAAAAATCAGTTATGTCTGGAGTAATTTCAGGTAAGACAAGAACAGAAAAGAGGTAGAGATGGGGTTTAATGGCTGATAATGGCTGCTTTTCTGCTTTTGAAAGGTACAAGGACTTTGTCCTCCTTGTTTACCACTTATCCTGAGCACCTAGAACAGCGTCAGGCATATCACAGGCACCCATACTTGCTGAATGAATGGGTGAGTGGATGAATGAAAGTTATTTTTATTCCACAGATTACTTTAAAAATAACACAGTTTTAATAATATATAATACTTGAGTGAATTTTAAGGCATCTGTAGAGGGACTTCCCTGGTGGTCCAGTGGTTAAGACTCCACGCTCCCAATGCAGGGGGCCAGGGTTCGACCCCTGGTCAGGGAACTACAGCCCACATACTGCAACTAAGAGTTCGCATGGCTCAACTAAAGATCCCACATGCCGCAAGTAAAGACTCCGCATGCTGCAACTGAGACCTGGTGCAGCCAAATAAATAAATGAATAAATAAATTTTTTAAATAAGTAAATAAAGGAAAGCAGCCTTTATTTAAAAAAAGACATTTGTAGATAATTATGAATACCTAAAAAAAAAGATATCAAAAGTGTCGAACATATAAGTCATAAAAGCAAAAGAAAAAAGAAGACATTGAGATTGTTGGCAAAAAGAAATAAATTACTGATTTTCATACTTAAATGTAGAAAATATGTCTCCATGTTGATACCTGGTCCTGTTGATACAGAGAAGCTGGACTGTTGGGTCCAAAGAAATATTTTTTATTAAGGTACTTGTTTTTAATGTACATAGATTCTGCCTCCCTTTGCTTTCGATCTCTGTAAGTTATTCTTCGGAACTGTTCAATGTCTGTCCAGCACATAAGGTCCATGCTAAAATGAAAAAGTACAGCCCTTCTTATTTATTTCTTTCAATTCTATTAAACACCAAACAAGTTGTTGTTTTGACAGAATTTAGAAAGTGCTGTATTGAGCAGTTAGCACAACCGATTAGACCATGGAACTAATGAGTATGATATTATTAATATTATTATTAATATTGTCTTATCCTGGCTAAATATATGAATGAATACAAGGAGTGCTGGGATCAGAGAAGAATCTACCATCATACTGGTAGGGTGGGTCTCAGAGTTCTTCCATTAATGATGAACTAGTATTATAAATTTCAAATATGGAAAAATTTCCACCTATTGCATGTCTATTTGGCAACCTGCTAAATTTAGAATGATTATCATCACAAAGGGGAACTATATAGGTGAAATTTGGCTCCCAGGTCTAACCTGTTTTTGTTAACTTGGGAGAAAATTATTGGAAAAAATATGATTAACACTTCAGTTTATATTAGATAAATATGTCATAAGGTACCAAGATTCTATGCAGAACTATAATGTTTCATTTATGTATTAACTAATGAAAATCACAAAATAGTAATTTCAATAGCTTAGTAAAATATAAAAGAGAAACTTCTCAGAAAGAGTCATTAGAGCACCTGTTTAGAAAAATGCAAAAGAAAGAAACATGAGAATAGGCAAAAATAAAACATACTGGTGTTTTAATTTAGCCAATGGTAAAAGTATCAACAAATATTGTTTGACCACTTAAAATAACATTTTGTAGGCTGTTATCAAAATGCAATTCCCAACAAAAGGTTATCCGTACAGGTTTCATTAATCTTTACTGAAATGGGTAAAATCTAGCACCAAACCATTTTTATCATATGTTGAATCAAAACAAGTATCTAACAGTTTAGAAGAATATTTTAAGAGAGAAATAAATTTTAAAATGGTTATGTTCCTTACCTTGAAGAATGAGCCTCAAGAAACTGATGAAAATGTTCAAACTCCAGTTTGTTGTTAAGCAGATCATTAAAATTAAAATGCCTATATTCTGCAGGAACATTATTCCAGTATTCTGTTTGTTTAGAGACATGAGGAAGTGGTGAAATACCAGATCCAATTTCACAAGTAGTGTCCTAGTGAAATAACACTTTTCATAAAAATCTCTTAAATACAATAAATTATTTTCCAAATTTAAAGAGAAACTGAAATAAAAATTAACTATTAGGCCAATGGCATTTATCAGTCCAATGGTAGAACTGGGTAAAGAATCCAGAATCTGGTTCTAACTCACATCAAATTCTGTTCTGTTCCTTTCCATTCCATTCCCTTCTTTTCAGGAACATTAGTAAGTATTTACTATACACTTGCTTATAAAATATTAATTTTATTATTTTTGTTGGTACAGAAGTAATATGTCTTTTGTAATAAAAAGAAAACAAAAAGCAGACATTGTACTACCATTCAGAGATAACCACCACAAACATTTTTATGTGTATCCTTTTAGTCTTTTTTGTACACACATGTAGTTTATTACAAACGGAAACAGGACTATACAACCATGTATGGTTTTTGGTTCTTTTTCTTAACGATATATCATGAACATAAAACATTAGTTTGTCTATAAAAGTTTTTTATGTTATAGAGTAGTAAAAGATACTTTAGATGTAATCTCCTTCATATAACAGTTAATTGTTAGGTATTTTTAATACCTCTGATGTTTTGCGAACAGTTTACAAGTCCTTCAGGGCAAAGAGCTAGAGAGGCTTATTCTTCAGAAATCCTTCCTATGTAACTCCCTATATAATTAATTCACCTCCCTATTTGTTTTTGAAAAGCATCAGACCATGAGATAAACTACCTATATTTAAAAAATCAATTTTTGATAGGTATAAGTATTATGAATAGTATTATAAATTAAAAAAAATTTAAAGATACTTTATGAATTTTTATGTATCCTTTCCAGATATTAATTAATAGAATTTCAAATAAAGAATTTCTGTGTTTATAAGGCAATAACATGAAGGTTACATTTAAAAAACAGCTTTACTGTTTGGGAAAAACTTTATTGCAAAAGAATAAAGATTTCAGATAGCTACAAAGTAGAAAATTAAAAAATCACCTGAAACCTTACCACTCAGAGCTAACTATTTTTAATATTTTGATGAACATTTTTCCAGACAGCCCTCTTTGCATACATGTATACACCTAGGAATGCATGTATAATTTTAGGTGAATAGGATTAACCGATACCAGTGTTTTTGTTCCCCACATTTTTATAAAATAATATGTCGGGGGCATTTTCCATGTCAATAAATATGAATCTAAACTGTCATTTCTAAGTAGATACACACATTTAATCTTATGGCCTTATGGATCTATCATGGTTTACTTAGCCAATCACAAATTTGCAAATAACACTTTAATATCCTAGTCAATCCTATGATATTTTTATTGACTCTGTTAAAGCCTTTCCATATTTTTTCTTTATTATTTTGCTTACTGCTATCACACAACACTTCTTTTTCTGTTTGGAAAACTCAATTTAATTCTTTTGTGACCTGAACAAATAGCGCTGCTGCCATACAGAAAATAACCAGTAACATTCAAAGGAATATAATGTGGCTTGAAGGCTCTTAGCTAAGGCAAACCTGTATCTTGGCTCCCTATGCTACTTCAACTGCTTTATTTTTCTGGCTTTGTTGTTAAATGTGTCAAAAAAATGTGATACCTGTCAAATGCAGCATGTTGGGCAAAGAAGCAGCAGAAAATGAAACTGCCTGACCCCTACTTTATCAATACATGATTTCCTCAATATACGATTCCTACTCCCCCCGGCTCCCCCCCAATATATGCAGTGATAATCCTTTCTAGGTTAAAATCTTTGTTTTTCTAAGTAGAGAGTTTCTTACCTCAGCTTTCTTGGAAACTGTCTCTTTATGCAAAGCCTGTAGCTTTCTGAAGTACGTGGAATTTAGCTGTCGAGTTTCCTCCACCAGCTCCACCTATAATAACACAATAATAAAGTTTGTAACATCAAAAGAATGTGCATTATGAAAAAGTGGGGAAAGCGTGCACAATTTGCCAATAACAGTGGGCTAAAAAACAAATACACTTGCCAATAAAGTAATTTAGTTTGGAGGCAGAAGCAAGAAGACCCACATAGTGAAAAACATTAGCTACAGGGCTTCCCAGGCGGCGCAGTGGTTTAGAGTCCGCCTGCCGATGCAGGAGACACGGGATCGTGGACTGGTCTGGGAAAATCCCACATGCTGCAGAGTGGCTAGACCTGTGAGCCATGGCCACTAAGCCTGTGCGTCCAGAGCCTGTGCTCCGCAACGGGAGAGGCCACAACAGTGAGAGGCCTGCGTACCGCAAAAAACAAACAAAAAAAAAAAAACATTAGCTACAATTGCTATAGGTGCAAGGTTAGGTTGTTTTATTGGGATGTTTCCTGTTTCTTAAGGTAGGACTGCATTGCTATAAACTTCCCTCTTAGAACTGCTTTTGCTGCATCCCGTAGGTTTTGGGTCGTCTTGTTTTCATTGTCATTTGTTTCTAGGTACTTTTTGATTTCCTCTTTGATTTCTTCAGTAATCTCTTGGTTGTTAAGTAGTGTATTGTTTAGCCTCCAAGTGTTTGTATTTTTTACAGATCTTTTCCTGTAATTGATATCTAGTCTCATAGCATTGTGGTCAGAAAAGATACTTGATAAAATTTCAATTTTCTTAAATTTACCAAGGCTTGATTTGTGACCCAAGATATGATCTATCCTGGAGAATGTTCCATGAGCACTTGAGAAAAATGTGTATTCTGTTATTTTTGGATGGAATGTCCTATAAATATCAATTAAGTCCATCTTGTTTAATGTATCATTTAAAGCTTGTGTTTCCTTATTTATTTTCATTTTGGATGATCTGTCCATTGGTGAAGTGGGGTGTTGAAGTCCCCTACTATGATTGTGTTACTGTCAATTTCCCCTTTTGTGGTTGTTAGTATTTGCCTTATGTATTGAGGCGCTTCTATGTTGGGTGCGTAAATATTTACAATTGTTATACCTTCTTCTTGGATCGATCCCTTCATCATTATGTACTATCCTTCTCTGTCTCTTGTAATAGTCTTTATTTTAAAGTCTATTTTGTCTGATATGAGAATTGCTACTCTAGCTTTCTTTTGATTTCCATTGGCATGGAATATCGTTTTCCATCCCCTCACTTTCAGTGTGTATATGTCCCTAGGTCTGAAGTGGGTCTCTTGTAGACAGCATAAATATGGGTCTTGTTTTTGTATCCATTCAGCCAGTCTGTGTCTTTTGGTGGGAACATTTTATCCATTTACATTTTTTTTTTTTTTTTTTTGCAGTACGCAGGCCTCTCACTGTTGTGGCCTTTCCCGTTGCAGAGCACAGGCTCCGGACGCGCAGGCTTAGCAGCCATGGCTCACAGGCCTAGCCGCTCTGCAGCATGTGGGATCTTCCTGGACGGGGGCATGAACCCGTGTCCCCCACATCAGCAGGCAGACTCTCAACCACTGCACTACCAGGGAAGCCCAATCCATTTACATTTAAGGTAATTATCAATATGTATGTTCCTATTCCTATTTCCTTAATTGTTTTGGGTTTGTTATTGTAGGTCTTTTCCTTCTCTTGTGTTTCTTGCCTAGAGAAGTTTTCTTTAGCATTTGTTGTAAAGCTGGTTTGCTGGTACTGAGCAGAAGGAAAGAGATCATAAAGATTAGATCAGAAATAAATGAAAAAGAAATGAAGGAAACAATAGCAAAGATCAATAAAATTAAAAGCTGGTTCTTTGAGAAGATAAACAAAATTGATAAACCATTAGCCAGACTCATCAAGAAAAAAAGGGAGAAGACTCACATCAATACAATTAGAAATGAAAAAGGAGAAGTAACAACTGACACTGCAGAAATACAAAGGATCATGAGAGATTACTACAAGCAACTATATGCCAATAAAATGGACAACCTGGAAGAAATGGAAAAATTCTTAGAAATGCACAACCTTCCGAGACTGAACCAGGAAGAAATATTAAATATGAACAGACCAATCACAAGCACTGAAATTGAAACTGTGATTAAAAATATCCCAACAAACAAAAGCCCAGGACCTGATGGCTTCACAGGCGAATTCTATCAAACACTTAAGGAAGAGCTAACACCTATCCTACTCAAACTCTTCAAAAATATAGCAGAGCGAGGAACACTCCCAAACTCATTCTACGAGGCCACCATCACCCTGATACCAAAACCAGACAAAGATGTCACAAAGAAAGAAAACTACAGGCCAACTTGTTAACTGATGAACATAGATGGAAAAATGATGTTCACTGATGAACATAGATGGAAAAATCCTCAACAAAATACTAGCAAACAGAATCCAACAGCACATTAAAAGGATCATACACATGATCAAGTGGGGTTTAGTCCAGGAATTCAAGGATTCTTCAATATACACAATATACACAATCAATCACTGTGATACACCATATTAACAAACTAAAGGATAAAACCCATAGGATATTAACCCATAGGATATTAACAAACTAAAGGATAAAACCCATAGGACAATCTCAATAGATGCAGAAAAAGCTTTTGACAAAATTCAACACCCATTTATGATAAAAAGTCTCCAGAAAGTAGGCGTAGAGGGAACTTTCCTCAATATGATAAAGGCCATATATGACAAACCCACAGCCAACATCATCCTCAATGGTGAAAAACTGAAAGCATTTCCACTAAGATCAGGAACAAGACAAGGTTGCCCACTCTCACCACTCTTATTCAACATAGTTTGGGAAGTTTTAGCCACAGCAATCAGAGAAGAAAAGGAAATAAAAGGAATCCAAATTGGAAAAGAAGAAGTAAAGCTGTCACTGTTTGCAGATGACATGATACTATACATAAAGAATCCTAAAGATGCTACCAAAAAACTACTAGAGTTAATCAATGAATTTGGTAAAGTTGCAGGATATAAAATTAATGCACAGAAATCTCTGGCATTTCTATACACTAATGATGAAAAATCTGAAAGTGAAATCAAGAAAACACTCCCATTTACCACTGCATCAAAAAATCTAGAAACAGGGCTTCCCTGGTGCCACAGTGGTTGAGAGTCTGCCTGCTGATGCAGGGGACACGGGTTCGTGTCCCGGTCCGGGAAGATCCCACATGCCGTGGAGCGGCTAGGCCCGTGAGCCATGGCCGCTGAGCCTGTGCGTCTGGAGCCTGTGCTCTGCAACAGGAGAGGCCACAACAGTGAGAGGCCCGCGTACCGCAAAGAAAAAAAAATCTAGAAAAAATAAATGCTGGAGAGGGTGTGGAGAAAAGGGAACACTCTTGCACTGTTGGTGGGAATGTAAATTGATACAGCCACTATGGAGAACAGCATGAAGGTTCCTTAAAAATCTAAAAATAGAACTACCATACGACCCAGCAATCCCACTACTGGGCATATACCCTGAGAAAACCATAATTCAAAAAGAGTCATGTACCAAAATGTTCATTGCAGCACTATTTACAATAGCCAGGTCATGGAAGCAACCTAAGTGTCCATCATCGAATGAATGGATAAAGAAGATGTGGCACATATATACAATGGAATATTACTCAGCCATAAAAAGAAACGAAATTGAGATATCTGTAGTGAGGTGGATGGACCCAGAGTCTGTCATTCAGAGTGAAGTAAGTCAGAAAGAGAAAAACAAATACTGTATGCTAACACATATATATGGAATCTAAGAAAAAAAAATAGGTCATGAAGAACCTAGGGGTAAGACGGGAATAAAGACACAGACGTACTAGTGAATAGACTTGAGGATATGGGGATAGGGAAGGGTAAGCTGTGACAAAGTGAGAGAGTGGCATGGACATATATACACTACCAAACGTAAAATAGATAGCTAGTGGGAAGCAGCCGCATAGCACAGGGAGATCATCTCGGTGGTTTGTGACCATCTAGAGGGGTGAGATAGGGAGGGTGGGAGGCAGGGAGATGCAAGAGGGAAGAGATATGGGAACATATATATATGTATAACTGATTCACTTTGTTATAAAGCAGAAACTAACACACCACTGTATAGCAATTATACTCCAATCAATATGTTAAAAAAAACAACAACAAAACAAAACATTAGCTACAGCAAAGTCAGGCTTCAAATGTTAAAAAAGGTATACATTTCTATGTAATGATATAATGCCACCAAAGATCATTCCTCCTTTCTGGACACCCCATGTGAACTAGCAGACAGTGCAAACATGTTGGGTGGATCACTTTTCCATCTTCTATTCTTTATAACTGGATAATAGTCATGAAGATAGGCATTCTTAGCTTTAGGGACCAAATAATCCACAGTAGAACAAAAAAATGATTGGACGCTATTGTTATCAGTCTGTGAGCAAAGGTTTTATTGCTATAGCAAGAGAGGGGAGAGTCAATCATCAAATTAAACCTCACAGTAGGACTTAGCCTTCAGAGTGTGTATTGCACTGCTTCATACAGTCAGGAGAACAAGATCATTTTCCATTTCTCTATTGAGAAAGATCAGTTTAGCCGACTGAGAACTCCTGTATTTAACAATTAATTTTGGTTAAATCTTCTTGTTTATCCTTTTTGGGAAAGAGTCTACATAATCCAGTCAGCTGGACTTTTAGAGAAGTCCTCTGGGCTGAACTTAAGAAGTTTATAGAATTAAGAGAAATTTATTTTTCCTCTTATTAAAAAGAGTGTATAATTTGTCCCAGGCATTTCGTAAG
Source organism: Orcinus orca (assembly GCF_937001465.1). Taxonomy (NCBI): domain Eukaryota; kingdom Metazoa; phylum Chordata; class Mammalia; order Artiodactyla; family Delphinidae; genus Orcinus; species Orcinus orca. The sequence continues at coordinate 51,279,341 of NC_064575.1, forward strand.
AATCACTGCTAATGCTAAAACTTCTTGGTTTAGGGAAGTCAGTTATAATTCTGAATCTGTTTTGTCATCCTAGGACCATATCTTATATCCATTTTCCTCTATACCATATACTGTATTTAAAATCATGACTGGGGACTTCCCTGGCTGTCCAGTGCTTAGGACTCTGTGATTTCACTGCGGAGGGCATGGGTTCGATCCCTGGTTGGGTAACTAAGATCCCGCAAGCTGGGAGGCGTGGCCAAAAAAAATTTAATTAGTTTAAAAAATAATAAAATCATGACTGGAGAGAATTTTTCTTTTCTTAAAAAAATATTTATTTATTTGGTTTCGTCAGGTCTTAGTTGCGGCACACAGGATCTCTGCTGTCACGTGTGGGATCTTCATTGCGGTGTGTGGGATCTTCATTGTGGCATGCGGTATCTAGTTCCCTGACAGGATCGAACCTGGGCCCCCTGCATTGGGAGCACGGTGTCTTAACCACTGGACCACGAGGGAAGTCCCTGGAGATATTTTTTTTTAATTTCATATAATATCTCAATTTTCCTAGTGTAAAATATGTATTTTTGTAGTAGAAAGGATACAAGTGTTAATTTTTCAGGACAAAAAGAAATCAGGACTGAAAAATTCATTAGTTTGGTCAATGAATTTAGTAAGCCGTGGGGTTGTGTTGGTCACTATCCAATAAGGTGGCTCTATCCGAGGTGCTTGGTATTAATTTCATCTTAATTACCTCACCCATCCTTTCTGCGAGAAGACATGACCAAGACGTTGTTCAGGAGATCTGAATGAAGAAGTGCAAATACAGAGACAGCAGGGATCCACCTGAAATGACCTCATGTACAGGGTACATGCATTAACTTAATATTAAAAATACCCACAAATGGTTTTAATTTGTGATTCAAAATAAACATTTAAAGAAATTTCCTCCACCCATCAATAAGCATAGTGAAAATAGTCAAGCCCTGAGACTTAAAATGACCTCTTTTGGAATGAAAAAAGATGTGTTGACACTTTTATCGAATCAAGCAGTCTGACCTGATGAACATCTGAGGGTGCTTTAAGTCAGAGAATGTGCTTTCCACAGTATATATGAAACGTTTATATTTTCCATGGATGTAATATTTACTGTAATTCATCCAGAATAAAAATAAACAGCCTCCTTCCATTAATCAAAATTAAAGCCACTGCTGAGAAATGGCAAGAAGTGACAAAGCCAGTATATTAACATGGCATATTTTATTGGTTCACAGGAAACCAAAACTCAAATTTTTCTCTGCTGACATATTTGTAGACAGACTTAAAAATGACATCAATTTTAGCCTTTTGTTAGGACACAACAGGGAAACTGGCAAAAACTAAGTTAATAAATACTTTCCCTGCCCCAATTTTGTGTCTGCCCAAATCTTAACTCTGAGTCCCTGGCCCACATGAAATCTTTTCCAGCTTTTCTCTCTTGCGAGTTAACAATGTTGCCCATCATCAGTTTTGGGGTAAACCTGAATTGTTCACACAGAATTCATCAGTGCCACAATACCTTTCTGTAAGCAACTTGGTCTGATTTTACCATCTTTGTCCAAGGCTCAAGAAGGAGGAGAAGGATATATTCTTCTGCTGTGTCGAAAAGGTCTTCAAATGGCGGCTGTATTTTCATATAAATTTCTTTTTTCTTTTCCTGTTGGAGTCCAATGTCAAGAGTGGCTGAAGGAGCAATGTATGTGGCAAAAAGATACTAAGGGAGAAGGGAGAGAAAGGAGAGGATATTGGAAGAAACCATAATGGTTAGTAGATTCCTCAGCAAAGCCATTTTTAGAAAGTTAAGAGAAGGCAAATAAGCTCAAGTAATTTTTTTTCTTGAAAAGGTGTGTGAAACTACTTAAGACAAAGCAACGTGTTTATTCAAAGCCTTTGCTTTTCATTTTCTTTTCCTATTTCTTTGTTGGTTATTAGTCAACTAGTCACTGGATCTTGTATAAGTGTACGTGATTTGGGTATTCTATTTTTTCTCAGATTACTACTATGTATTATTATGATTGATTCCAGGTTATACATCTCCTTTCCTTATGTTCATGACATTTCTAACACATTTGTGTTACTTTCCAAAGTGGTTTGAAATGCCTTTTAGGGAAAAAGAGGCAAGAATTCACCAGGGCTGAAAACTGACTATCAGTCTAGAGACCCAACAGACTACCTCCCCTACCCAACTGAGTTCCAGAGTTCTTAAATGTCTCCATCTGGTGTCCAATGCTGTGGAAGAGATACAAGAAGGAAACAAAAGTGAATGGAAAGATGTACATGGAACTTCTAGCTTCCTAGACAAAGCTGCATAAATGTCTATTCCATTCTACTCATTTGTCTTGTCTCTCAATAACAGCTATTTAAATCTGAGAAGCAATTTAATAACATTTAATTTTTAAAATGTTACATACTGGATATGTCATGCCCTGCACATCACATTTAACTGAAGTTTTTGTTATTGTTTCATACTTAAAATTAATGAATTTTATGGCATGTAAATTAAACCTCAATAAAGCTGTTAAAAATAAAAATTAAAAAAAGAAAGACTATTGGTGATTTCTCCCAAAAGCGACACACTCCTTCCTCCATTTTAAAGATTATCTGATCTCTATCGTAATTTTTTCTTCATTCTGTTCTATTTACATCACTATATCAAAATAAATAGTTATCTAAAAAAAAGAATCTCTAATTAATTGCATTTTATTTCAATTTTATTTTTATACTTAGACTTTGGAACTGATAATGCCTAGATTCGACCCAGGAGATAAGATAGATAGGTAGACAGATAGAAAGATATTTGTACCAAATACCAAATAATAGTCTTATGTAAAATAATCTTTTAAAAGTTTTAAAGGGTTCACATTAATAACATAAGCATTTACCATGTATCCACTACAGCTTAGACACTTGGATAGGTGCTATGTATGTAAAGATTAATGAATGCCTGCCCTGAAGGAGCCATTTGGTGTGACAAAGAGATGAAAACCAGTGGCTACAACACAGTATGATAAGTACTACAATAAAGGTATGCATTGAAAATAAGATCTTCAATAATTGCCTTTCTTTTTAAGCTCACCTCCATTAATCACCTTTTCAACTTTACACTCAGATACGCATTTTTCTGTAATTCCCTAAACCTTGATGTTTGCCATTCTATACCATTGCACACATTGTTCCTTCAATCTTGTATATATGCCCTACCCCATGCACCTTGTCTGCCTCATAAACTCTGATTTATTCTTAAAAACCGACATGGATTTCTCCTCTTCTAGGAGCCCTTCATTCATACCCTCCTCCCAAGATCATGCTTTTTACTACTACACTTATCACACTATAATGCAATCATGTATCATGTGTCTTCTCTTCTAGAACAAGGATCTTGAGGGCAAATACTGCAGTTTAGCCCTCTCTGATTCTCCAACTCCTAAAAACTGTTTTGGTAGAGAGCAGATGTTACAAATGTTTATTGATTTGTACTGAATCCACAGAAAAGACTCATTTTTGTCTTGGAATGGGGAAGGAAAAGGTTCAGAAACTCTTGCAAGAGAAAGATAAGCTCCTTCCTAGTCTTTAGTCTGAATCTTTAAAGATGAGTTGGAGTAAGTCAGACAAGATAGGGGAGTTGATGAGAAGGACAGTCCAAGAAGAAGGAAAACATGGCCCAAGGCATGGAGGCCTAAGGGGGTTTTATAACCTTATAGAGAGCGTCTAGGCTCCAAGTAGAGAACACTGGCTAAAGGAAAGAGGTAGAATAAGAGAGGAGGATATAAAGGGAGGAAGGCTCCACAGCATGGATATCATCTGTTTTCCTTTGGTAAGGAATTTGAATTTTACCTAAAGATATAAAATGGGGAATCTCTGAGAAGTGACATCTTTAGATATGAATTTTAGAAATAAATCACTGTGGCATCATACGGGAAAAATGGTTTGAGTACATCAAGATTTGAGGCAGTTTGGAAGTTATTTTAATAGCCAGACAAAAAATTACAGGCCACCCTCATCTCTTGTTTGCTTTTTTGCAATAGCCTCCTAACTGGTCTTCTCAGGTTCTTCTTTGCTTCTTCATGGTCTTCCTTTTTTTAAACCACAGCAAACAGAGAAATTCTTTTGTATATCACTCCTCCATTCAAACTCTCCAGTGGCTTCCCACCTCACACAGAATAACAGCCAAAGTCCTTATAATTACCTATAATTGGAGTATTTGGACGTTTCTCAGCGCTGAGAGGACAAGGGTTATAGTTCATGATCTGCCAGTAGGGAAGCCCCTATAAACACCCCAGGCTCTCAAAACACTCTAAGAGCAGGGGTGGACCTGATATAGACTCTTGCCTTGAGTCTTTAAAGGGCCCAAAGAAAATAACTGCTAACCTATACTTCTATACCTGGTAAAAAAAAAAAAAAATACCCTTCTAAAATAAAAAGGAAATAAAGATGTCATAAGTCAATAAACAAAACCAGAATTCGTCACCAGCAGACCTACACTAAATTAATTAATTAATTAATTAAAGGGAGGCCCTAGACAAAAGCAGGATGGAATATAGAACAATATAAAGCATAAACATGTAGGGAAATATCAATACATATTGACTGTAAAATATAATAATAATGAATAAGGTCAGAGGAAATCGTAAAAGAGCCTAAGGAAAAGAAGTCAGAATTGAAGGTTCAGATTTAAAGTGCAGTTGAAATGACCAACCATGAGGTCCATTATAGGTAGAAAAGCACATGAGGTTAGAGTCAGGGTAGTAATACAATAACAAGCAGGGCAGAGTATCAAAGAACTAGAAGTGAAGATAAAGGAGAAGCCCATGTATCATAGTTAAAAGAGAGGACTATAAAGTTCAGTGTATAATAGGCACTCAATAAATATTTGCTAAATGAATGAATGGAAGATAGTGGCCTAATCTGAAATTACGATCTGAAAGGGAAATTTCAGAGTTCAAAAATTTTAAGCTGGAGTAGTTCCAAATTATGATGAATTCTGGTATATGGCCATCCCTATAGTTAACTTAGGAGAAATGGAGATAAAAGACATTGGAATTGGGTAAATTAAGAAACACTCTAGCACATATGTTATAAGGATTATTAGCTTGGGTACTGGAAAAGCTTCAAGGTGATAAAAAAGAAAAAGGTTTTCTTTTTTAAAGAAAAAGAAAGAAATTTCATGAGTCATGTACTGAAATTTTCTAGGAAGATAAAGAGAACTGAAAAGGTCTTTAGATAACATTAATGAGGTTAAGGAGGGGGGAAATGAGCAGATGGAGCCAACTCCAAATTTTTTTTTTCTTTTTTTTGTGGTACGCGGGCCTCTCACTGCTGTGGCCTCTCCCGTTGCGGAGCACAGCCTCCAGACGCGCAGGCTCAGTGGCCATGGCTCACAGGCGCAGCCGCTCCACGGCATGTGGGATCTTCCCGGACCGGGGCACAAACCCGTGTCCCCTGCATCGGCAGGCAGACTCTCAACCACTGCGCCACCAGGGAAGCCCCGACTCCAAAATTTTTGAAGCTATTAAAAGATGAGTCCTGAAGAGCAGCAAAGAACATCTCTTTCTTCCTAAGGGTTGTGAAATACGGGAGAAGGGGCATATTTAAAAGCCATTCTAGATGTTCTATTTAATTAGATAACCTGCAGTCTGGAAACTCCCTTCCCTAAAATATAGGTACATAGCCTGCTGGATTTAATAGTCTAAAGTGAACCATACTCTTACCAAATGATTCTAAAATATTTTAAATGAAATTTGCTTCAGATACACATGGCAATTTTTCCTAACCTTGGGAGTTATTTAGAAGAATGACCTAAATTTAACCTGTTTAACAAGCTAAGATTGTATCAGATTAAAATCTACTCTTAGGGCTTCCCTGGTGGCACAGTGGTTGAGAGTCCGCCGATGCAGGGGACACGGGTTCGTGCCCCGGTCCGGGAAGATCCCACATGCTGCGGAGTGGCTGGGCCCGTGAGCCATGGCCGCTGAGCCTGCGCGTCCGGAGTCTGTGCTCCGCAACGGGAGAGGTCACAGCAGTGAGAGGCCCGCGTATCGCAAAAAACAAACAAACAAACAAAAATCTACTCTTAAACATTTTCTAAACTGGAAGTTTTAAAAAGTGAACTAATTAAAATAATGTCTATACTAAGGTAAATTAAGAAACTAAAAACTAACGTGATCAAATTAACATTAAAAAATGCCTCTAGAATTTGTTTCAGTAATTTCAAATTTGCCCCAAAGGAAAGTAAATCTGACCCCCCAAATCACTTAAGTTAAAATCAGTTCCTACTTAGCAAAAAAAAAAAAAAAGAAAAGAAAAAAAATCAGTAGTCAGGTTTTATTGGGGCAGGAATATCCTCTAATGGCAAAATAAAGCAACTGTTTTATCACTGAGTCAGCTACATTCAGAACTGTAGTTTAAGGAGACTTGGTGTGCCACATACCAAACTCTTTGTACAGACATCAAGGTGATTCCTTTGATTTAAAAGCATAACAGTGAAGAGGGTAATGTACAAAAGAGGCTGAAATGGTGACTAGAATAACAGTGATAGAAGTGACTGTCAGCTTCTGGTGGACACCCAAATCTACTCCTTTCCTTTACACTCCCAGTCTTGCCTTCACTCCTCATGTCTTTTAAAATCTACTGCTACCCACAGTCCTATGAGACCCTAGATGCCATTTATATACTCTATCATACCTTCTGGAATTTTGCTTTATGATTTTCTTCAGAATGACCTTCACTTCACTTTACCATTTACTATATTAATAGCACAGCTTTCTCGCTCTGACCATTACTCTTCATCTTTTTGTACCTCTCACCAAGCTTTGCTTTACTTTCAGCACAATCTGCGGTTTCTTCCTGTCCTCTAAATAAATCATGCACCACCTACTTTGTCTTACTTTCTTACACAATTTGGACTGAAAACTGCCCATCATTTCAACTACACTTTTAAAACATTCTTAATTCCTCCCACCTTGATCTTCTGCCTTGTTGAGGCCAAATTCTGGGTCATCTTAATCATTCGTTCATTTTTCCAATTCTATACTCAAGCTCCCAATAAAAGCTATGATAGTTGGTTCAAATATAAATACTCTTCAAAATAAAAACAAACAACAATGACAAAAAAACAAAAAACAAAACAAAAAAAACCCCACCTCAGCTGTGACCACAAAACTTGGCAAGATTTTGTTTATTTCTAAACTTTGCCATGCTCCTTAGAGCTCCCAACTGTACCCTTAGGCTTCTCCACATTCAGTGGACTTTATCTTCCACTCAACTGGGAGAAACCACTGGTATGGATGCCCTCAACTGTCCCCTCAAGAGCTTTCTTCTAAATCTTTCTCTTTCTCTGATGTTTCAAAATTCTCCTTCCCAAGGCTAAATGATTCATGCGTGCTGTTGACTCCATTTCCCCAGCACCATGCAACACCAATTACGCCCTTAATCTACCTTTCCTTTGATTTCATCTCCTTTCTAATGCTTCAAAGGTGTTCTAACAAAGATTCTCTCCTATTCTAATTGTCACCATTTTGTCCACAAACTATCACCCTTTCTCTCTTTCCCTTCCCAACAAATCTTCATACTCACTTTTCTATCATTTCTCAATCTATTGCAATCTGGTTCTCATGCCAAAGAAGCTAATGTCTCAGATTACTAAGAACCATGTAATTGCCAATTCAATGGTTTCTCTCCTTAATCTTCATCCTACTTAATTCCTTACACAGCATTTTTTGCTTTGTTTTGTTTTTAATTCTTGGCTGCGTTGGGTCTTCGTTGCTGCGCACAGGCCTTCTCTAGTTGTGGTGAGCAGGGGCTACTCTTTGTTGAGGTGCATGGGCTTCTCACTGCGGTGGCTTCTCTTGTTGCGGAGCATGGGCTCTAGGCATGGGGCTTCAGCAGTTGCAGTACGTGGGCTCAGTAGTTGTGGCACACGGGCCCTAGAGCATGCGGGCTTCAGTAGTTGTGGTGCATGGGCTCAGTAGTTGTGGCTCACGGGCTCTAGAGCGCAGGCTTGGTAGTTGTGGCGCACGGGCTTAGTTGCTCCACGGCATGTGGAATCTTCCTGGACCAGGGCTCGAACCTGTGTCCCCTGCATTGGCAGGCGGATTCTTAACCACTGCACCACCAGGGAAGTTCCCTTACGCAGCTTTAACACTGTTGACTCTCTCCTCTGCCTTCAACACTTTCTCCTGATTCGCTGCCTATTTCCATACTCAGGCTCCTTTGTTGATTCCTCTTCCTCCATATCCCCCCCTTAAAGGAAGGCATTCATTAAAGTTCTATGTTCAACTATATTTTCTTCCTAATTCACACTCTTTCGGTTTCTCACACATGCCAGGCACTCTCTCACAGGACTTTCACAGTATGTGCTCTGTGCCCTCTCTGAACTCCACCCTCCTCCTCTTTTCCCCTTTGCTGGGCTTCTATTCATCCTAAAGGACTGAGTCTTCCTTGACTCCTGAAGTCTGGCTTAGGTATCATTCTTATGTGTGCCCATAGGTCCCTGTATTTGTATGTTTCTCGCACTGGACTATAAACTCTATGAAGACAGATTTGGTCTGCTTTGTTTATTACTGTATCCCTAGCATCTAGCATAATGATAAGTTTAGAATGAATTAAAGACTTCATCCATTCTCAGAGACTTAACAATCAACTATATGTGGAAGAAACACAAATATATACAGCTTTAGACCTGATTTCCTTCCTGAACTGAAAACCTTTGCTTCTAGCTGCCTACTTATTATAGCTACATGGATAGCCTATGGACCCTCCAACTCAATGACTCAGTAATATAACACATTATCTTTTCCTTTTCCAGTTTTCATATGATTCACAGCACATTCTTTGACTCTTCCCCACTTTCCTCTCCTTCTTCCTCAAATGCAAGTCCTATGAATTTAATTCTCTACAATAAAACAAGGAAAAACTGACAAATATAAAAATATGAGGAGGAAATAAGGGGCAGCAGTTCCATCCCAACAAAAACCATAATAAAACACAGTCTTCTGTCCAAGCTAGATCAGACCCTTTCCAGGCTACTGCCTACTTCCTGACCTCACACTCTTACTGTGCTCTATAAAGCCACAGGGCTCCATGTACACTTTTTGTTGCTGTTCGACTATTTTGTTCCAGTTTTATTGAGATATAATTGACATATAGCACTGTAAAACTTTAAGGTGTACAGCATAATGATTTGACTTACATACATCATGAAATAATTATCACAATAAGTTAACATCCATCATCTCATATAGAAACAAAAAGAAAAGACAAAGAATTTTTTCCCTGTGATGAGAACTATTAGGATCTACTTTCAACTTCCATATATACCATACAGCAATGCTAACTATAGTCATCATGTTGTACATTACATCCCTCGTACTTATTTATCTCATAACTGGAAGTTTGTACCTTTTGACCACCTTCATCCAATTTTCCCTCCCCACACTCTGCCCACCTCTGGTGACCACAAATCTGATCTCTCTTTCTCTGAGTCTGTTTTTTTCCACAAACGATTTAACTGCATATCCCACGACCCCAAGGAGCTACAATTAGGGTAGCCATATAACTTCATTCTGGTTTAAGCCTACTATCCTGGCATAATTATTAATATTTCCCCTTTTATTTTCAAAAGAATCCTGATTTAGATGATAAATTATATGGTCTCTCTATATTTAACTGCCACCAGTTAGACAAAATGAAACTTTCTCTAAAACAAGACTCCTGGAGGTGCTCAACACATATTTAAAGCTAAAAATAAAGGAAAGAAAGGCAGAGGAAACTCCTTTCTAAGGAACACACATTTGTCTAATTTGAAATCATATGAATTGAATAGCTGATATCAAAAGCCAAAAATCCCAAAGCAGGAATATTTTATTTAGAACTTGGATTGAAGTTTCACAGACTTCCCTGTTAAGAAAAGACAACCCTCAGAATGGGAGAAAATATTTGTAAATGAAGCAACTGACAAAGGATTAATCTCCAAAATTTACAGCAGCTCATGCAGCTCAATAACAAAAAAACAAACAACCCAATCCAAAAATGGGCAGAAGACCTAAATAGACGTTTCTCCAAAGAAGATATACAGACTGCCAACAAACACATGAAAGAATGCTCAACATCATTAATCATTAGAGAAATGCAAATCAAAACTACAATGAGATATCATCACACCGGTCAGAATGGCCATCATTAAAAAATCTAGAAACAATAAATGCTGGAGAGGGTGTGGAGAAAAGGGGACCCTCTTGCACTGTTGGTGGGAATGTAAATTGATACAGCCACTATGGAGAACAGTATGGAGCTTCCTTAAAAAACTACAAATAGGGCTTCCCTGGTGGTGCAGCGGTTGAGAGTCCACCTGCCGATGCAGGGGACATGGGTTCGTGCCCCGGTCCGGGAAGATCCCACGTGCCGCGGAGTGGCTGGGCCTGTGAGCCATGGCCGCTGAGCCTGTGCGTCCGGAGCCTGTGCCCCGCAACGGGAGAGGCCACAACAGTGAGAGGCCCGCGTACAGCAAAAAAAAAAAAGAGAAAAAAAAAACTACAAATAGAACTACCATACCACCCAGCAATCCCACTACTGGGCATATTCCTTGAGAAAACCGTAATTCAAAAAGAGTCATGTACCAAAATGTTCACTGCAGCTCTATTTACAATAGCCAGGACATGGAAGCAACCTAAGTGTCCATTAACAGATGAATGGATAAAGAAGATGTGGCACATATATACAATGGAATATTACTCAGCCATAAAAAGAAATGAAATTGAGTTATTTGTTGAGGATATGGGGAGGGGGAAGGGGAAGCTGGGGCAAAGTGAGAGAGTGGCATGGACATATATACACTACCAAACGTAAAATAGATAGCTAGTGGGAAGCAGCCGCGTAGCACAGGGAGATCATCTCGGTGCTTTGTGACCACCTAGAGGGGTGGGATAGGGAGGGTGGGAGGGAGGGAGACGCAAGAGGGAAGAGATATGGGAACATATGTATATGTATAACTGATTCACTTTGTTATAAAGCAGAAACTAACACACCATTGTAAAGCAATTATACTCCAATAAAGATGTTAAAAAAAATGCTCTAAATCAAAATCTTAAAAGAAATTTTAAAATATTTCTTCTCTCTGATTGTACCTAAATGTAGGTGTATTTGTTCGCCCTCCCACTTTTTTTTTTTTTTTTGCTTTCTTGCAGCCAGTTTATCAGAACATTGTTCGTTATCACCTAAGTAACTTCTCTTTGTTCAATTATCAACCCCCGCTATGATAACTAGCATAATCCTTAAGAGTAACATACTCCCCTCGCCTTCTTGACTCTTTACCAGTTTTATTATAAAATCACAGAACTGGAAGCATTAGAAAGGGTCTTGAAAGCCCACATTGTGTGTGTTTATTGGCTTCCTTTGAGGCTTGGTCTCTGGTCTCTCCCTCTTCCTCACCTCCCTAGGAGGGTGGGGACAAAAGTGGTTACAGGGGTAAGGAGAAAAAAACTGATTTATCCATCCTTAATTAGGCCACACAGTAAAATTATAGTACATTCAACTTAATTTTGCCATTACATCTGAGAATGTCTTTCTAATATGTGTTTCTAATAATCCAGAGATAATCTTTAAGTGGATAACTGACCAACTGACTATATAATAACAAACATAATGGATGTAATCATATATATGGAACAAAATTAAAAAGCTAAACAACACATTTAAGGTCTATATAAAGATGGTGAAAATCATTTGTAAGTTGATATTAATTGCCTTTATAATGAAATATAAAGATTATGCTTTGTTATAGCTAAGTAATATAGTCTAATCACAGGTTAGAAACATCGTTTAAGTATCCTGTATCATTTGCTTTCTTATTGGCCACCCAGTTCTTCCTTTTCAGCCACTGACTAAATAACAATGTAGCTAATGTTGGAGGGGACAATGCTCCCTTCATATCTTAGTCAGCTACTCAGATTCACATTAAAGTGGAGATTCACTCACAAACAGCTGTGGCCGACATGATTCCAGTTTAAACATTAACCTATGATTCTTTAACAACCCAGCAGGGAAGTTTCTGAGAAGGGATACAAGCCTGTCTGTGATCAGACTGCCTGGCACTGCACTCAGCATGGCTCTCTCTAAACCCCATCTCTCCTGGAGACACTCAAAGGTTATGTAAGCAGGAAATGCACAATGGGCGGCTTGCCCGGCCCTGCTCTATACCTGTGCCTGTGACTCACTTTTCCTGGCATCTGTATCAGATATGCAAAAAAAAGCCATGCCTCCCCCTGAAACATCTCTTACAGTCTTGAAATGCTGGGAGTTAATTCTCTTGTTTAGCTAAACTCTCAAGGCTATGAAGAAAAAAAGGTGTAGGATAGATACCTTGGAGACAGGAGGAAGAATGGAACTGGAAAGTGGAATGGAGAAACAAACTGGGAGAAATGAAGACAGAGAGAGAGAGATTTTGATACACATTTGCCTTCTAAAGGATAGTGAGATGACTAACAATATTTAATTTAAATTATTTTTAATACACATGACCTTGTTGGAATTATAGGAAAAAATACAAAAATGTTTCTGCTTGCCTTTCAAGGAAATCTCAGATGTTTCATTACTTAGAGCTAATATCCTGCACACAACAACTGTATTGCACTACATAGGAGACGGCTCAAATTAAAATATGATATTTCCCATTGCAATTTATATTTTTTCCAATGCTAAAATATTTTCCATGCAAGGTTTCAGCATTGCCACTTAATAGCTTTCAAAATCATTTTGAAAGTGTATGTGATGAGCATATTCTTGGATGAAAGTGGATTCCAATCTCCTTTCAAATATATCATAATGCATTCCAGGCTTGGCTTTCCGACATTATATTGATTTTCATAGACCCTGAAATGTATTGATGTTTTCTTACTGCATCATAAAGTCTAGATGAACATACCTGAGGAAGGAGAATTTGGGGTTTATTGAGTTTATTCTTGTTTTTAACAGTGTAAAAAGCAAAAAAATAATGAAATAGCCTCCAAAACTTTCTGTGCTATTTGGGTTTCTCTTTGTACCAAAGACTAAATGATGTCAGCTATGGGGTTAGATTCCAATTATCATGCTGTACCCAACGAAGTACTTTCGCTGTGCCAAAGGTGAGCACAGTCTTTGGGAAAGCATCTTTTCCATAAGTAGGGGCCATTGGATGAGCTGCAGCTTGATACTCATCTGTGTTCCAACGAAAATAAGAACAATTTCTGGGGAGCCTTAAAAGGCAAAGTCAAGAATAACACCAAATGCTGTAGCACATGTGTTGATCTGCTATGTTACATTTCAGCTGTTAGTTATGTTAATGGAACAGTTTCACATAATTTGCCTTGATGTATTTCTTTTAATGATCATGTATATGTATCTTTCTATGACTGCCTGGTAACACTGATTGCATGATGTTCTGCTGTCACCTCCAGGCCAACTGCAGAACTGTATGATGTAAAATGAGTCCCTCAGTAAACTAGGTACAAGATGTGTAAAAACCTATATGCTGTGAGATCTTAATACCGGATTACAGGACAACTAGCAGAGCATATCACCAGGTTAATAAAACTGGGGACATTTAAAAAGAAGATTTTCAAAATAACTTATGAAAGTATTCCAGAGATTAGGAGAAAACATTCATGCTTCAGCATTTGGCGTTTTTAGCAAATCCTTTTTTCTTAGACCCATTACTCCACTGCAATAGTAAAAGAAGTAACTCTAATCATGTAAGGCTACACAAAGATATGTATCTTTCACCATCTTCTAGTAACTGTCCAACATGCCCACCAAGAGAGTAGAGGAAATATAAAGCTGTCTGCTGTTGCTATTTCCTTCTACTTATTGGGAGGTAGCATTAGGATCCTGCCAGATGGACTGACAGGGTAGTATCAACAAAGACCTCACTGGCCCCTGAGAAGAAGAAATATCCCATAAAACCCATGACACTATTTCATACACTAGAAAGATAAAAGACGAAAACAACTTTGGCTACTGAAATATACAAAGATTTTTCTTAAACTCCTTTTATTTTCAGTTTATACTAAACAAACTGTGCAGGCTGTGGAGATTCTGGAGCAAAGATACCATGCTTTCTTTGCTAGGTACAAGCGAGGCGTTCACTGGCAGTCTCTAAAGGGTAGAGGAAAAATGTGAAGGTGGAGGGTCAGGGTCTCCAGCGATAACATTAGAGAAATATACGATTGAGAGGATCAGAGTGATCCTTTACCCTTGTCATTATCTCTTCCTCCATTGTAAACTGAAGCCAGCTTACAAGAGCTAATTCACGAATTTTCAGGAACTTGGTGAGTAGGTTGTTAAATTCAGTCACTATCAAAAATTATATAAACTTACAATTAAGCAAATTATATTAAAAACAAAGATGATGAATACTCAAAACCGATTACTTCCTAATGATTTTACTGTTTTACGACTGTCCATGCTCTTGGGGTTATTTACCTCTATTCTATCTGTCTGGTGGAAAATACTGTATAACGGTGGGCTGCTGCACCTCTCCTCCCAACTCTGTGCTCAGTAACGCCATGTTGGCAGCTTGTAATCATCCACGGAGAGAGTATTTACACGCAGAGATCAGCAAAAGCTACAAATCAGGGCTGCTTATCCACCGCCCAGAGAGGTGGTTATTAAACATTTATCATCATACCACTGAGTATAAGGCAAAGATAATTCTCTTTTCCTATCACGATTACCAAACAAAGAGAAATAAAGTAGGAAAAAAGCAAATGACACCAACTAATTCAAGTACTCACTGGAGGCAAAGCCACATACCAGAATAAACTAATTCGGGCTAGAATATGCCAGTTTATAACACAGTTTACTTGAATACTGTATAACTGGCATCCATTTTTAAAAATACGGCTACAGTAAAGTTCTTTCTTTCTTTCTTTCTTTCTTTCTTTCTTTTTGGCTGTATTGGGTCTTCATTTCTGTGCGAGGGCATTCTCTAGCTGTGGCAAGCTCTTCATCGCGGTGCGCGGGCCTCTCACTATCGCGGCCTCTCTTGCTGAGGAGCACAGGCTCCAGACGCGCAGGCTCAGTAGTTGTGGCTCACGGGCCTAGTTGCTCCGCGGCATGTGGGATCTTCCCAGACCAGGGCTCGAACCCGTGTCCCCTGCATTAGCAGGCAGATTCTCAACCACTGTGCCCCCAGGGAAGCCCAAGTTCTTTTTAATAGTTAAATTAAAGTCAAACTACAGGAGCAGGGCAAGTAAGTTTTTCTTTAACATTGTTTGTTTACATCCTGAATAGTCTTTATTTGGAAAAGGGCAAAGTTAAACTTCAAATGTTAAATTTAACTTCAGTCGGATTAGGAAACCAGAAGAGGTAAGAGTTTAGTTGGGAAAAGCTTGTTAACTTGTCCTCATGAGAAAGTATAAGGAGAAGCTATGAAGGAGAAACATTAAAGCATCATCAGAAATAAAACTAACTGGTACTAATGGATCTTGATGCAGTGTCTGGACCACAAAGAGACCAAAATCACTTCACAGATAATCTTGAACACAACAGAACAGATGTCCACTATGCTGTAACAACAACAAAAAACATATTACTGTACTTGAAGGCAAATAGCAAGTCACATGGGATCTTCTCAACTGAGCTCAATAATTTCATCCTTGGAGTTCATATAAAAAAATGAAATGAAACTGTGCTCCAAAAAGCTAAGGCAAAGAGTTCCTAGAGGAGTTTACAAAAGGAATGTAAATGCCCTGATATGGGACACTTTCAGAAATCACAAAATATTTACTTCAGCAAAAAGAGAAGTCTGTTTTCATAACTTCACAGCTCTAGCAGACATAGAACATCATTATCTGAGTTCATATGAGGAAGAAGAAAAATAACGAGCAAGTTCAAGCAATCCAATGTTGTTTTTTTTTCCTGCGAAAGGAGGAAAAAATGATGATTTATAACGACCTCTCATACCCCACAAGGAGCTCAAAAACATTATTGAGGAGCTATGCCGAGAGGGAATAAATTACAGATGGAGCTTTCCGCAAATGGATTTTCATGTGAAGGACCTTGGGTTTTTTCAATTAGGAATCTTAAAGATGGGATCTAGAGATTGAAACATCCTGATACTGAGAGGCAAACTACTGCAGAGATCAACACAAGATGGAGTTGCACAAAAAAGATAATGTGATGACAATCAAATAGAGAATTTCTGGCAATTACTCAGACTCTACTAAGCAGAATTCAGTGCAAAAGAGAACGTAAGAAAATGGCAATAGGATAAAAGAGTAAAACAAACTTGAATCATTTTGGACAGAATGAAAAATCAAAAGGGAAAACAACATGTTAAATAAAGCCAAAAACAAACCACAAACTCAAGGGACAAAACAGACTAGGCTTAAGACTGACTCGGGCCATTGCTTAAGGTATTTTAAGCAAAATCGACTCAGTATATGATGGAATAAAATTCAAAAACAAAAAAGAGTTATTATTAAGCAGTTTAGGCAACCTAAGCAACAAACAAGGATTTTATTTTTATAATTTTTGGATTCAATTTAAAAAACATTTTAACAGACAAAAGCAAAATAGATATTTAAACTAATGGAATTATTTAACCTCTAATAAAAATAATTCCTTGAAAATCAGTGAACAAAGAATAATTCAGAAAGAAAACCATGACTATATTAACATTTTGGACCTAAAAAACCTGCCTCACAGAGAAGCTAACCCAGGCCAACAAAGCACAAGAAACTGATACTAAAACCAGGGCGTTGAGGAATTACTTTACAATGAGAAAATCAACCACCAAACAGATGGGATATTTACGTTCACCGGCACCTTGGAAAGCAAGCTCAAATATAGCAGGTTGCTTGGAGTCAAAACAAGGGAGGTTAACTATGACCCTATGAATGTTCTTTCCTTCCAGATCTGTCAGGCTGACCAGCTGCTCACAGGAGCAGCTGGCTGAGGACAGCGCTTCAAGGGCATGGTCAAGGACTGCCTCTGTAACACCTCTCTTTCTGGATGCTGCTGCTGATCAATGCCTCTTCTTGCCCAGAACACTCTTTTTTTTAGATGTACTGGCATGTTCATTAGAAGTCTTGAGGTCTGTGAAGCCATTCTGTCTCTAGACAACTGCTCATATCCATTCTGAATTATTACACACTGATTTCATAGTTTAAGTTTCAGAAAGCAACCTTATTTTTAAGTTCCTTGAGTGAGGTGGGAGGAGACAGGGAGATTTCACTGTTGCTCCAGGGAAGCTTGTTAAGGGCTCCTTACTAAGAGAAATCTTGGACTATAAACACAGTATGTCTGGAAAGACAGAATTTTGATCATTGTTGAAGCTGGGTGACGGTATATGGGGGCTTATGAAGCTTTTTTTTTTTTTTTTTTTTTTTGCAGTACGCGGGCCTCTCACTGTTGTGGCCTCTCCCATTGTGGAGCACAGGCTCCAGACGCGCAGGCTCAGCAGCCATGGCTCATGGGCCCAGCCACTCCACAGCATGTGGGATCTTCCCAGACCGGGGCACGAACCCGTGTCCCCTGCATCGGCAGGCGGACTCTCAAACACTGCGCCACCAGGGAAGCCCCATGAAGCTATTTTATTTAAAAATTTTTTAACAATTAAAAGCACCCGGCTGGCAGTCATTTATAAATAATCAATTATTATCTATAATTAGGCTTACAATATGTTGCTAAGAATATAAGCATGCCAATGAGTTCATTCAAAAAATATTACAGCATCTTTTATATGCCAGCTCCAGTTCTGAATATATGAGGTAAACAAAGCAGACTGTCTTCTTGGAACTTATAGTCCAGTGGGGGAAACTATTAAGGGTGAAATTCAATATTCAACATTCATAAAGATATTTTAAGATACCAAAGTGAAAAATTAAACAAGGTGATAAACAGATACTCCTTTTTTTCTAGAGACAATTAATCAGAAAGCAATGACTTAGAAGTTAAGAGTACAGAGTCTGCAGTCAGAATACTTGGTTCTAATTCCAAGCTCACTAATTGCTAAATGGAAAGTATTGCCTTAGGTAATTACTCAACTCTAAATCTCAGTTTCCTAATCTGTAAAATGGAGAGAACACCAATATCTACCTCTTAGAATTGTCAAGAACTAAATAAAATTATCCATGTAAAGTGATTTCCATAGAACCTGACAGACAGTAAACATTAAATAAATGTCAGGTATAATGATAATTATGGTTTAGAGAAGTTCAGGTGTTGATTTTTCTGGAAACAAAAGGATTAAAAAAGGATCTCTTTTGGTCCATAATCCTATAATATTCAAAATCTTAGGACTGAACACGGGTAGCTCGTATGAACGTCAGGAACAGGGGAAACGAATGAATAACTGTAAGCCAGACAGCTGGCTGCTACATGTGTTCTTCCTGAGTCCAGTTCACCAGCAAGTGCCACAAAATGGGATGCAGGACAAGAACCCTGTGGATTCCGTGCTCAGTGATTCATAGTGCTCAACAGTCCAAGCCGGAGTGGTACTCGAGACACCATCTCTCTGGTAACAAAAACAAATAATGTAACAAAGCCTGAATAAGTAACAGGCCTGATACTCAGAAACAACCTAATTACGAAGATTCTGAAATTTACCATTAAGCTATAAAGAGGTACAGGATTTTCCACATTTAATCATCACCCCAACCTGACCCCTCACCCATGCCCATTCATCTTTTAAGAAACACAGCTTGATTCTTAATACTACTGCTGTATGAAGAAATAATGATCTCTGTTAGTGCACCTGAAAATACACCATCAGCCTAGAGAAGGAGCATTTAGCTCATACCACTTTAATGAAAATGTCAGGACCACCCTGAAGTATTTAAGTCCTGTAAATGCCAAGTAAAGAGAGGAGCTAAACAATTAAGGTAATGGATGACAGCAAGCAAAGAAAAAACTAAGCTGATTATCAAAAAAATCTTCAACACTGCCCCTCTTATGCCATAACATTTTTTCAAAGGAATTTGTGGTTAACACCCAAGGTTTTGGTAACCTAAAATTAGCTCAGACTTCATTGGAAAACATTGTCAGTACAATGCAAATTTCATAGAGAAAGAGCTACATGGTCTCTTCTTTCTCAATCTTTCTAGCACTCTCTGGAAAAGTAGGCAAAAAAAAGAGAGCATATTCTTGAACTTTGATAGTATTTGGGCGGTAGCACCTGTATGTGTTTTGTTCCTCAAAGTGCTCCCAGCATGGATCAGAGCCTCATGTATACTAGATGTTTATGATAAATATTTGTGGAAATATCTGCAACATTTTTAGGCAAGGGCAAATGTGCTTGTAACTGCTGGTCTAAGTGCTACCCAGTTTATGTTTCTTTCCTGTTTCTACAGTAATAAAAAATGGAGCAGGAGCAAAGGGGCCAAGTACATGGACATTACTGTAGAACCCTGAGGTAGGGCACAACCTGGAATGAACTTCATTTGGATCCACACTGTGCCTAAGATCACCTAATGGAAAATTTAAACGATTTGGGGCCAGAGAGGTTGAGAAGGACAGCAATAAAACATTGTTGAATGAAAACATTAATGAATTCTGCATTATTATTATATCACAACTTACAGCTTCCTAAAAACACCAAGAGATGGTATAGGCCTGATGACATTAATTGACTTAGGTTTTTAGTTTCCTTTCTCTCTTGTGAAGTTGTGCAAATGTAAGAGTAAATCCGATCAAGCCACAGTAAATTTAAGAAAACTGAAATCATATCAAGCATCTTTTCCGAACATAACTCTATGAGATTAGAAGTAAATTACAGGGAAAAAAACATAAAAAACACAAAAACATGGAGCCTAAACAATACGTTACTAAATAACCAAGAGATCACTGAAGAAATCAAAGAGGAAATCAAGAAATACCTAGAGACAAATGACAACAAAAACACGACGATCCAAAACCTATGGGATGCAGCAAAAGCAGATCTAAGAGGGAAGTTTATAGCAATACAATCCTACCTCAACAAACAAGAAAAATCTCGGGGCTTCCCTGGTGGCGCAGTGGTTGAGAGTCCGCCTGCCGATGCAGGGGACATGGGTTCGTGCCCTGGTTCAGGAAGATCACACATGCCGTGGAGCGGCTGGGCCCGTGAGCCGTGGCCGCTGAGCCCGCACGTCCAGAGCCTGTGCTCCGCAACGGGAGAGGCCACAACAGTGAGAGGCCTGCATACCGCAAAAAAAAAAAAAGAAAAACCTCAAAGAAACAGTCTAACCTTCCGCCTAAAGGAACTAGAGAAAGAACACACAAAACCCAAAGTCAGTAGAAGGAAAGAAATCATAAAGATCAGAGCAGAAATAAATGAAATAGAAACAAAGAAAACAACAGCAAAGATCAATAAAACTAAAAGCTGGTTCTTTGAGAAGATAAATAAAATTGATAACTCTTTAGCTAGACTCATCAAGAAAAAGGGAGAGAGGACTCAAATCAATAAAATTAGAAATGAAAAAGGAGAAGTTACAACAGACACTGCAGAAATACAAAGCATCCAAAGAGACAATTACAAGCAACTCTATGCCAATAAAATGGACAACCTGGGGCTTCCTTGGTAACGCAGTGCTTGAGAGTCCACCTGCCAATGCAGGGGACACAGGTTTGTGCCCCGGTCCGGGAAGACCCCACATGCCACGGAGCGGCTGGGCCCGTGAGCCATGGCCGCTGAGCCTGCGCGTCCAGAGCCTGTGCTCCGCAACGGGAGAGGCCACAACAGTGAGAGGCCCGTGTACCGCAAAAAAAAAAAAAAAAAAAAAAAAAAAGGACAAACTGGAAGAAATGGACAGATTCTTAGAAAAGTATAACCTTCCAAGACTGAACCAGGAAGAAATACAAAACATGAACAGACCAATCACAAGTAATGAAATTGAAACTGTGATTAAAAATCTTCCAACAAACAAAAGTCCAGGACCAGATGGATTCACAGGTGAATTCTATCAAACATTTAGAGAAGAGCTAACACCCATCCTTCTCAAACTCTTCCAAAAAATTTCAGAGGAAGGAACACTCCCAAACTCATTCTGTGAGGCCACCATAACCCTGATACCAAAACCAGACAAAGATAATACCAAGAAAGAAAATTACAGACCAATTATCACGGATGAATACAGATGCAAAAATCCTCAACAAAATACTAGCAAACAGTGCTTCCCTGGTGGCGCAGTGGTTGAGAATCTGCCTGCCAATGCAGGGGAGATGGGTTTGAGCCCTGGTCTGGGAAGATCCTACATGCCGTGGAGCAACTGGGCCCGTGAGCCACAATTACTGAGCCTGCGCGTCTGGAGCCTGTGCTCCGCAACAAGAGAGGCCGTGATAGTGAGAGGCCCGCACAACGCGATGAAAAGTGGCCACCGCTTGCCACAACTAGAGAAAGCCCTCACATAGAAACGAAGACCCAACACAGCCATTAATAAATAAATAAATAAATTTTAAAATTCACGACATATGTCAATATTAAAAAAAAATACTAGCAAACAGAATCCAACAACACATTAAAAGGATCATACACCATGATCAAGTGGGTTTTATCCCAGGGATTCAAGGATTCTTCAATATACACAAAGCAATCATATTAACAAACTGAAGAATAAAAACCATATGATCATCTCAATAGAAGCAGAAAAAGCTTCTGACAAAATTCAACACCCATTTATGATAAAAACTCTCCAGAAAGTGGGAATAGAGGGAACCTACCTCAACATAATAAAGGCCATATACAACAAACCCACAGCAAACACCATTCTCAATGGTGAAAAATTGAAAGCATTTCCTCTAAGATCAGGGACAAGACAAGGATTTGGAAGTCCTAGCTACAGCAATCCGAGAGGAAAAAGAAATAAAAGGAATACAAATTGGAAAAGAAGAAGTAAAACTGTCACTGTTTGCAGATGACATGACACGATACATAGAGAATCCTAAATATGCCACCAGAAAACTACTAGAGCTAATCGATGAATTTGGTAAAGTTGCAGGATACAAAATTAATGCACAGAAATCTCTTGCATTCCTATATACTAACAATGAAAGATCAGAAAGAGAAATTAAGGAAACAATCCCATTCACCATTGCAACAAAAAGAATAAAATACCTAGGAATAAGCCTAACTAAGGAGGTAAAAGACTCACAAGACTACAAGACACTGGAGAAAGAAATCAAAGATGACACAAACAGATGGAGAGATATACCATGTTCTTGGATTGGAAGAATCAATATTGTGAAAATGACTATACTACACAAAGCAATCTACAGAGTCAATGCAATTCATATAAAATTATCAATGGCATGCTTTATAGAACTAGAACAAAAAATCTTAAAATTTGTATGGAGATACAAATGACCCTGAAGAGCCAAAGCAATCTTGAGGGAGAAAAATGGAGCTGGAGGTCTCAGACTCCCTGACTTCAGACTATACTACAAAGCTACAGTAATCAAGACAATATGGTACTGGCACAAAAA
Organism: Orcinus orca; assembly: GCF_937001465.1. Lineage (NCBI taxonomy): Eukaryota > Metazoa > Chordata > Mammalia > Artiodactyla > Delphinidae > Orcinus > Orcinus orca. Next base: position 51,301,787 of record NC_064575.1, read on the forward strand.
CAGAAATATAAATCAATGGAACAGGATAGAAAGCCCAGAGATAAACTCACGCACCTATGGTCAACTAACCTATGACAAAGGAGGCAAGAATATACAAGGGAGAAAAGACAGTCTCTTCAATAAGTGGTCCTGGGAAAACTGGACAGCTACATATAAAAGAATGAAATAAGAACAATCCCTAACGCCATACACATAAATAAACTCAAAGTGGATTAAAGACCTAAATGTAAGACCGGACACTATAAAACTCTTAGAGGAAAACATAGGAAGAACACTCTTTGACATAAATCACAGCAAGATATTTTTTGACCCACCTCCCAGAGTAATGGAAATAAAACCAAAAATAAACAAATGGGACCTAATGAAACTTCAAAGCTTTTGCACAGCAAAGGAAACTCTAAACAAGACAAAAAGACAACCCTCAGAACGGGAGAAAATATTTCCAAACGAATCAACAGACAAAGGATTAATGCCCATTATATATAAACAGCTCATGCAGCTCAATATTAAAAAAACAAACAACACAGTCAAAAATTGGCAAAAGACCTAAATAGTCATCTCTCCAAAGAAGACATACAGATGACCATGAGGCACATGAAAAGCTGCTCAACATCACTAATTATTAGAGAAACGCAAATGAAAACTACAATGAGGTATCACCTCACACCAGTCAGAATGGGTATCATTAGAAAATCTACAAACAACAAATGCCGGAGAGGCTGTGGAGAAAAGGGACCCCTCTTGCACTGTTGGTGGGAATGTAAATTGATACTGCCACTATGGAGAACAGTATGGAGGTTCCTTAAAAAACTAAAAATAGAATTACCATATGACCCAGCAATCCCACTACTGGACATATACCCAGAGAAAGTCATAACTCAAAAAGACACATGTACCACAATGTTCATTGCAGCACTATTTACAATAGCCAGGTCATGGAAGCAACCTAAATACCCATCGAAAGACGAATGGATAAAGAAGATGTGGTATATATATACAATGGAACATCACTAAGCCATAAAAAGGAATGAAATTGGGTCATTTGTAGAGACATGGATGGACACAGAGACTGCCATACAGAGTGAAGTAAATCTGAAAGAGAAAAACAAATATTGTATATTAACACATATATGTGGAATCTAGAAAAATGGTACAGATGAACCGGTTTGCAAGGCAGAAATAGAGACACAGATGTAGAGAACAAACGTATGGACACCAAGGGGGGAAAGCGGCATCGGGGGGGGGTCGTTGGTGGTGGGATGAACTGGGAGATTGGGATTGACGTAAATACATTAATATGTATAAAATAGATAAGTAATAAGAACCTGCTGTATATATAAAATAGAATAAAATAAAATTCCAAAAAAAATAGAGTAAACCCTTAGAGATCCTGGGTGAATAGGGGTAATCACTTAGACTGACTTATTTGCCATGGGACCCATCAACTGATTTCTTTGGAGGGATTAGAGGCACAACCGTTGCTCACTAGAGCATTAGGCCAGAATATTTATGAGCTGTCAAATTACTGGGTGGAGATGTCAGGAATGGGACTTCCAAATGTCAAGATTTCATCTAGCTAAGATTAAAGACCTAAATCTCAAATGTAAAAGATTTGAGATTTAGTCTAAAGTTGTTGAGAGGAGTAAAACAGGACAGTATAATATTTTTGTTTGAAGAGTTGTCACCCGAAAGACAGAGATTTATTTTGTATTGCTTCACAGAGCAGGAATAAGACTAAAGGATTAAAGCGTTTGGCTCAAAAAATGGGAAAAAAAAAAAAAGGAAATAGTTCTCTCCCTTCTACAGGTATTTGAAAAGATGTTGATTTAAAAAAATAAAAACGATAACCAACTTTTATCTGCCAGTAAAGGCAGAACTTATTTAATTTCCAGTTAAGATGCTATTATCTGGTTTTATTTTAAATGTGACTGAAGTACCTCCATAATTCTCTCTCTCCCCCACTACAGAGTGAGCTCTTTAAGCCAAGAACTTTGTCCTAATTATCTTTGCATTCACAGAACATTACTTGGCACATACCAGGCTCTTTGTGAATGTTAACTAAGAAGTGAGTAACAGAATATTATAAAATATAGCTTAAAAGTTTGTAATTATATGAAGCACATTTTGATTTAAGTGGTATTTTTAATCTCAGAATAAGTTATGGTATTGGTTAAATGAATAGCTGTTGGTTTAGGAGCTGCTGTTCTTCTATCTTATTTTCTTCAAATTCCTATCTTCGTTCTCCATTAACCAGGCAATTGATAGAACCGTAAGTATTGACTCTAATAATAATAATACCTACTTATTTCATAGAGTGCCCTACATTAAACTACAAAATATTTCCATCTACATTATCTTATACAGACCTTACAAAGTCCTCTGCGGTAGACATGATGAACTTTTATATGTAGAGCAGAGAAGGCAAAGTACAGCACTGAAGTAGGTTTTGCACCTCAAGTTTGAGCTTAAGTTTGTTCCCAGCTATGAAACTTTGGCAAAGTTAACATTTCAGAGATCTAGATTTTTTTTTTTTTTTTTTTGCGGTACATGGGCCTCTCACTGTTGCGGCCTCTCCCGTTGCGGAGCACAGGCTCCGGACGCACAGGCTCAGAGGCCATGGCTCACGGGCCTAGCCACTCCGCGGCATGTGGGATCTTCCCGGATTGGGGCACGAACCCGTGTCCCCTGCATCGGCAGGCGGACTCCCAACCACTGCGCCACCAGGGAAGCCTTAGGTTCTTTTTTATCTATAAAAAATAGGATAAAAATACCTCCCATTCTTACTATGGGTATTAAATTAGAAAATATATGACTGCTTCTTGCAGAGACTCCCTTTTTTGGTATGTTGGCAGGCTAGATTACTTGAATCTTTTTCTCTATAAACTGCCTAGAAGTACTGGATAAAGGATAACTAATATCCTTTTAAATGCATAGCTGTGGTAGTAAGGAAAATTACCATGGGTCAAAATTAAGGAGTGTACTGAAAACCAGGGTGCTAAGCATGAGCTGATGATGAGACTACCATGGGGTGAATCAAGGATGTGGGTTATAAGAGCCACAGGGTACAGGAGATAGGGCCTTGGACCCTCACAAAGTGAAAATGTAACACTGAGACCCTTACGTACACCATGGTCCTTGAAGGGGTACACACAAAGTGAAACACAGAGTGGGAAAAAATGTACATATATACAACTACCAAACCTAGGAAACAAAAAAGAAGCTTGCTTGTCTTGGCTTATACTCTATGTAAAAGAAAAATATCTCCTGAGGATGCACTATCATGAGTTTAGCATCATGTGGGTGTGGTTTTCAAGATTACACTTGGCAAATGAGGAAACCCCAAGACGACAAATTAGCATTAAAAATGTGCCTAACAGAAGCACCACAGATAAAAACTTTACTATAAGAGCTCATAATTCAACATTACAAAACACAGAAGGAAAGAATCCACCATGTCAGCAGAAATAATAAATAGCAGAATTAGTTCTCCCAAGAACTACAAATCATGGAATTATTGGATATTGTAGCAGCCAGACTCTAGGGTGGCACCCATGAACAGTGTCTCCTAGTGTTCATTCCCTTTCATAACCCTCTCCCCCTAAGTGTGGGCATAACGTATGGCTTGCTTCTAACCAACAGAATGCAGCAACAATGAGATTTATGTGATTACGTGTACATGATTATGTTACATAAGACAGTAATGCCAGTCTTACTAAGAAACTCCCTCCCTTGCTGGTTTTGGAGAAGCAAGCTGCCATGTTGTGAGCTACCATATGGAGAGGACCACATGGCACAGAGCCGAAGTGGCTGCTAGCTGACAGCTAACAAAAAATGAATTCTTATTTTGGTGGTCTGCAAGGAACTGAATGCTGCTAACAACCATGTGAGCACTGAAGAAGACTGTTCCCCAGGTGAGCCCCAGATGAGAAACCAGCCCTGGTCAATATCCTGATTTACAGCCTCGTGGAGGACCCAGCAAAGCTGTGCCCAGACTCCTTATCCGTATAAACTGTGAGGTAATAAAGGTGTGTTGTTTAAGCCACAAAGTTGTGATAATACCCTTATGTAGGAATAGATACCTAACACAGCTACAGACTATAAAATATGTTTAAAATGCTTAAGACATAAAAGGAGAACTAAAAACATGAAGAAAAATAAGACAAAAAGATAAATCACCAGGAAGATTTAAAAAACACAAGTAGAATGTCTAATAATAATAAAAAGTAATTCCTTAAATGATTTAACTCAATGGATGGGTTAAACAGCAGATTGAAATCTGCTGAAGAAATAAAATATGAACTGGAAAACAGATCAAAGAAAATTGATCTTGTTCAGTTTTAAAACATATAACACAGATATTACAAGATGGAGAAACTTGAGAGATTAAGAGAGATATGGGATAGACTGAAAAGCACCAACATTGACCAGAGAATCCAGAAAAGAGAAGTAGAAAGACTGAAAGAAATAATGGCTGAGAATTTTCCAGAATTGATGAAAGACATGACTCCTCAGATTCTATAAGCAACTTAGACCCAAGAAAGATAATTGTAGTAATAAACACATTGAGGTGACATACAGAACCCCAAAGTCAAAGGGAAGATTATAAAAGGAATGAGAAAAAACATCCTCCCTCAAGGGAGCAAAAGCAGACTCTTCAACAATAGCAATAGAAACCAGAAGACAGTAGAATGATATCTGCAAAGTACTGAGAGAAAATTGTCCACCTAGAATTCTATATTCAGCTAAATGATCAATGAGAGAAGAAAATACACATTTTCAGACCAAAAAAATCTGATTTTTACCACTAGTAAATCCTAATGAAAAACCTATTAAAAGCTATTCTTCAGAAATCAAACCCAAAGGAAGGAATGTGATGCAAAAACCAATGGTAAGCAAGAAATTTGTGCGTGATATGTATAGCTGATTCACTTTGTTATAAAGCAGAAACTAACACACCATTGTAAAGCAGTTAAACTCCAATAAAGATGTTAAATAAATAACTAAATAAATCTATACATCATTGATGGTAATAAAAAAATAGTTGAGACTACTTACTGGGTATAAACAAAATTAATATATATATATTCTGAATCACACTGCTGTACACTTGAAACATTGTAAATAAACTATACTTCAGTTTAAAAATGTGTTACCCTGATGTTCAATTCAATAAGGCAAAAATCTCACATTGCTGCAAGAACATCTTTATATTCAATAGCACTCTGTGGTAAAAGTGCCGTGGATTTACCTAGCAATCCTCTTATTCCTCACTTTCATTTCATTCTTATCTACCCTCTCTACTCATTAATTCCTACATTCTCCACATAATTTTGCTCCTAGGCTCTAATTTTTACTCTTTTTTTCTCTCTTCCTCCTTCCCACTGATTTTTTATTTTGAACATGTTTGTGTGTATGTATACATATGTGTAAACATGTATAATACTTTCTTTTTTTACTAATTTTTTTAAAATCCCAATGTATATGCTTTGGAGAGTGGTAAATTCTAAATGTGTAGTTTTTGTTGGGATACAGTTTGAAAGATTTCTACAAAGATGGAAGAACTTACAAAAGACTGTGGTACCCAGATCCACTTCATTCTATTGTAATGGTCTCACTGAAGCAAGTATGTAATGTTAAAAAAACAGTAGGACTATTGGCAGAAATCTTGGTTCCAAATCTTGGCAGTGATAGATGGTCCACTGGCAAGTTGTTGCTAGGATCAAAGACTGTATCTTTGCACTCTGGTGGTGCTTCTCTTCCTCCTTGCCAAGACCATTTCATTTGGTTCCTAACTGAACGATTCTATCTGGAAGCTGTGCAATGAAACCTTCAGGATGTGCCCAAGACTGTCGTTCAAACTCCTGGAACACAGTTAGTCATGCTAAATCACTATCACTGACCTCCCATCTAGTCTGCCTACAGATATTTCTGCAATACTTCTTGAGGTAATAAAACTTCAAGGTATGTAATGTGTCGATCAGCATACAGAAAAGCATGTAAGTCTTTTGTAATCAACCCCTGGTCTCTTACCACGCAGCTCATCAGATGTACAAAGACAATATAAAAATCAAGTTAGGGCCTCCCTGGTGGCACAGTGGTTGAGAGTCTGCCTGCCGACGTAGGGGACACAGGTTCATGCCCTGGTCCGGGAAGATCCCACATGCCGCAGAGCGGCTGGGCCCGTGAGCCATGGCTGCTGAGCCTGCGCGTCCGGAGCCTGTGCTCCGCAACGGGAGAGGCCACACAGTGAGAGGCCCACGTACCGCAAAAAAAAAAAAAAAAATCAAGTTAATGGCAACTTTAACACAGTGCCAGCTGATTATATTCTGCCATTGGCTTGATCAATCCAAAGATCTGTATTGTACATGTACCCTTGAAGGAAGTTATACAGCATTTCTATTATAAAGAAACCAATGGTATTTCATGTTGTGAAACAAATCTATAGGACCATGGTATTAGAAGCAATTCTTATATCTGGGGGCAGAAATCTTGGATAATTAAAACCTAAACCAATTTAGACAATTGCTCCACTAACCAAAAAATAAAATAACCACAGATGCAAAAAGCAAGCAAGTCCAAAAGATTACATGATTTGCTCCTTTTATTTCCCCCAGTTAAACTAAAACCAATGTCTCCATCACTCCCTTCCCCCCATACTGTTTTGACTCTTCAAAAGAGAAGCTACGGAAGGATAAAAAGCTTATGGGCCTCGATAATCCCCAAACAGAATATCTCAGAATAACAAAATTGTGAGTGTATCCTGTTTCACAATCATTTATAGCTGGTTGAATACCATTACAAAGAATTAACGTCTACCAAGCTCAAACAGAATTTCCCCTTTTACAAGTATATGGAAATATTGTGATTACAACAGCAACAAAAAAACCTACTTAACTGAGTGAGCTGCTGAAGATTTTTAGAGGAGTCAGCCTTGTAGTGGTGAAAACATAAAAAAAATGGTGGCACTTTAGCAGTCAGATGCAATAGGTTAGGGAAAGGAGGATAAGTAGAGAATTACAGGTAAAGGATTAACAAGCAGAAGAGCCAATTGTGTGGTCTCAGAAAATGGTACTGGCAAATTAGAGATACAGTTTCATGATTTCATGGAGCCAGATCAGGGCTCTGTAGGAACCGAAGCCCTAATTCTCATGGTAAAAAGTACAAAGTTCTGTCAGCTGATTTATAAAACATAGTTATTAATGCCAAAGTCAGGGTGGTGGAGGTAACAGCAAACACCCAGGAGTACTCTCTGATGTCCTGAATAAGATTATAATACGATAATAAACAATATGACGAAGCTAATCTCCTCAGCATTGCTCAAGGAAAGGTCCCCTGGAATGGGGTTATTTCAGATTATAAGAACCACTTAAGTGGTCAACAGATATAGAAGTGATCAGCAGTTTTCTAGGCTTGATGACCTCTCTCCATAAAAGATTAGGAGAGCCTAAGAATAAAAACTGAAAAGATAAGTTAGCTTGAGTCATAATTCTATTCCCTTTCTTTCTCCCCTCAAAAAATGGCTACTCTCTCTTTCTCTTTGCAGAGAATCCTCTGTTCTCCGTCCTCTATTTTGCTTTGGAGAGGTCTTAAGATGTTCTTTCCTCCAACTCTGAGTATCTGTCTTACATAGCATGTAGCACAGAAGGCCAGGTGATGACACAGGGCCTATGCCACACAGAATCAGTCAACATTCTTTCCCCATCTTTAGACGGTCCAATAGCCTAAGTATCTCCAACAGCTGATTGCTGCAGGAAGCTCAGAGAACATCTTTGGTCAATGCCTCTGCTCCCAATCACTTCAATGATTCATTACAAGTCCTCTCTCAGGGTTCTCTTTTAAATTACTCACAACCAAACCAAAAAGGCATAAATTAGAAAAAAAGATAAGATGTCCTTTGTTGGAAGAGCAATTAATAGGCAGCAAAGAGAAAATAAGGCATACCAAATAAAATAGATAAAACTGAGAACCCACAAATCAGATTATAAAACAATATTCTGCTGACATTTAAATAAAGTAACTCAATGGCAACAATTTAGCTGCTGCCTTTCTGCCCACACTCCCAGATTTCTCTTGTTTGAGGCTGGACACAACTTTTCATTTCTGTGTACTTAGTGCTTCACATTGAACCAACATTATTTACTACTTACTTGAGCTTGCTTGCATACTTTAAAAGGGTGAATTGTTTCTTGGTAGAAAAGCTGATGATAAGCTTGTAGGTCAAACCAAAAGTACACACTGTTCTTCCACAACTGCAGATGGAAAAAGTACATAAATTACTACCACCCAATTATTAAAGCTCTACAAAGCTCTAATTTCAAATAAAAATAATTGTTTAGCTCCTTGGTGTTACTATAAATCAGGTTCAATTTAAGGTGGTTTTATCTTGTATCACAAACTGGCAACATACAAATTATTTATTGGTATTGTCACTGGATCATTATATTTTTGTATATACGTTTCTCACATAATTGGTCATTAAAATAGTAAGTGTTCTAGTTAATAATTAAAAAGTAATCATGTTATCTCTGGCATGAAACCAAAATCTGAAGGTATTCTGATATATGTGGGCAAATGTATATTATACCAGAAGCAAACACAACTCTAATAATTGAGCTAGTGAAATACTTTTCATTTGAGCAAAATAAAGACTGTTTGTGACAACTAAAAAACAAGCAAACAAAAAACCTAGAAAAAGTTTGTTACTATTCATTGCAACTGTCATTGTTAGACTTATTAAAAATAAAACGTAAAGGATTGATAGAAATCAGCACTGAAGTTAATATACATTACACTGAAACAAAGTTATATGAAAGTAATCTATTATTAATAATGCAAGTCAATTCTTGTCTATCTGTATTTTACTTTTCTTTGTAATTTTAGTAGGAAAATGAACGAAAGAGAATTATAATTAAGATATTTAAAATTTTACTAAATATTTAACATGAGATTTCTTACCAGAGGAGATGGGAATTTTAACATCAAATATAACTATTTGAGCATTAAATTATTTCAATCTCTCATTTTAAATGAAGTAAAAGTATAAAATTAGATTTAAAATAATTATCTTCTACCTTGTTCCCTGAGTTCTCACAGAATTTAGTAAAGAAGAATCCAGCTCTATTTTCTACATACAAAGATTGCAACAAATTTTCCATGTGAAATCCTCCCAAGGCACCATCTGCCATGGTTTTAATCTAGATAACAAAACAGAAGTACATTATCCACCCAGAAACATTGTTATTTTTTTATGGCATTGTACAACAACAGGGTTTCATAAATTCTACCAAGCTGTCATTTCCCCACTGGACTATTTTATTTTATTTTTGTACCATATATGTAATTAATGCAGTATGTTTGCATCTGCCTGTCCCACAAGATTCGTTTATGGAGCCAACTATAGCAGCAGAGTTCATTCTATTATAAACTAATCTGATTTCAAACTTAATATTAAACTGACTTCCCAACCTCAACTATTTTCACATTTCAGGCACCGTGACACCATTTTAGGAGTCTTCCAAATCTCTGTTGGTGGCCTCTTTCCTACGTATTTACTGTTATTTTAGCCTTGAACCGCTGCTATAATAGCTACAAGAGAGTTATAAAAAGAAATATCTTCAAGGCCTCTCAGTGATTCTCATTAACTGTCCTTACGGGGTCCCTCTTTGGACAGTCTCACTCCATACAGGTCACGGCCTTCAGAGTGTAAATGGCAGTATAAGTTCTCATAAAACTTTGCTATTTATGGGCTTCTCTGCCAACAGTGCTGGCAAGCCTAACACCGTTCTTGAAACACAGAAAGCTGGCTATTTCTCCAAGCACAAGAGTAACTCTAGAATAAGGAAGGGCGTCCATATTCACATGAGCTCTTTGCTATCTGTTGTGTGGAACTCAGACTACTTCTTTGTAATCTTAAGATAACTGTGGAATGGACGATTTAGGGTTTAAGTCAGGTTCTTGCTCTCTGTTATAGTGTCTCTCTGCCTCTCCCTTTATCCCCCTACTAAACAAATTCTGAGGTGAAAATTTAATGTTTTTATGATGTTTAACCATTAGCATTCCAAAGCTAAAAAATCATTATTTGGGTAGGAAATAATACTAAATAGAAGAAAAGGAGAACTGTTTGCTTAGAATAAAATAAATAGTCCAAAATTATATGCAAATGTTCAGTCCATACTAGGACTACGAAAGTTTCTACCTAAAGTATAATTGCTAAAGAATGTGAAATTTTCATTTAGAACTGGTGTATTAAATCCATATTATCAAAGTAACCACACACTGGAAATACTCTGCTTTATAAAAGTTCTAAACATACTTCCAAAACATAACATAGAATATTACTTTTTATAAAATGTTAAAAATGTAATAAAAATCCTAGAGGGCTTTATTTTGTGTCTGAGGTGTGATCATACCAAAATGAGAATGTAGCTGTTTTTGAAAACAGTAATCAACAGAGTACACAGCAACATGGTACTACAAAAGGAAATAGAAAGTTTCTGCATAAAAATCCTTTTGTAAGGAAAAAATAATTCTTTTGTTCAGTAAAGAAAAAAGTCATTATGGTAAATCACTAAAAATTCTCTAAAATCAGGGGACACTGAATAGGTTAAATGAGGAATCAAATTACTCAGTTCTCAAAATACTTACCACAGGTTCTTCTGTATAAGTATATCTTCTACCCAGCTGGGGCTTCAGACATTCAGAAATGTCAGTAAAAGATGCTAAACAAATAATTTTGCTGCTTTCTGACATGTGCCTTGACCTAAATTATAGGGATGAGAACTAATTGATCAACAAATATTTTGAGCACCTTTGGTATACATTCACCGAATCTTAGGCGTGCTCCTAAGCATTGTGAGAGAATTAGAAAAAAAAGTATCAGCATCAAGTCCAGCCCTCAAGAGGCAGTTGAGAAAATGAGGTACAGTCATACATAAAGACAACTCTCAATAAAATAACTGCTGGTTGAATGAATTCGTGAACATATCACAGATGCCAAATGTCTGGGACGGATAATAAAACTATGGGTGTGTAAGAATGAGAAGTCCCTTGGAGCTATATTAGTAATTAAAGAAATGAGCTTCTTCCTGAGTAATGGGTGGAAGATAAATTCTGTGTGTATGTGTGTGTGGGGGCTGTGTTTAGAGGGGTTCTTCAGATGGTGAGAAGAGTGAACAATGTATGAAGGTAAGTAGGCAAAGTCTTGTTTAAAATGCAGCAAGTTAACTAATTTTCTTAGGGCAAGAGAACACTAACAGCTAAACTACATACCAAACATTGTGCCAAATATAATTCATATGATCATATTTAATCCTCACAACAGGTGGGATTCATAAGGGTTTATATGTGGTGGTTTGAGATGAGATGATGGAAGACTCTGGAGTTAGACTAATGACTTTCAACATTAGCTTTTTATATTTTCTCATCCAGCTCCCTCTCCCATAGCCCACTGCAATTCTTCCAAACCTCATTTTCCAGCTCCATAACCCATGCCTGTTCCAACTCACCAGCCTTCCTCCACGCCAATCCACCAGCAGATTACTCTGCAGGTTCTTCTCAGACAAAATGTAGGTACATCATGCTTCAGTTTCCCCTGTGCCATGTAGCAGACACTATTAATTGACTGGCTAACTCAACACCCATTTCTGACAACATGATTCTATCACCAGCATCACTAAAATACTGAAAAAGCTGAATATTCACTTATCAAGACTCCAGGTAGGGAGGGGTTGTCATGTAACAGTTATGACTGAGATATAAAACGATGTCTGCTGGGGAGCTTCTATGAAAGCCTGCTTTCCTGACTACAGGGAGAGAATTAATGGATATTGCCCCTCCTCCTTCTTTATGATTTGAAAGCCTGATGTCAGGAGCTGTAACACCACTGACTATAAAGGAATGGCCAAGAGCATTACAAAGACTTAGGCCTCAATACTCCTGATCTGGTGAACCAATACTGGCAGTTGCCTGCACTCAGATTTCTTGCTCTGTGAAAAACATAATTCCATTTGTCTAGGCCATTGTTAGTCAACTTTTCTGTTATTTGCAGCTGAAAGCATTCAAATTTATCTATCAACAGATATATTTACCTACACCCACCCATACTTCCTTCCATCCTGTCTCAGGAAGAAGTGTCCTATTTCCTGTCCAAGGTAGCCCCATTGCCTTGGTTACTGAACCCTTCCCTCTCTTCTCCTTTGAAGGGAAAGGTACAGAGAGTAGATGAGGTTACCGGGGGTTGGGGGAGGGAAGAGTGAGGAGTGATCGTTAATGAGATGGAGCTTCTTTTTTGGCTGATGAGTTGTTGTGGAATTATATAGTGGTGATGGTTTTACAACTTTGTGCATATACTAAAAGTCACTGAATTGTATACCTGAACATGATTAAAACAGTGAATTTTACGACAGGTAAATTTTATCTCAATAAAGAAGAATAAAAGTGAAGTAATAAATCCTTAAACAAATCATTATCCACCAGCAGACTACACACCAAAGTTAACACCAAAGGGTATTTCTTCAAGCTGAAGGAAAATAACTCCGTTTGAAATAAAGAACAATGAAAAGCATAAATAGGTGGGCAAATCTAAACGAATTTTTAAAATATACTGTATTAAATAAGTACAATATTATTGAGGGTATTTTGAGTTCTCAAGCTTGAGAAACATTACTGAGCAGGGAAAAGAAAGACTTGAAGGGCAATCTTCTCAGAGACATCTTTTGATTGTACAGCTCATGAGAAGCTAGAGATCATAACTACCACCTCTTTAAAATTACCAATCTTTGGCATTCTACGATTAATTAGAGTATGCATGGGAAATACAACCCTCTAGTATCTATCCCTGAAATATAAGAACTCATGTAAAAAAAGAAAAGTATTAGTTTTCAATTTCTATTTAATTTTTAAATTCTTCAAAAATCTTATCATTGCAGAAAAGCACTTGGGACACAAAAAGCTGCACCTACCCTTTCTTAATCACATCATCCTTAGGAAAAACTGGATTCAAAGACTCACTCTTCCAAGGTTTTTGAATTGCTGTTTTTACTCTAGGTGGTTTCTTGGGAGATTTAGAAAGTTGTAATAAACTGGATTCTTCTTTCTAAAAAGTAGTAAGATAATGAACAAAGTGAAAAATGGGCAAAATGGGAAAAAAAGGACAGAGAATAAAGCACAGCTCTCCAAAAATACCTCAAAATTGTTTTGATTAGAGGATTTCTTTCCTCACTCTATCACTTACCATGCTATGTTTGAGACGGAGAATATTTTTTATTCTCCGTCTCAAACTCCGACTTTCATGCAACCAGCAGGCTGAAATCCCTATACCTATTGAGAGTATTAAAATAACAAGGCCAAAGGCTTTATGTTATTATGAAAAAAGACTCTTTCCTGGAGGAAGAACTTTGTAAAAACTTTTCTTTATTCTGTAACTGAATAAGTTTTAGTGCCCTGTGTGTGTATGTGTATGTGTGTGTGGTGGGGTAGGGAATGCAGGTAGCAGGGCGGGAAAAGATGTGTGGACACCATTGGTCCATAAGAGACTTATATCTTAACAGAACTATTTCCTTCCATTTTTGGATATTTTATTTTCATGCGTATTCTTCTCATTCTTAAATGTTCTTTATGGCAAAAGTTAATTATTTAAATCTAGAACATGAGATGCTACATACATGAATCAAAAAAATACAAACACCTAAATGTCCAAAGAGAGGAGAAAGAAACAATTATATATACTTATACATGTATTTATATATATAATATATAAATGTAACATTATATAATACTTAAAAGTAAGGATTATGAAAATTATGGAAAAATACTGATGAAGAAATTACCAGAATCGAAAGATATAAGTATATTACAATTAAAAATTGTATATTATACAATTAAAAATATAAGTATATTAAAAATATACGTATATTACAATTAAAAATTCACAAAAAGCCTAAGAGAAAATAGGTTAATAGTTGTCTAGAAGTCGGTGAGATCTGAGTGATTTGTCTCTTCAGTTTCCAAATTTACAGTAGTTTTATTATTTTTATAATTTGAAAAAGAAACAAACTTTTCTTACATGTCAACTTCAATTAGAATGTAATATGTGCTGCTGGAGAGCAAGAAATTTATTTGTGATGCTTTATTATCCAGAACAAACAATAAAATCTCATATACACTCTAGGTGCCTAACAGCTACTCATATTTTTTTAAGAATTCTATAAACAAAATTAATTACTTAAGTATGTTTTACTTATAACATTCTAGGTGTCAGGGCTCACATCTGTTTTAGTAATTCGGAACAAAGCATGACATTAACCAATACTCACTAAATGAGTGGGACCACAGGGGACTGGGCTTATGAAAAGTGTATCATACAAAAGTGGCAAATTCATAGACACAAGGTAGAATAGTGGTTACCAGGGGATGCAGGAGGGGTTGGTTAATGGGTATATAGTTTCAAATTTGCAAGATAAAATAGTTCTGAAGACCTGTTTCACAGCAATGCAAATATACTTACTACCTCAGTGTACACTTGAAAATGGTTAAGACGGTAAATTTTGTTATGTGCTTTTTACCATACCACAATAAAAACGTTTCCTTAATATAAAAAAAAATTTTAAGTGTATTATACTTAAAATGAGAGGATGGCCTAAATTAGAATTTTTGAGCTTTCTGGCTTGGGAGAAAGCAAGAAAAGTAGCCAAAAAGAAACTGACAGAGAAAAAACTGACAAAAGGGCACAGTAGAATTGGGGGGTGGGTTAAGGAGCTGCTCTATATCATGACTGTGATGGTAGCTACACAATGTATATATTTGTCAAAAATTACAGAACAGTACACTAAAAAGGGTGAATTTTACTCTACATAAATGATATCTCAACTTTTAAAACAGGAAAAATAAAGAAAACAGAATCGAGTTCCATTCCTTACACTGTTTTCTGCGGGGGAAACAGAATGAGATCAGAATTAGTTATCCAACTAGAAAACACCGATGACAACATATGGTGATGGTACTCAGAAAGCCAAATGTTATCAGATGATGTGCTCCCTACACCACACCTCTAAGGTTTGTGACTGGGTCACAAAGTCACATGGGCTAACAAGGAAGCTCAGATTTATCAGTAGAGTGGCATACAAAAAGGCCACAAGTGCAAAGGAGGTCAGAAAAATGTCTAAACAATGGATAAGAAACCATTAGCTCACTACAGTGACACTAACTCAAAGTGTGGTCCCCAGACCAGCAGCAAAAACATCACGTGGGAGGGAGCTTGTTAGATATGCAAATCCTTGGGCCCCATCCCAGACCTACTGAATATTGATCTTTAAGTGCAGCCCTGAAGTCTCTATTCGGACTCAGGTGACTCACACATGCTGAAGCTTGAGAACCACCAGCCTGTAGCAATGCTTTGCCTACACATCACCTAGGAGTCTTATTAAAATGTAGGTTCTAAAATGTGATTCTAATGTTCAGGCAGGATGAGAACTTCAATTCTAAGCCAACCTCCTGATTTTACAGTGACTCTCACCCAGTCTATATCAATTAAATCAGACTCTCTGAAGGTGGGACCCAGGCACCAGTATGTTTAAAAACTCTCTATGTGATTCTAGTATGTATACAGGATTAAGAAATCACTAATAGAAAAACTGTAAGGTATTTCCAGCTCTAAAGCACTACTTGTAGAAGCAGAATTTTAAAAACTGTAATTATACATCTTCCTGACTTTTAAAAATAAGATATCCTGATCATAAAGTAATCTTTTTTTTGAAGGGTTTGTGTGTGGCTATGGCTAATAACACTTAACATTCTGTGACACCTTTAAAGCTAGAAAGATTAATAAGGCTCCTTACTTCTGAAATGCAGGTGTTAGGTACATTTATTATATCTCTATGCCAAAGCATATAGGATTATTTACTTCTTCTCTGTAAAGCTGGTTAACTTTTCTTCTCTTTGTGGACTTTTCCCCATTTTTTGTACTATCTTATTCTTCCCCATTGTGAAAAAATGTTCACTATTTCTAATTTTGCTGTTGCTACTTTTCACTCATTTGTTCAGTTTACATTTATTAAGCACCAGGCACTGTTCTAGGCACTGAGGAAAAGCAGTTAACAAAGAAAAATCCCTTATATTCTAGTAGGAGCTGAAAGACAATAAACATAGATCACATGGTCTTAAGTACAATAAAGCAAAATAAAGCAGAGCAGAGGGCTCTGATAGTGAGGGAGGGTATCTGTGCTGTCCTCCACAAGTGTGCTCACATGGAAGAGTCAAGGATAGCTTCTCTGATTAAGGGATATCTGAGCAGACACCAAAGTGAGTGAGGGGCAACATATCCGGAGGAAGGGTGCTGCAAGGGAAGGGAACAGCAAGTGCAGCCCTTCCAGGTTTTTGCTTGGTGTGTTCCAAGAACAGCAAAGAGGCCAGTGTGGAGTGGTGTAAGCTAGAGAAGAATGCTAGGAAATAAGGTCAGGAAGTCAGCAGGGGTGTGAACAGCTGTGTAAAGACTTTGGCTTGTATTCTGAGTGAGAGAGGAGGCCACTAGAGAGTTTTTGAGCAAGTGAGTACATGATCATGCATTTTTAAAAGATCACATTGGCTGATTGGTGGAGAACAAACCATAGGTTTTCTTATTTCCTAATTGTTGCAGCATGTACATTAACGACAAGCAAAAACAACAACAAAAGGTTTATGATGAAACTTAAGTATTAGTGTACAAAACCCAAGCATGGATATTTTATTACAAACTTAAGAGATCAAAGTATCAATGTACATCCTACCTGCATCTCAGGTATCTGTGGAATGCAAGATTTAGGTCTTAATGGCAAGAGGGTTGCCATTTGTGGAAAAGGGTCGACATCTTTCCTTGGTTTCTCTTGACGAAGGTGCCAGAATTTCAGTTCAGCACTAGCATGTTTTGTTGAGGATGAATGAGTAACACAGAATCTCGGTGCCCTAGTTGGAGGAAAAACAAATTTAAGATTAAACTAGACAATAAGCCTCAAAAATCAAAACGCTACCAAATGTATAATATCTACGCTCACAATTATCAGTCTTGCCACATCTCTTTTCTAATAATTTCTTCTTTTTCTGCTGCCTAGCCCCTCCTTCCAATGTTATTCTATGATATATCAACTGCCTGAAATCACATTCACTTATACAATATAAAGAGGCAATATACACGAAGAAAAAATAATTAATAAAATTACATTCAAATTATTATCTGTTTGATAAGAAAAAGAAACCTATATATCTAGTTAATGAAGGAATTTTAAAAAATAATTTACAGTTTCTAGTAAAACAAAAATAGAATGCATCTGTGATCTGTTTTAAAGCAGTTTACAATTTATCTATAACACCAAATAAAAACTAGTGGATTAAATTAACATTTAAAAATATATAAACATTTTTATAATGCTTAAGTATACTACTAAAGTGGATTATGAATCATATGATCTATTTTCAAGCCTTAAATTTAAAGGTAAGAATTAATTTTATAACAATTTAGATAATAAATGAAAGACCTACACTACTGCCAGAAATTTAGGAAAAAGAATGTTTGGCACAGTATCAAGGCCCCACTTAACTTGATGGATATTCCCATATTGCCTATGGGGTTAACTCCAGCTGGCAGGGCCTGTTGTTAATTACTTCTTGGACTAGGTTTTCCCCCTGGTGCCATGGTCCAAAGACTAATTTCACTTCATATTTCAGGTCCTGGTAGAAAATTGCCTCCCTTTAAAAACAGGAAGATGGTAGATACTTCCCTGATGTAAACACAGGTTAGGAGTGGAAGAGAACCCAAAGTCCATAATTAGTTTAGGATCAGAAAGCACCCTGTAAAGATCTGGGTGGTCATTTTACACCATATTTCAAAACCTTTACTTGCAGACTTGGAAATATCTAAAAT